>NW_027273867.1:25692500-25850000 GCF_046630095.1 Trachinotus anak | reverse complement strand
CATCTCACTTCATCTCACTTCAACTCACTTCATCTCACTTCATCTCACTTCATCTCACTTCTCTCCTCCTCTCCTCTCCTCTTCTCCTCCTCCTCTCCTCCTCCTCCCTCCATCTCTCCCCTTTCTCTTTCACACCTCCTCCTCCTCTTTTATTCTTCTTCTATTTTAGGTTTGTTCTGACTCTGCTGCTTCACCCACAACAATTTACAGCAAAGTGTTTTGTGTCTTTTTGTTGTACTGACAGTTGCTTCGTTGTGTTTCTCGACCAGCGTCTGTCTCTCCATCAGTTTCTTTCTCTCTCTGACACACACACACACACGCGCGCATACACACACACACACACACACACACACACACACACGTGTTTATGAGGAATCTAAATATAAATGTTAGAAAGTTAAAACAGGTCAGTGTGGATATAAATACTCTGACAGCTCCTCTCTGTCGTCTTTTCTTTCTTCCCTCCATTCTCACTCATCTGTTCAGTCTCAGGTTCGCACTGAGCGCGTGCGGTCCGCCCTGGGACAGTTCAGGACGAGCGTCACAGCGACTCGCCTCCTGTTTGTATTCAGTGTGTTTTAACACTTTCACCTCTGATGGTGTAGAACATATTTTCATGTTGTCATCTCGACGGACGTGTGACATCACAAACATCACCTGACCTCGGCCTGACATCTCCACCAAACACATCTCAGATCTGGATGTGGTAGAAGAAGACGTGAAGGTGCTGATTCACTCTGAGGTCAAAGGTCAAACATCCTGCCTCTCGCCCTCACTCTCTCTCTGCATCGTCTCCTCTTCATCAGTTGGACCTTCTTCTTCCTCTCTTCTGTCTGTTTCCTGTTTTCTTACCTTTAAAGGTGAATTCAATATTTCAGCTGATTCAGGCCTCATGCACAACAATGTGCAGCAATGTGCTAAAGTGCAGATGTTCAGATTCTTCATCATCATCATCATCAGGTTGAAGACGCTGGATCAACCAACCTGACAAGAACCTGGAGAACTGGAGCTGGTTTAAAGGCAAAGGGGGGTCACAGCAAATCCTGGTCTGATTCAGGTTTTTCTCTTCCTGTGTCTCCCACAGTTTAATGAACCAACCTGATGTTAAATGTTTGTAAACAGCAGCAGACTTTTAAATTAGTTATTAACTATTAATAACCTAATTAATTACAGTTATGAACCTCAGAACGTGGTCCAAGGTTTAACGGCCTGTTTCATCGTGGCTTCATTCATCTGCTGGACTTTGATTTGGATGAATCTGTTTATTTGATTAAGTTTCAGTTCTTTTATTTTAATAATTTTAGTCGACAACAACAAACACAAAAAAAAAAAAAAAAAGATTTTTCATTAAAACTTTCATCAAAATTCTTTCGTCTCATTTTTTATTTGTTGATGACAAATGAAAAACATCATCAAAGTTGAGTTTTTATGTAGTTTTAGTCTTGTTGTCAGAATAAAAGCTGGTTCAGGCAACGTGTTAACATCTCACTAACGACTTGAGCTCAGACGGTCGACTGTTACCTGATCTAAAAACACATCCTTCAGTTCAGGCAGAACTGTGACAGCAGCTCACATCAGCTGTTGATCAGAAACATGTGATCACTCAGAAACTTTAATCTGACACAGAGTCAGTAACTCAGTTCCCTCCATCAGAAACCATCACAACGTCAACAACAGCAGCTGACGTCCTCAGCTGAGCAACAGTCTGGAGCCAAAACCATCAGTTCACTGTCACTAAAGATCCAGTGGTTCCACAGCTGTAAATGTTAATAACCAGTTCATAAATGGAGTTTGGTCCAGATGTTCTACAGCAGTTTTTCACTGCTTCAGTCCACTGGAGAGAAAAAAGTGTCTGCAGGAGGAGGACTTTACGCAACCTGGCAACACAATGCTGTTCTGATTAATGTCTTCCAACTGATGTGTAAAGCATCAGTTAATGATTTATTAGCCATTAATAGAACCATTAATAGAAACATTAATTACAGCTGTTAAAGTCTTTTTATTTTTTTGTTTTCATGCTGAAATCTGGAAGCAAACTGAGGATAAGCCCGAAACATCAGAGAGAAAAACAAGCTTCTTCAGGTTCATCATGTTCCTCAGATCATCACCTGCACCTGGTTCATCCAGCACAGTGTCCAACCAGGAGGGATCTCAGCCCAATCATCCTGAAAATATCAATAATCAATCAATAAACATGACCTGGACCAACTGGATTTTACATCTGGAACAACGGAGCAGTTTCTGCTAAAACATGATGTCAGAGACGTCGCAGGATGGAGGACGATTAAAGAAATATTTAATTCCTCTGTTTGTGAGGAACCTGAAGCTGTGGTTCAGTTTTTGGCCCCTGAGCAGAGAGTCAGCAACATGAAACCTCCACAGTGTTTAAAGGCTGGAGACGCCATCACACACCCGTCACACAGACACACACACACACACAGGTCTACGACACAGCTCACCTCCCTGCACCAGCCTGAACCCTCAGGTTCAGCCCTCTGGACCCACAGGACACTTGACAGACAAGATTCAGGGAAAATCAGAGAATGAAATCAAAAGGTAAGTTTGGACTCACCCTGCGGCGGCGGTGGCAGTGGGGGCGGGGGCGATGGTCTCGGTCTGAGTGGTGGGGTCACTGCCTGCGCTCCAACACAGCTGAGCACTGAAGCAACACTTTCCTGGAAGAACAAGTTGTCACCATCCTCTGATCCTCTGGTTCCCTCTTGAGAGGTGGAAGCAGAAACACTGGTCAGCAGGAGAATCCAGAGTTCAGAGTCCAGAGTCCAGAGACCAGCTGTCTGGTTTCTGTTTTTATTTTATTCTGGTGAGATAAACGTGTCTTCCTCTGCTGCTCTGCTCGTGCCGCGCCTTCTCTATCTGCCTCGCTCTGCCTTTCCACAATAACTGTGAGGAGGATGCTGCCTGGTGCTGGCTGTGTCTCGTCGCCCGTGGCAACCAGTTGCTATAGCGATGGACCCGAGCTTATTGGGAGACCGAGGTGATGATGGAGACATGGGGAGACCTATGGATGGACGGAGAAGAGCAGGGTCTGTTTACAGGGAAGTGAGTAGAGAGTATTTTACATATATTTGTGTGACAGAAGCAGGTTGTGTTACTCTGGTAGTGATGATGTGTGATCCACAGGTGAGTCAACACACAGGAATGAATATAATGAATCTATAATGACATGTTGATGTATCAGAGGTCCGGACTATCTCACATTATGGATACTTCCTGTCCCATGATCCAACTTTAACTCATTAAATCCAACAACTTCATGACTCTAAAAACTTTAACTAACAAATCACAACAACACAAAATCCTCACAAACACAACAGATATTCACATTGTGATATTCACATCAAGTAAAAGAAATCAAACAGTTGAAAACAGCTGGAACTAATCATAATTTTCAACAGTTACATTTATCTTTATAAAAAAATCATGTCTCAGTTCCTGTGATGAGTAAATCAGTAAATCATCACATCACAGGAGCTGAGACCAGAGAACGTTTCACCCTCCTCCTAAATAACAGGTCGAGATATTTTACACGAGTCTGTCTCTCAACACACACACACACACACACACACACACACACACACACAGAGACACATGCCGAACAGCCTCAGTTTTTTCTCTCTGCAAACAAACTGTGACTTTGGGACTATTTTCAGCAGCGGATTAATCCACATTTGGTGCTGTAGTGAATGGTTGTGGCGGCAGTGTGTGTGTGTGTGTGTGTGTGTGTTGATGGTGATGAAGGAACATGTCACAGGGAGACTCACTGATGTGTTTTAATGGTTTGTGGGAACAGTGGAGCTCTGAGGCTTTGAGCCACAGCTGATTCCTGTGTTGGTTTGTTGTCTAAAGAAACACAACAGTGACACAGCTCTTTGGTAAAACCATCGTGTCAGAGTCCTCTGCTGGACAAACTGTGTGACCGCAGTCTGAACAATCTGACAACAACAACAACAACAACACAGTGCAGTACAATGTTGTATCTAAACCCCAGTTTCAACAGCCTGAATCTGTGTTTTTTTTAAAGAGGAGACATGTGACTGTATCACTGCAGACCTGAAATTATCCGCAACACACACCCAGTCTGAGTGTGTGTGTGTGTGTGTGTGTGTGTGTGTGTGTGTGTGTGTGTGTGTGTGTGTGTGTGCAGCTGTGTTATTACAGGATGTTAATGTTAATGCCTGCAGTCCTGAGTGATGGAGGCGTCACAGCAGCTGCAACAAGAGAAAATCACAGCTCTGAGTCTGTGTGTGTGTGTGTGTGTGCGTGTGTGTGTGTCTGCAGTAATTATCACCTGCTCTGGTGTGTGAACTACAGGTCTGCACATAACGCAGAGCACTTCTGATTGTACACTCAGATCTTGTTTCAGCTGCTTCTCATTGTGTTCCAGTTGTGTGATTCCGGCCTGATTGTTGCCATTACTGATTTTTCCCGCGCATCACCTGAACACCTCCTCCTCCTCCTGCTCTGAACAGTAACAGACAGGTGATGACCAGCTTCATGAACTGGTTAACACCAGTTTAACCAGTTTAAGTGAGGAGATTAGCTGCTACACAACCTCCACAAACTTATTTTCCCGCTCTGAACAAGCTGTGAAATAACCACCTTCAGTGACGCGCTGCTGTCTACAGTGTTGTCACAGTAACACAGTGTCTGATGCTCACCTGTTCACCTGGAGCCCACGTCTTCACGGTCCACTTCCTGTCCCCTCTTCTGCCTGACACACGCTGCCACCACGTGACCGAGTGTGGTAATTACACAGAGTAGAGCATCACTGTGGATAGTGAACATGGATTCTTTTCTTCTCTTCTCTTCTCTTCTCTTCTCTTCTCTTCTCTTCTCTTCTCTTCTCTTCTCTTCTCTTCTCTTCTCTTCTCTTCTCTTCTTCCTTTTTTCTTTTTTTAATTTTTTAAAACAAAATCTAAAAACATCTGGTCTGCAGGTGGAGGTAGACCAGGTATGAAGATCAAATCAGCTGAAACAATTTGTCAATTAATTGATTCCTCAACTAATAGAAAATGAATGGAAATCACCCTGATGTAAAAACAACAAGACAACAAACAAACAAACAAACAAACACAAACTCATGGTCTCATCCTCTCAGACTGGAGACTTTGCCTCCTTTCTTTTAATAATTTTATAATTTTATTTTGAATAATCTTGTTGGACAAAACAACATGAAGGTGTCACTTTTTCTCTCTTTTATTCTGAAGTTTCAATAAATTGATGATTGCCAGATGAATCCAGGATGAAAACAGTTTTAGTTACTTTCAGTTCAGTTCAAAAATGAGCTCAGAGATTTTTGAATCTCTAAAACCTAAATCAAATTAGATCAAATTGGATTAACCAGATTAAACTGGATTAAGAACTGTTACCTGCTCATGATTCTATCATTTATAATTCAGTCTTTCTTCTGTCGTCTTGTTGGAAGCTTCTCACTGAGGTTGTTAATCTGACAGATATTTTACAGACTGTTGTTTATCTCTGAATCATCACAGGAAGCTCAAACACTGACTTCATTTGTATCATGACACATAAAATCTGATGGAGGAGAAAAGTGTTTGTGTTGTTTTTTGTGTAGTCAGTGTATAAGGCTCCGCTCAGCAGCGTGAGTCTGGAGGATGAAGTCCAGCTGAGTGACAGAAAGCCACAGACTCAAAGCTCAGAGTCTTTAAGCTGCAGATCTCCTGGTTTCACTCGGTGTGACCGTCCTCTGTGCTGTTGACCTTTCACCCACATCACAAACTGAACCTGGTCCAGTGTAAACTTCAGTTCCACGGCCCAAGTCTGGCCCATATACCTTCACATCTGGGCAGCTGTTATCCTCCGGTGTTGGCTGACAGCTGGAAGATTTCTGTGTCTGGTCCAGATGTGGAAGTAGCATCGGACCATCAGACTGTATGTGGGCCAGACCTGGGCTGTGGTACCAGGGTGTAAGCTGGGCCAGAAGAAACACGAGCATGTGGCCCGAGTACAGACCAGATGAATCTGGACTATCTGGGCTTTACCCACTACGACCACTGGAGGTCGCCACACGATGAAAACCCACTGGACTAACCCTAACCCTTTTACAGGTGGACACACTTTTTTCCCACGGGGGAAACTTTGTTGTACATATTGATTTTACACACTAAGTATTTGTTTGTTTCTGCAGAATGTGTTTCTTATTATCTGTAGCTCATCTTCTTCTGTATTAAAACAGTAAATGTAAACGAGCATCTTCATCATCAAGCATGAAAACTATTGATCATATTTCCAGACATCAAAGCGTTTTCTAAACACACTGACATCATCATCAGCTCCTGCAGAGGGTCGACGCTCACGCTGTCTGTCAGTGTCACCAACATCCTCACAGGTGTGTGTGTGTGTGTGTGTGTCTCTCTGGTTCATATGTGACTGGCACCACTGGGAGGCGCTGTTGGTCTTCCTCTGTTACTGCAACAGAAACTGACTCAGGTCATATTTACCTCCACAGAGGAAGTTGTTCACTTGTGTTTGTTTGTCAACAGGATTACACAGGAAGTCCAGGGACGACCCCCGGACCATGGACCAGGAATATTTTCACACTGTCCTTAACATTCTCAGACACTTTTCTACATGTTCCTCAGTTTCTCAGGAAATAATGTTTGGAGCTTGATGTAAAAAATCTGCCAAATGTATGCTGTTGATCTGAGTTTGTACAGTGTGGTGCAGATCCTGATAATAATCTGGATCCTGATAGTAAATTAGATCCTGAAGGTAATCTGGATCCTGACTGTAATCTAGACCCTAATCGTAATCTAGATCCTGACTATAATCTGGATCCTGACTATAATCTAGATCCTGACTATAATCTGGATCCTGACTATAATCTAGATCCTGACTATAATCTGGATCCTGGTTGTAATCTAGACCCTGATAGTAAATATGAAATGATGATTCAGGCTCTGGATGATTTTTCTTTCCTGGGCAACTGTCATGTTTTATCCAGATGACATAGAAATCTTGAAACCTCCCTGAGGTCTGGACTAAGATCTGAATGTTTAAATGTCTGGCTCCGCCCCTGATCTGACCACAGATCCAGAACCAAAATTGATCCAAAATAAAAATGATTCCTGGTTCAATCTTTTACAGAAACTGATCATTCTGTGTGTGTGAGGTGAGTTTGCGGGTGAACTCACTGATCAATCCAGATGATTGATGATCAGAGGAAAATGTCAGTTTAACCAAACTAACTGCCTTCTATAGAAAATATTAAAACCATCAATTGCACCAGTGGATTTATTGACTTAAATATCAGAGCGAAACATAAAATGAGCTGAAGGAGGTTCTCTCTGGATCAATGAATGACAACAGATTAATTTTAAGTCAATGAATCAGTTCAATCAACAATTATTGACTGAGTTTCTATGAAAACTGGGCTGCAGCAGTTCAAAAATATGAACCAATGACTCACAAATCACAACAAACCTCTTCATATCTGCACCGGAGCTCCAGAACCTTCTCCAGGGCGTCGGCAGACACGAGAAGACGTCAGGATCAGATCCTCAGAAACAGGAAGTTCACTGAAACAAAAATCAACCTCAAATGATGGAAACAGGATTTTCCATCAGATGTCAATACAAACATGTCGCCTCAGCAGGAAGCACGTGTGTATTTGTTGTGAGTGTCTGCAGCTCATGAAGATGTTTCGAGATCTGGTTTGTGTTTTCTCTGTTTGCATGTGTGCAGGTTGCAGGTGAGCTCTCAGGGCCACCATAGAATTCAGATACTTCAGTCTGCAAATGTGCCTCAGTCTGGGACCTGGAGCAGGATCCAGACTCCGAACAAGTTTCCCTCCACATGATGAGCAAACTGTGACCGAAGTAAAAGCTCTGGTTTCCCTCCACTGCCCCCAAACCTCTACAGCCACTAACACTGATCCAGAGCTGTTGTTGTTTTTCAGGTTTTTTATGCTGAAGCAGGACAGAAGATCTAGAATAACTGTGACCAGAGGTGATGGTGGGAGGCTGACCTTTGAATCTGAGCTCATCATATTCAGACTGTTAATCTGCAGAGGAAAACCATGAAATATGATCTGATATAAAAACTTCTGCAGTGACAGAAAAATAAAATCACAGAGATTTAAAAAACAAAAACTTTAAGTCGTCTCCTCCACGTTTCTGTCCATCACTGCAAATTCAACTGAGCTCAGAGGTCTGCAGCTGTCACTCTCTCCTCCACCTGTCGTTCTTCTTCTCTCTCCTCCACCTGTCCTTCTTCTTCTCCTCCCTGTTGTTCTTCCTCTCTTCCACATGTCATTCTTCTTCTCTCTCTTCAGATTAAATTAAATTCACCACCTCCTCCTCCTCCTCCTCCCCCCTGTGTGCTTGCTTGGAGCTGATTGGCTCTGCTGATAAACTCTCAGTCACTGTGCAGAGTTTGGAGTCATCTGCTGGTCAGATCAGGAATTACATCATGTAGACAGGTGGCTGAGGAGGATGTTTCATAATTTTTAAGATCAAATAGTAAACAGATATTTTCATATGAATCAACCTGTCGTGTGTGAGTTTCTCTCACCTGAGACTCTGTCCCTCTGTTGATCTGACGCTCAAACTGATCTCATCCAATCAAAGTCTTCTTCTTGTATTATTGGTCATTCAGACCCTGAACCTCACATCACATGTGACATCAGAGCTCACCTGTCTCTCTCTCTCTCTCTGTGTGTGTGTGTGTGTGTGTTTGGGCTGATTGAGTCATAAAATCAGATGGCTGATTGTTCTGAGTCTCTTCTCAATATATTCAATTATCACACACACAAACACACACACACACACACACACACACACACACACACACACACACACACACACACATATAAAGAGTCTGCTGAGATTTTGCTGTTTTATCCTAAACTGAGCTGGATCATGATTTTTTCTATGAGACATTTTATATTTTTATAATTAATAGAAATTTAGAGGTGAAAATGTTTCCAGAACATAAACAGATAAAACCTGCAGGTGATGAGGAATGACCCAACCTCACCTGAGAGCCTGCAGCTCACCTGTTTGTGTCTGTGTTGCTCAGGATGCTGCTCACAGGATTTTCAGAATAAAATGCCTGACACTAACAAACAGATCATCTGGACAAACTGTGGTTAACTTACTGTATAAATAATGTCCATGTGTTAATGAGGACCGTGGCCATGTATCCTCCACATCCCAGTCTGTCTCTCATTATCATTATAACTAACATTTACACCTGCTGCACAGATCTTATCTGTAACACAGATGGAAAGATGGAAATACACTGACGGGGTAATTCAGGAACACTTTGACATTGTCAAGGACAGTTAAGAATCTGGAGATGACAAACTGTAGCTACAGAAAGTTTATTTATATATGACACTCTGGAAAAGAGGCTCAGATGTCAGACAGGTGCAGGAAGCTTCACATAGAAAAACCAGGTTTGACTGAAGGGCGATCACAACTGGAGGAAAAGAACCAACAGAACTTTTCTCATGTCTTTTCACAATAAATCAAGAAACCAAAATAAGACATGTGGACCTTTTACTCTGAAACAATCGGTTTGTGTGGAGGAAATTAACAACATGAATTTAACTTTACAGAGAAAAAGAGAGAGTGTGAGACAACACACACACACACACACACACACACACACAAACAAACACAAACACACGCACACACACACACACACACACACACACACATACAGAGTTCAGGCAGACTGTCCCATTAACAGCTGTGATCAGCAGTGATCATCTGATCAGCTGTGATCAGCTGTGAACAGCTCCTGTCTGCAGTGTATCGTGATGTCTCTGTTTCACTGTGATACTGAAGGAAAATTAAAAACAGGAGGATTCTGAATGACGTTCTGCAGCCTTAGTTTCTTTGGAGCTTTATTGTGGAGGGACACCAGAGATAATGACATCATCAGGAAGTGATGTCACACTGAACCAGATCAACATGTGGCTCAGATCTGACTCAGTCTTGCCTCTGAGGAGGAGTTTGACAGAAGACATATTGGTTATGAAATCAATATAAAAACATTAGAAATCAGCTGAATAGTCTGATTAGTGATGAATCTGAATCTGCTGCAGAGTAGACTATTGTTATTTTAATTTTCTATCATTGGACACTCTAAAAGTTCTCCTGTAGGAGGCCTCGCAGGTCCAGCACAGCTCTCAGCGTCCTGCCGGTCCAGTCAGCAGGTCTGTTGTCTCCGTGGGACTGTCTCCTGTCTCCAGAGCTCTCTGTACGTTCTGCCAGAAGACCTCTGTGTGCTGGCCGGCCTGGGGCCAGCTCAGGTAGGTGCGTCTCTTCACCAGCTTCCTCATGCGGTAGTAGGGAGACAGCTGCCGGGCCGGGATCTCCTCCAGAAACAGCAGGACCAGCACGTCCTTCTGCTCGTCAAACAGACGGAAGCTGCGACAAAATAAAACATAAAGTTTGTTAAACATCTGACTGATGGTCACAAAATGTTTTTATTTAAATTTTCAGTTCCTGTTTCTTATATTTTCTTGTTTCTTTGTCTTTGTGAGATGTTTCTCAACCCTCTGATATGACCACAGCAGTGTCTCCTGAAATAGCGCCCCAATGGCAGCAGGTGTACCCGACCTTCGTTGTCATGGTTACAATAATAACTAATGAAACGGTTGTGGAGAAACAAAGACAAACAACTGGTTTAACATAGGAATCATATGAAAGTGTTTTGTTGACCATCCACCTCAGCCTCCTCCTGACACTTTAGACTACGTCACCTGACTTCCTCCTTTGCTCCTGTCATCATTACTACGACCACTAGATGTCGCCTAGCAACAAAACCTAACCATGGGTCGTAATAACCTGCTGACAGACGACCTGTGGGCTCGTTTGTTACTGGAGGACAGTCTGATTAAGACTTTGTATTGGCTCCTGAAGGTATTCATTAAGCTCTATTATTGTCTCTAAGAGGCGGCGCCCCCACCTGGCCATCTGGATCTCTCTGGAGCACCACTCGCTCTGCAGGTAGCGACGGCTGATCACACAGATGGTCTTCCTGCTGCTGTAGATGGCGTCTGTGATGTTCTCTATGATGGGCTTACCTGTGGAGACCACAGAGCGTGGACATCAGCTGCAGGCTTCACAGGCTCATGATGAACAGTAAACACAACATCACAACTGTTTCATATGGAAAAATACAGAGCTGTGAAAACACTGTTTACAGGTGAAGTTTAATGTGACACATCTTTTTAAATCACACGCCACCTTTGATAGGCGTCTGTCAGCTCTGGTTAACTAACAGCAGGACCAACAGGGATCATGAGCAGACACTCTGGAAGCCGTCCCATCCTGTTCAGCTGTTGCCAACTGCCAAACTCTAAGCTCTGACCACATCACTGGGGCTAACTGCTAACAGCTAACAGCAGCTAACTCTGCTAGCCCTTAGCTACAGAGATAACCAACATTTCTCACTCACTAGTTTTCTGATTTGAGCTGTTTTCAGGGCACTAAACAGTTTTTCATGTTTTTTTCTTCCTGCCACCTGTTGAAAATAAAAATCTGAAAAAATGATGTGAAACTCCTCACTGTGAAGCAACACTTATCTATAGGGTGAGTGCTGCAGAAGCAGATAAGAGTTAGAGGAAGAGAGGGCACACATCAACAGACTGAGACTAAATCTGAATGTCACAAGACCAAACACAGTTTCAAACAATTATCACCTCTAATAATGAGAATGATGTCAAATGTCAATGTTTTCTTCAAAGGGCTGCTTAGTAAAAACTTGTCCAGTGTAAGAAACAAGAAACATCAAGAAAGAAGGTTGATTTCAACTTTGGAAATAGGAACAAGTCCTTCACACTCTGTAAATATACTTAATTTAAGGTAAAAGTCCTGCATCTGAAATCCTTTTTAAGTAGAAGAACACAAGTATTATCAACTGATTGTACTTAATTAACAAAAGTACAGAAAAAGAACCATAACAAGTTTAATCAGGCTTTACTTGCTGACAGGTACGTGCACACTACACGTCACACTTTACTCAATGTTTGTTGAATTGCTGCCATTATTTACACAACCACAAGAGCTGTTTCAGGAAAATGTAAAGATAAGTTGTTTTAAGACATTTCATGCGTCCAAGTCTTTATTAGCAATGTTTCAACCACACTTTGAGTTTGGTTAAAACATTAGTGATAAAATCTTTGGAGCTCAGTGTGCAGTCATCGTCCCCTTTGGTACATGTCATCACCATGACCAGCACCTGGAGCAAACCCACCAGATTCTGCAAATGACCAATGATGTCATTTCTTTGTTGATGACAGATTTGAGTTTTGAAATCTCAGTGTGTGAACGTCAGTGAAATCCCATGATTGGCTGCTATACACACAGCGTGCTAACACACACACACACACACACAAAGTTGGTGTGTTTTTTCCTTTCTTTTCTGGACTTCAGGAGGAAACATGATGCAGATCCTGCCCCCCTCTGTGGGGCCTGTGTGGAAAGAGTGCAGACATTTAAGTTCCTGGGGATCCTCATATCTGAGGACCTCTCCTGGTTGGCCAACAGCACTGCAACCATCAAGAGAGCACAGCAAAGACCACATTTCCTGAGAGTGCTCAGGAGGCACAATATGGAGAGGATGCTGCTGGTGGCCTTTTACTGGGCAACCAGAGACCCTCCTAACATACTGCATGTTGGTGTGGTACACAGGTTGCTCTGCTGCAGATAAGAAAGACTGCAGAGAAAATAGCTGTCCTCTGCCCTCTCTGGAGGACATTGCCACCTCACACTACCTCAGCAGAGCTACTGAAACCATCAAAGACTCCACTCACTCCGGCCACCAGCTCTTTGTACTGTTGCCCTCTGGCAGGCATTGGCCAAGACACGCACCTCCAAATTCAGGGACAGGTTTTGTCCCCAAGCAATTTGCATGTTATATAAGAAAAAGCACTAAGAAAGGTGTCCTCCACATCCACCCATGCTACTTTATTTCATGATGTGTTCTTCTTCTATTTATTCCAGTTTTATTATCTGGTTGCTCACGTTCTTTGTCCTGTGTTTTAGTCAATGTCCTGTGTTTTTATGTTTGCACCATAGAGTGGCAATTTAAATTTCTTTGTATGCACTTGCAATGACATAAAGGCAATTTTGATTCTGATTTTGATTCTTTCCACAAGTCTTAGTGGACTTGTTGCTGTACCTGCACCTGCTGCTGTCATTCCTTGTGCCTGTGTTCTTCTTCTTCTCTTTGAGTTTGATGTCAATCTATAACACTTGTAGGATTATTATACTGCTCTCGTCAGTCCTGGAAGAATCACATCTGAAGTACCTACGACATCTATGGTACCTACGCTAATGAAGGCATCAACATGGTACTGGAGTATCGGTTGATAAATTAATTCCAGACATCAAGAAGGAGAGACAGAGAGACAGACAGAGTTTACCTGGTTGGAAGTCTCTGTGGTGCAGACAGAGTCTCCAGCCTTGCTCTCCCTCCAGCACTGGGAGCATCTCTCTGTAAACCCAGTCCTCGTTGTGAACGTTGTAGGAGATAAAGGCGTCGTAGCAATGAGGAGCTCTCTTACTCCTCTTCCTTCTGTCATACAGGAAGGCTAGGAAGAGGCGGAAGGTGTAGGCTAGCTGCCACCGCAGAAAGTGGTAGATGAAGGATGAGAGCAGAGTCAGAAGAACCAGACAAGTGCTTGAAATGAAGCAGAGGAAGCTATAGTCCATCCAACAGGACTGGATGTCAAAGTCCAGTAACTTGGCTCCTTGCTCAGCGACAGGAAAGGAACATGTGTACTGGTATGCATTAACAACCTGTGTTTGATCGTTGCTCTTCACCCATTGGATGAACCTGGCGTTAGAGCAGTCACAAGTGAACGGGTTATTCTCAAGGTCCAGATATGTCAGTGCAGGGAGGGACTGGAAGACCGTCTCATTGATCACTGTCAACTCATTGTTGCTCAGCGTCAAGTGCCTGAGTGCAGACAGATCAGACTGGGCCAGAAAATCCAAAGACTTGAGTTTACTGTTAGAGAATTCAAGGACCTGCAGGTTTGGGATTGGCAGAAACAATTCAGGGTCCAAACCGGATAAATCAGTGTCCCTGAGTGTTAGATTCTTAAGATGGGGGTTGTATTGAAATGTATTGGGATCTGGTGCAGCAATATAGACATTCTCAGCACTGAAGTCCTCTAAATGTTTCATAGCCTGGAGCATGTCCTTCGGTACGTCGAAGGGGAAGCCGTAGTGATAGCCCTTGCATATCATTGTGAAAACCTTCAAAGACTTTAAATGGTAGAATGATTTATGATAGTTTTGAAGAGGGCTTTTGAAACTTAAGTCGGTGTTGAAGTAGACTGTGAGATTTTCCAACTGCTGCAGTTCTCTGAAGTTATTTTCAAACTCCAGTGGAAGAGATACCCTAAGATTTCTCAAGTTTGTCATTCCGTCAAAGGCTTTATGTTTTACCCTTCCGATTTTCCTGGACACCACATCCAGATATTTCACGGACCCTAAACCTTGAAAATCCCCCTTTTCAAAAAGAGATAGAAAGTTTTTGCTCAAATCCAGGAACTCGAGCTTCTGCGGGCCTGCTTTGAAGGTGTCTGCAAATGTCCAAAGCAGGTTTCCACTCAAATCTAAAACTTTCAGTTCTGTAAGATTTTGAAATGCACACCCGTCCAGTCTGGAAATGCGGTTAACGCTCAGATCAAGATGTATCAGGTGTGTCATGTTTATGAAATCCTCACAGCCCAATATGGAGATGAGATTGTCGCTCAGATTCAGGATCTCGAGGGAGGAAAGACTCCTGATGTCTTCTGGCACTTTGGTGAGTAAGTTGACCTCCACATTCAGGGACCTCAGGTTCTGCATGGATCGTATTGAGCCTTTAGACAGTTCAGTCATGTGAATAATGGACAAGTCAAGGTCACTGAGCTGAGTGCAAGTCACAAGTTTTGCACTTAAATTGGCGACGTTGTTGTAGTACAGTTCCAGCTTCCTAAGTGTCGGTATTTTGCAGACCGTCGCTAACAGACCTTTGTTGATCCATTTCATCATGTAATTCAGTCTCAGGTGTGTCAGGGAGTCGAGACTCCTCAGGACATTTTGAAACTTTTTGAAAGGAATCACAGGCATTTTAAAATATAGCTTAGTTATGTTCCTCAGTAAACTCTTGTCAGGTATGTCCCATTTGAGGCCAGTATCTTGTCCACTTGAAGAAAAGTCTATACTCTCAAGGTGGGGAAAGATTGGTGTTGTGATGCTGAAGTTTTCTAACTTCACATTTTCAGAAATATCTAACGCCTTAAGACTCGAGGACACGTTCAGCTGCAGATCTTTGGTCTGGAAGGAGTGAAAGAGATTATTGCTAATGCTCAGCCACAGTAGGTTTGGTAGCTGTAGGATGGCCTGAATGTCAGCCATTTGTTGGAGCTTGTTGTCTTCGAGTCTCAGAGTTTGCAAGCTGGGGAGGAACTGAAAGGCTGAGGTATGGATGAAGTGAATGCTGTTGAAACTGAGATCAAGCTTGGTAAGGTTGGACAGTCCCTGGAAGAGGTTGCCTGTCAGCTTGGTGAGTTTGTTGAAGTGAATGTCAAGCGTCGTCAAGGCCGTCAAATGGATGAAAGATCCATCGTCCATGTGAGCGATCTGATTAAACCCCAGGTACAAAAATCTCAGCTTTGACAAGCTGCCAAAATCTTCCCTGTTGATCTGTGTGAGCAGATTGTTGCTGAGTTTTACTGAGCTCACATCTCTGGGGATGTCATCAGGGACAGTCAGAAGTTCACGCTGTGCACAGTCCAAAGCTACATCAGCCAAAGGATCCTGAGAATACTCAATGCTGCAGTGTTTCAGTGAATAAGCCAGTGAAGGGTGAAGTTGAAGCAGGAGAGACAGAAATAAGACAAGACGTCTCTGTGTCCAGTTTGAAGACAAACCTCCCATTGTTAGCATCTTCAGGACATCATAGGTATGTTTAATATTTGTTGCTGTTAATCTTGGTCAAAGGTGCACACCTGCAGAGGACACACAGGTGTCAAACATTGGACATTTCTCTATCCCTTTAAAGGAAAAGGAATTATACATTGATCGATGTATAATACCACTCTGATGTGTGTACAATAAATATGAAGCTACAGCCAGGAGTTTATCTTAGCTTAGCATAAAGAAAACAGCTAACCTGGCTGTGACCAAAGGTATATAAAAAAAAATCCACCTAGCAGCACCTTTAACTCTCACACTATAACTAATGGGTTGTAATTATTGATTAATTTTATATTGTAAAAAATTATATGATATAATTATACAAATTATGATATTATTATACAGCTGGTTATTGCATTAATAATAATAATAATAATAAAATAAGATAGCCTTTATTAGTCCCACAGTGGGGAAATTCACATAATAATGATAATAATAATAATAATAATAATAATAATAATAATAATAATAATAATAATAACAATAATAATAATAATAATGGACTTTATTTGTATTGCACCTTTTATACAAAAAGTGCACAAAGCACAAAGAACCTACAAAAACTGCTTCACATGAACAGACATAAAATGAACTTTAAAAACATGTTAGAAGCTTTAATTTACAACAAGGTAAAAAAAGGAAATAATAGAAAATAGAAATAATAATATAGAAATACATGGTATAACACAGTTACGACCACAGGTTCATCAATATTTTTAATGACTCAGATCCGGACTGATTTCTATCCATCTGTCCATTTATATATCTACACACTGTATATACTGTATGTTGAATGACTCAGCTTCTTTTGCACTAATATTTTCACATATTGTAGAAAACTGGAAAAAAGAAGAAAACCATATCAGCATGATTTTGTTTTCCTTTGAGAAAAATAGTCTTAAGAATGAAGAGAATTATGAAATTGTTAATAACTGTTTTTTGTCTTTGGTTTGTTGTGAATGAAAAAAGTTATATTTTAAGACAAAAACAGGTAAATAAATGTTGTGATACTCACAGTTCATCCTCAGCAACGAACACTTACACCTCCTCTCACTTCTCTGTTATTTACACGACAGCTGTGAAGGAGAAGAGCTGGAACTTTATCATCATCTGATCACACTCACTTCACTTCCTTCTGTATCTGAATTATTCCTCAAAAATAGCTTCTGTCAGTAGAAAGCAGAAGTAACTGTCAGAGATGTTCGAGCACACAGATCTCTGGTCACTGACTCTCAGCTTGAATAAGCTGTTTTCAGTCTGATTTAAAAACTGACAGGAGGGAAATAAATCAGGGTTAAACTAAGCTGAAAGTAACAAAACTCTGTTAATATTTTCTAGAAAGAGGCTCAGCAGTACATATTCATAAAAACATTTCAGCTGAAATACTCAACAAAGCTGCAGCAGGTGATGGAGACTGTCCACAGATGTTTTACAGGAATGTTTCCTGTGAGCTTTTAGTAAATTGTGCGAAATGTTACAGCAGATTTTCATCAGGTTTTCAGCAAATATTCAGCAAAGCTTCGGCACAGTTCAAACATGGGTGCATTAGATTTCAAGAAAGTTGCTTCAGCTTGAATTCAGGAACATTTCAGGGAAAATTCAATACACACTCACACACACACACACACACACACACACACACACACACACACACTCATTACACACTCACACACACACACACACACACACACACACACTCACACACACACACACATTACACACACACACACACATTACACACTCACACACACACACACACGCACACTCACACACACACTCACACACACACACACACACACACGCACACACACTCATTACACACTCACACACACACACACACACACACACACTCATTACACACTCACACACACACACACACACTCATTACACACACACACACACACACACACTCATTACACACACACACACACTCACACACACACACACACTCATTACACACTCACACACACACACACACACACACTCATTACACACACACACACACACACTCAATACACACTCACACAGGTGACATTGTCATTTCTTCTTCTTTATCTCCATCTGAGCACGGCCACCACTGGCAGGTGATAATTACAACCTCCGCCCCCTTTTCTTCTTCTTGTGTCTCTGCTGTTAAAGTGAGACTTGATAATTAGCCCTCAGTCCTCCCATAGCTTCCTTCCGTCATCTCCTCCCCTCTGTTTTTCCTCTTTTATGTCACTGAAGTCTTCTCTTTTGCTGGATTCTGGACTAAATGAGGCTTCCTGTTATGGTGACCCACTGGGGGCTTCTGGGTAATGCAGTTCAAAGAGAGGAGGTGGTGACAGGAGCTAAAGTCTGCTGAAAAACAAAGAACGATGTTTGTTAGAGTTGATAAAGTTTTCTGAATCATTTACTTTGAGGTGATTTGTTGTTGTTTGTTTTTAAATGAGTTCAGATGATGTCATGTTTTCTTATCATAACTATAGTTACGTTACCACAACGACATAACACTGATTTTTTTGTCACCATATTGATGTAAAATCAACTATTTTGTTATCACAATGGTATAAAAATGGTAATTACATTGTTACCATGGTGACATCATCATGCCATGCTAACGCCTGCTTACTAGCTTCAATCCAGGAGAAAACACAGACCTAAGGTTGTTGTTGTTATCATGATTACATCATAATGACTATTGTATAGTTAACATCGTGACATAATACCAGTTGTTGCTATAGCGACATGACAGAGTTATAGCGTCTCGGTTGTCACCTCTTTTCACCACGTTTCTCTTCTTTCATTTTCAGACCTAAGCCGACACAGAGAGACTGACAGGAAGTCTGAGGAGGACCCTCATTAATTATGCACATATTCATGAGGTTAAATGCTAATGAGGAGCAGGCCGCCCACTTAGCAGGAGGTCACACACTCGATAAGATAACTGGCTTCCCACAGTCCTCCTGGGAGTCCATCTGCCGATTAAACACACACTTCAGAGCTGGCTGGAAGTACAAAGTGTGTGTGTATGTGTGTGTGTGTTCATATTCTAAAAGGCCATAGATAGTGCGGGACAGCAGGGGGCACCATGTTCATCCGGTACTGTGCTACAACATCACTTACTTCCACATGTTTTGCTTTTAGCGAAATGCGAGTGGAACCGAATGGAAACTTTATTGGCATCTCTGTCGCTAACTGGAAAAAAGTTTGTTTTTGAACATGATGAAAACATTGTGTGTTTGTGCTGACTCATTAAAGTTGCTCTCAGGTGTGAAACCATGTCTGAATGTTCAGGAGTCTCAGCTCGGCTCCTCAGAGCTCCACAGTGACTCTCAGCTCACCATTCATCTGTTTGGACACTTCACTGCTCTGGGTCACTCTCACCGCAGCAGCTGTTTTCAGAGAAACAGCTGTGAATCTGTACATCTGCACAGAGTCATTCTTCTATATCGAGGACATGACCGGCTCCTGCTATGAAACTGGCACCATGGATGTTGTCAACAAGATCCAGATGTTTCTCTGAGGAGCTGGTGGAGACCAAACACAGAGCAAAAAGAGAGGGAACATCAAAATAATCTCCTCTCTCAACTCCATGGAAGACATTAAAGACACCACAGTGCAGAGAGAATCTGATTTAGGATTTTTATTTAAATCAACTTTATTTATAACACATGGAGGATAAATACTCCTGACGACAAACACGAGACAAACAGGACTTTCATGTTTTTTTGTTGAAACAAAAAGCTGAGAATGAATAATTCAATAAAACTGAGTGAGGGATCAGAATAAATATATTATAGTTTGATCTTGTTTATATATTTAAATAGAGAAGAAGAAGATTGAAGGTCCAGTGTTTCCTCTGCTAAAGGAGATAAGATAGGAAGCATTAAAGTTCCTTCAGCTCTCATCATGGCTGCTGCTCAGGCACTGCAGGTCACTTCACTCAGACACACAAGTTAAGGTGTTTCCTTCCTGTCTGTGTGAGCTCTGATGACACCTGACACACCAGAGACCAGAGACCTGAGACCAGACCAGAGACCTGAGACCAGAGACCAGACCTGAGACCTGAGACCAGACCAGAGACAGACCAGAGACCTGAGACCAGAGACCAGACCTGAGACCAGACCAGAGACCAGAGACCAGAGACCGGAGACCTGAGACCAGAGACCAGACCTGAGACCAGACCAGACCAGAACGGACCAGAGACCAGAGACCAGAGACCTGAGACCAGACCTGAGACCAGACCAGACCTGAGACCAGAGACCAGAGACCAGAGACCAGATCAGAGACCTGAGACCAAACCAGAGACCTGACCAGACCAGACCTGAGACCTGAGACCTGAGACCAGACCAGAGAAAGACCAGAGACCTGAGACCAGAGACCAGACCTGAGACCAGACCAGACCAGAGACCAGAGACCAGAGACCAGAGACCTGAGACCAGACCTGAGACCAGACCTGAGACCAGACCAGACCAGAGACCAGAGACCAGAGACCAGAGACCACAGACCAGATCAGAGACCTGAGACAAAACCAGAGACCAGACCAGACCAGACCAGAGACCAGAGACCTGAGACCTGAGACCAGACCTGAGACCAGAGACCTGAGACCAGAGACCTGAGACCAAACCAGAGACCAGACCAGACCAGACCAGAGACCAGAGACCTGAGACCTGAGACCAGACCTGAGACCAGAGACCTATCTTGTATATATTTAAATAGAGAAGAAGAAGATTGAAGGTCCAGTGTTTCCTCTGCTAAAGGAGATAAGATAGGAAGCATTAAAGTTCCTTCAGCTCTCATCATGGCTGCTGCTCAGGCACTGCAGGTCACTTCACTCAGACACACAAGTTAAGGTGTTTCCTTCCTGTCTGTGTGAGCTCTGATGACACCTGACACACCAGAGACCAGAGACCTGAGACCAGACCAGAGACCTGAGACCAGAGACCAGACCTGAGACCTGAGACCTGAGACCAGAGACAGACCAGAGACCTGAGACCAGAGACCAGACCTGAGACCAGACCAGACCAGAGACCAGAGACCAAAGACCGGAGACCTGAGACCAGAGACCAGACCTGAGACCAGACCAGACCAGAACGGACCAGAGACCAGAGACCAGAGACCAGAGACCAGAGACCTGAGACCAGACCTGAGACCAGACCAGACCTGAGACCAGAGACCAGAGACCACAGACCACAGACCAGATCAGAGACCTGAGACCAAACCAGAGACCTGACCAGACCAGACCTGAGACCTGAGACCTGAGACCTGAGACCTGAGACCAGAGAAAGACCAGAGACCAGAGACCAGAGACCTGAGACCAGAGACCAGACCTGAGACCAGACCAGACCAGAGACCAGAGACCAGACCTGAGACCTGAGACCAGACCAGAGAAAGACCAGAGACCTGAGACCAGAGACCAGACCTGAGACCAGACCAGACCAGAGACCAGAGACCAGAGACCAGAGACCTGAGACCAGACCTGAGACCAGACCTGAGACCAGACCAGACCAGAGACCAGAGACCAGAGACCAGAGACCAGAGACCACAGACCAGATCAGAGACCTGAGACAAAACCAGAGACCAGACCAGACCAGACCAGAGACCAGAGACCTGAGACCTGAGACCAGACCTGAGACCAGAGACCTGAGACCAGAGACCTGAGACCAAACCAGAGACCAGACCAGACCAGACCAGAGACCAGAGACCTGAGACCTGAGACCAGACCTGAGACCAGAGACCTATCTTGTATATATTTAAATAGAGAAGAAGAAGATTGAAGGTCCAGTGTTTCCTCTGCTAAAGGAGATAAGATAGGAAGCATTAAAGTTCCTTCAGCTCTCATCATGGCTGCTGCTCAGGCACTGCAGGTCACTTCACTCAGACACACAAGTTAAGGTGTTTCCTTCCTGTCTGTGTGAGCTCTGATGACACCTGACACACCAGAGACCAGAGACCTGAGACCAGACCAGAGACCAGAGACCAGAGACCAGACCTGAGACCTGAGACCAGACCAGAGACAGACCAGAGACCTGAGACCAGAGACCAGACCTGAGACCAGACCAGAGACCAGAGACCAGAGACCAGAGACCGGAGACCTGAGACCAGAGACCAGACCTGAGACCAGACCAGGCCAGAACGGACCAGAGACCAGAGACCAGAGACCTGAGACCAGACCTGAGACCAGACCAGACCTGAGACCAGAGACCAGAGACCAGAGACCACAGACCAGATCAGAGACCTGAGACCAAACCAGAGACCTGACCAGACCAGACCTGAGACCTGAGACCTGAGACCAGACCTGAGACCAGACCAGAGAAAGACCAGAGACCTGAGACCAGAGACCAGACCTGAGACCAGACCAGACCAGACCAGAGACCAGAGACCAGAGACCAGAGACCAGAGACCTGAGACCAGACCTGAGACCAGACCTGAGACCAGACCAGACCAGACCAGAGACCAGAGACCAGAGACCAGAGACCACAGACCAGATCAGAGACCTGAGACAAAACCAGAGACCAGACCAGACCAGACCAGAGACCAGAGACCTGAGACCTGAGACCAGACCTGAGACCAGAGACCTGAGACCAGAGACCTGAGACCAAACCAGAGACCAGACCAGACCAGACCAGAGACCAGAGACCTGAGACCTGAGACCAGACCTGAGACCAGAGACCTATCTTGTATATATTTAAATAGAGAAGAAGAAGATTGAAGGTCCAGTGTTTCCTCTGCTAAAGGAGATAAGATAGGAAGCATTAAAGTTCCTTCAGCTCTCATCATGGCTGCTGCTCAGGCACTGCAGGTCACTTCACTCAGACACACAAGTTAAGGTGTTTCCTTCCTGTCTGTGTGAGCTCTGATGACACCTGACACACCAGAGACCAGAGACCTGAGACCAGACCAGAGACCTGAGACCAGAGACCAGACCTGAGACCTGAGACCAGAGACCAGACCAGAGACAGACCAGAGACCTGAGACCAGAGACCAGACCTGAGACCAGACCAGAGACCAGAGACCAGAGACCGGAGACCTGAGACCAGAGACCAGACCTGAGACCAGACCAGACCAGAACGGACCAGAGACCAGAGACCAGAGACCTGAGACCAGACCTGAGACCAGACCAGACCTGAGACCTGAGACCAGAGACCAGAGACCAGAGACCAGAGACCAGAGACCAGATACCAGAGACCACAGACCAGATCAGAGACCTGAGACCAAACCAGAGACCTGACCAGACCAGACCTGAGACCTGAGACCTGAGACCTGAGACCTGAGACCTGAGACCAGACCAGAGAAAGACCAGAGACCTGAGACCAGAGACCAGACCTGAGACCAGACCAGACCAGAGACCAGAGACCAGAGACCAGAGACCAGAGACCAGAGACCTGAGACCTGAGACCTGAGACCAGACCTGAGACCAGACCTGAGACCAGACCAGACCAGAGACCAGAGACCAGAGACCACAGACCAGATCAGAGACCTGAGACAAAACCAGAGACCAGACCAGACCAGACCAGAGACCAGAGACCTGAGACCTGAGACCAGACCTGAGACCAGAGACCTGAGACCAGAGACCTGAGACCAAACCAGAGACCAGACCAGACCAGAGACCAGAGACCTGAGACCTGAGACCAGACCTGAGACCAGAGACCTATCTTGTATATATTTAAATAGAGAAGAAGAAGATTGAAGGTCCAGTGTTTCCTCTGCTAAAGGAGATAAGATAGGAAGCATTAAAGTTCCTTCAGCTCTCATCATGGCTGCTGCTCAGGCACTGCAGGTCACTTCACTCAGACACACAAGTTAAGGTGTTTCCTTCCTGTCTGTGTGAGCTCTGATGACACCTGACACACCAGAGACCAGAGACCTGAGACCAGACCAGAGACCAGAGACCAGAGACCAGACCTGAGACCTGAGACCAGACCAGAGACAGACCAGAGACCTGAGACCAGAGACCAGACCTGAGACCAGACCAGACCAGAGACCAAAGACCGGAGACCTGAGACCAGAGACCAGACCTGAGACCAGACCAGACCAGAACGGACCAGAGACCAGAGACCAGAGACCAGAGACCTGAGACCAGACCTGAGACCAGACCAGACCTGAGACCAGAGACCAGAGACCACAGACCACAGACCACAGACCAGATCAGAGACCTGAGACCAAACCAGAGACCTGACCAGACCAGACCTGAGACCTGAGACCTGAGACCTGAGACCAGACCAGAGAAAGACCAGAGACCAGAGACCAGAGACCTGAGACCAGAGACCAGACCTGAGACCAGACCAGACCAGAGACCAGAGACCAGAGACCAGAGACCAGAGACCTGAGACCAGACCTGAGACCAGACCTGAGACCAGACCAGACCAGAGACCAGAGACCAGAGACCAGAGACCAGAGACCAGAGACCAGATCAGAGACCTGAGACAAAACCAGAGACCAGATCAGACCAGACCTGAGACCTGAGACCTGAGACCTGAGACCAGACCAGAGAAAGACCAGAGACCAGACCTGAGACCAGACCAGAGACCAGAGACCAGAGACCAGAGACCGGAGACCTGAGACCAGAGACCAGACCAGACCAGAGACCAGAGACCAGAGACCAGAGACCAGAGACCTGAGACCAGACCTGAGACCAGACCTGAGACCAGACCAGACCTGAGACCAGAGACCAGAGACCAGAGACCACAGACCACAGACCAGATCAGAGACCTGAGACCAAACCAGAGACCTGACCAGACCAGACCTGAGACCTGAGACCTGAGACCAGACCAGACCAGAGAAAGACCAGAGACCAGAGACCAGAGACCTGAGACCAGAGACCAGACCTGAGACCAGACCAGACCAGAGACCAGAGACCAGAGACCAGAGACCAGAGACCTGAGACCAGACCTGAGACCAGACCTGAGACCAGACCAGACCAGAGACCAGAGACCAGAGACCAGAGACCAGAGACCAGATCAGAGACCTGAGACAAAACCAGAGACCAGACCAGACCAGAGACCAGAGACCTGAGACCTGAGACCAGACCTGAGACCAGAGACCTGAGACCAGAGACCTGAGACCAAACCAGAGACCAGACCAGACCAGACCAGAGACCAGAGACCTGAGACCTGAGACCAGACCTGAGACCAGAGACCTGAGACCAGACCTGAGACCGACCAGAGACAAGAGACCTGATACCTGCTGTCTGTCTGTTGTTGACTCCTTCACCTTGTTGATTGTGTAAAGCCTGAGTTAGTTTCCAGTTCATGAGTTGATGTCTGAAGTGTGTGGATGACTCTTCATCCTGCTCCTCACATCATCATCATCACCTCACTGCAGAGAGAGAGAGAGAGGGAGAGAGGGAGAGACTCCATAATTAAATCTAAACACTCAATGACAGTGAAGCACACATTAATCCCCAGGTATTAAATGTTGTGTGTCTTGTGGGGGTGTGGGGTGTGTGGGAGGGGGGACACACACCCATACACACACACACACACACACAAATACAGGCACAAAGACAAAGTGGGGACAAAAGGAGGGAAAACAGTGGAGGACAAGAGGGAGAGGAGAAAACCACACAGTCCACATCCTCACAGCATCAGTCCTCAGCACACCTGAGCCTCTGAGGACACAGGTTCCTTCATGACCCTGGACTGTGATCGATGTGTCTCTGCAGCAGTTTCACTGTGTGCGTCTGTGACTCTGTGTGAGTCTGTGACTCTGTGTGAGTCCTTGTGAGTCTGTGTGACTCTGTGTGCGTCTGTGACTCTGTGTGACTCTGTGTGCGTCTGTGACTCTGTGTGAGTCTGTGAGTCAGTGTGAGTCTGTGAGTGAGTCTGTGACTCTGTGTGACTCTGTGTGAGTGTGTGACTCTGTGTGCGTCTGTGTGCGTCTGTGTGAGTCAGTGTGAGTCTGTGAGTGAGTCTGTGTGAGTGTGTGACTCTGTGTGCGTCTGTGACTCTGTGTGACTCTGTGTGCGTCTGTGACTCTGTGTGAGTCTGTGAGTCAGTGTGAGTCTGTGAGTGAGTCTGTGACTCTGTGTGACTCTGTGTGAGTGTGTGACTCTGTGTGCGTCTGTGTGCGTCTGTGTGAGTCAGTGTGAGTCTGTGAGTGAGTCTGTGTGAGTGTGTGACTCTGTGTGCGTCTGTGTGCGTCTGTGTGTAGATAAACAGTGAACTGGCCTCAGTAACTTCTCACTCAGATGCAGCAGTGAATTGAGGGATTACCAATGATTAAGCGGAGCCCAGTCTCTGTTTTTTTTTTTGCAGGTAATCCACTGCTGGTCCGTGACTCCATCACTCTGCTTGTCCAACAAAAGCCTCAGCCCCCCCCCCCCCCCCCCCCCCACCCCCCCCCCCCACCCCCAACATGTCGAGTTGAATAAGTGCTGTGAATGGCAGCAGAGAGCGGCACAGCTTCAAAACCTCTTAGCAGGGAGCCAGTGTGAACGGGAATCAGGAAAAAACTGGAGCATCTGAACAGAAGACCCCCCCACCCCCCCACTCTGCTTCTATTCTATTCATACTCAGCTTCCAGATTAAAAATAGATGAAATATTAATGCAGATCTTTGTTGGCGGAGGCCTCAGGAAATAAACCTACAGAGGCAGGTGAGCTCAGCCTGATGGACAGAGACACAGATGATATCGGCTGAGCGGCGGCCATGTTGGATTGTGTTTCTATCCATCTTCACAGGACTGAAAGGAAACAGATAGAAAGGAAGAAGGTTTCTCTTTATATTCAGCCCGGGTCTCATTTTCCTCTCGTCAGTGAGGAGCTGTGCTTCATCTCTCTGACGGACGTTGGTGCAGAAACCTGTAGCAGCTGCAGGAGCTGGAGCATGCTGCTGATCTCACCTTTATTTCATACTATGAGTTCACCATTTACATATCTACATGTCTACATATCTACATATTTGGAGTTGTTGTGTGTGACTCATGCAGTGCGGATTTTAGAGTCTGTTGGGGCCATATCAGATTGTGGTTTGTCCTTCCTCTGTTCTCAGGACATGTGTTGATCATATTTAACATGTTCAGGCTGCAGAGAACGTCTGAGATCATTTTTAGGACAAAATAAGATGTGTGTACAGGAAAACAAGACAGCTGCTGATAAGATCTGTGTGTGTGTGTGTGTGTGTGTGTGTGTATGTGTGTGTGGTGAGTTTGTGAGCACTAATTTCAGTTTTACAGTAGTGTAGGACACTTCTGCATTATCAGGACACATGAACTGTGACACACACACACACACACACCAATTTTCTTTCTCTGAAAAAAAGAACAAATAACTTCTGTTTGTCATTAAACATTAAAAAGTCACCAGTGTGATTAGAACGTATCATAAAACACTTGATTCAATCAAGAAGTGGATTCAGTGTTAAATGACTTTTCAAGGTAAGAATCAGGTGAGAATCAGGTCAAGGTCAGATCAGGGTTAGGGTCAAGGTCAGGGTCAGGGTCAGGGTCAGGTCAAGGTCAGGGTCAGGGTGAGGGTCAAGGTCAGGTCACTATCTGCAGGGGAAAAAGAAGAACATGGTGCCAAATGCAAGTCGAGTCGAGTCGAGTTGAGTAGAGTTCAGTAGAGTCATTACCATGTGTTGGAGAAACGTTATCTGTTGTGATGGATTAGGTTAAAGGGGAAGGTCCTCACATGTACAGAAAGACAAACACGTGTGTGAGACCATGTAAAAGCTGAATTTGATAATGATCCAGCTCCAGAAGATGATTAGTCAATTTTTGTCAGTGTCAGTCAGTCAGTCTGTCGTCACTGCTCATTTGATGAAGTGCTCATGAGCAACAGGCTGAACCCCACAAAACACAAGGGATTGTGGGTAGTGGTCTTCTGCTTCTTTTTTGGTCCATTGTTCATGAAACCTTGTCGTGTCAATAAGGACAATGACACATGACCATCTCTGAACCTTGTGAATGTCTAGACAGGAAGTGGGGATGCTGCTGTCATCTCCTCCCCCTGCTGCGGCCATGACCCATGGCCCACTTTACTCATGTTGAAGAGGTTTGGTTTTGGAGAGGATGCTTAGGTACAGTCCTCACTGACTCCTGTTACAGTTACAGACAAGACGTTTGGGAAACAATTAATGTGTTTCATAGTTTATATTTTAGTCAGTTCATTTGTTCACTTTCCTATAGTTTCATGGAGATAAATGAATGAAGTGATTTGTTTTTTTTACATCTAATTGTACAGAGATTAACTGTGGTTCTGTGATGTTTACATGAGAAAGTGTTGATCTCCATCAGAAGATATATCTGTGGTTGTAAGAACCAAAAACCATCTCAGTGTAGTTTTACATCTCCTCTCTCAGGCTTCTCTCTGGAGCTCTAGTAACAACAGGTCAGTGAGCCAATCAGAGGAAAGGATCTGAACCTCTCCTCTGATTGGCTGACTGTTTTCTGAGTGATCAAATAAAAATATAACAGGTTTTATTTCTCTTCTTTAACAGGCAGCTTTAAAAAACTTGTGTGGACTATGACCTCACTGATCACATGATAGTCATTAAATACTGTTTGTGTGGGGTCACGTGCTACAAAGAGGATGTGTTTTAGGCACATATAGCTGTGTGTGTGTGTGTATGTGTGTGTGTGAGAGAGAGAGAGAGAAGTTCAGTGATGAAGAGAAATAGCTTCAGAAGTTATTGTATTAGTATAGATTTCACATTTAAACATCAATATTTCATAGTATTCAGTGAGGACGGAGCCTCCGAGCTTCTGCATCACAGACTCTTTTATTGGATTTCATGCTCCACATTTATTTCATTATATTTGTTATTAGACTCTGAGATACAGAAGCATTTAGACTTAATGTAGCACAAAGGTTTATGGCTGTGACTAATTATTTCTTGTCTGCCATAATTACCAGATATTGATCACCACCACATTTATTGGAACACGTGCACTGAGTATGTGTACACTGAAGTTATAATTGTACATACTCCTGTGTGTAAAATATGACTTTAATTCTTTAATTCTCTAAATACTGGATTATATGATCACTAAGTAGATTGAAATGAGTGATGATGTTAATGTTAGTTGAAGGATGAAGATCAGGACAGGACCTGAAATAATTCTCAGAGGATGAACCCTCACTCACCTTCACACTTGTACACAAGAAATACACAACCACTAACTGACATACAACAGAATCGAGGTGTTTTTGTGTCAGTTTATATAAAAATCATCATTGTTGTTTCTTTTATCCATGAACATCACAGAGGTCGGTTCAAGCTGAACAAACTTTATTCATTTAGGGAGTTTTTTCTGTTAAAGGTGCTATTTGTTTTTGCTATTGCTACATAGCTAACGTTAGCATTAGCAACTGTTTACTCACCAGTCCAGAGGAAACGTTGTAAGTTCATCATCAAACTTCATCCTTTACTCACAAACATCTGTCTCCAGAGGTGGAGACCAACACCAGTGTTAACTCTGGTCTCTATCACCACTGGTTAGTTTATAGGTGTTAATAACGATTCTTTGACATTAATTAGTTGATTAAATTAAATATGAAATATGTCCAATTATTACTCATATGTAGTTAGGTAAATTCATTAATTACAGTAATTATTCCTGTAGTTCCACCATGTGCAGATGAACTGTTTCATTATTTACTGTAATAATGTGACCTGTGCAGTAATGTTCTCACACACTCACAGTTGATGCAGTGTGATTAAAGATGTATTAAGTGTTGGATGTAACATGTGGTGTAATAGATGAAATGTAACCTGAGAGCGACTCAGTGTTTTCAGCAGGACTCACTGAGCAGCCCAGCAGACAACAGCCTCACTGTCTTATTGATAGGAGCATAAAGCTGCTGGTTATTTAACAGCAGCTCCACTGTGTGCTATTGATCAGGAACCTAAATCTGGTTCAGGGTTGATTAACACCCTCAAAAAAAAAAACAGCCCCAACCAGCCACTGGCTGATTAATTAGATCTTTAATTTCCTCAGTCAATGAGCCTGTATCGATCAGACTGTGGTGTGTGTGTGTGTGTGTGTGTGTGTGTGTGTGTGTGTGTGTGTGTGTGTGTGGTCACAGTTCAGTGTAATTAATGAAACTATGATGAGAGTTTGTCTCTCTCTGTTTTCTTTGTTTTCTGTTTTATTTAAGATGGTATTTGTGGTAAAATTAGACGTAGTTGAAAACTGTTGTGAACCAGTGTAAACGACTACTTCAATGGAAAGTAGCTAAAGATGCAGGAAAAGTTGCTAAATGTCATTATATGTTAATTAGCATATTCAGGGCTAGATGCAGAGGTCCTCTTGTTTTGCTCCTGGTTCTCCTGGTCTCTGAAAGATGTTCTTTAAGACCCTGATGATGGAGAAGAGTCTGAAAACTTCAGAGCTGTACGTCTTGAGACAGTTTGAGCTCGTACTTGATGAAAGTATTAAATTCTGCAGTTTCTTCATTACAGAATATAAATGACATCTAATCCTGGTTGTTTAGCACTTTACTTCAATTGAGTTCAGTGAGTCGATAAAACCAGGAAACATCCTGCAAGACAATAAAACATAAAAAAGAAATTAAAAGATAAACTAAACAAACCCACTGAGACACATTTTACTAAAGTGCTCTCATGGAAAACATTAAGTCTGCTAAACTGCGAGCTCCGCGGCCGTCTCCCAACTTTAATGGTCCAAAAATGATGCGGTTACCTGGCAACCAGTTGTCAGATAACAGCTCTTCATTTGGAGGCTGGAGACATTAAAAGTCAGACGGAGGAAATCTTCCAAATGCGACGCAGAGAGCAATCTGCTGCTATTACACCTCATCTGACCTCCATTAGCCCACACACAGTTAACTCAGAGAGCGAGTGGCTTCACAGGGGTCGCACACACAACACAACACTACACACTGCAACAGTAAACTTATAGCTGCTTTTAAAGGCTACAAGACTGTAATAAAAAGTTTCCCTCCTCTGAGAGTCTGATTACTGAGGGAGAATTCTTTATCACCACTCTGCTCTCATTTTCTCTTGTGTCGATCGTTTCAGTTTAGCTGCTATAATCAGTATTTTTATGTTGTAATAATTGTTTTTGTTATGCAGTGTAACTCCACCACCACCTTCATTAACCCAGTCAGGGCCTGGATCTGTCAGGATGAGAACACCACAGGAGATCGCCTCAGTCTCTTCCAGTATCTGGAGGAGATTCACACTCAGACACAGATGGTTCAGCAAACCAGCAAACAAATACACAAACACGCTGCAAGTATTTTGTCTGTGTTTAGTTTGTTCTCATGTGTTTTGAGCCCTCTGGGCTACCGTAGTTTAGAGAACAGAGCAGTTTTCAGGCCGAGTGACAGTGTGATGATCTTATTTCTCCAACTGCAGGTTTCAGCCTGTTGGTTCTGTTAATCTACATCAGGAGAAACTGGAGAGTTTGTGATTTAAAGTCTGATGAAGCAGAATGAAGGAGAAACATCCTGAGCCCAACTGTGACTGTCAGAGTCAGAGGAAGCTCGGGGGTCAGTGATGCCAGATCGCAGCATGTGATGTCATTCTGTGTGTCACAGGCATCAACTGACACATGTCACATGATGTGACGTGGTGGATGTGTGGGAGATATTATATACATATTATCTACATGATAAACAGAACATGTTGGAAGAAAAGAAAAGAAACGAAAAGAAAAAAGAAAAGAAAAGGAAAAACTGTCATTAAATCACTGAGTTTGTTTCTTTCTCCTCTGAATTACATGGTAGTTTAATTAGCACTTGAGTCATATGATTAAATCACAGTGTGAATGACGACCTGACCTGAACTGCTCTGATGTGTGTTTACTGTCAGCAGTCACTGGATTGGTCATCATCGTGTGTGATGTCACTTGATGTGATTGGCTTATGTCTAATTATTTGCCTGAAAAAATGTCATCAGAGTGAAAGTTTCATGTGTGTTGTTTTGGGCTGATGACATCACCACATCAGTTTTCCAATCACAGAGCACCATCAGTAATTGATTAATTAATTGATTTTCCTGAATTGAAAAACCAATCACTGAAAACACCAACGCTGTCCTCAGTGTTTCTTTCCTTCACTCTCTTCCTCTTCTCCTCCTCCTCTCTGTTCTGTTCATTCTGACCGTCTGTCCTCTCATCACCTCTCCTTTCATCTCTTATTCATTTTGTTCTGTCTTTGATTCTGGTCCCGTTTGACTCCAGCCGTCAACCGGATGGAGGGAGGAGGGAGGAGGGAGGAGGGGAAGTTCACAGAGGGAGAAGGAGGATGATCCCCACAGTAGGAAGGAGAGGAGGAGGGAGACCAGGGGAGGAGGAGCAAAGAGAGAGAGAAGGTGAAGAATGAACTTCAGACAGAAGAAGAAGAGTCTGAGTCTTGGTGCTGACTCAGCTCAATGTGCAAATTTCACCATTGACAGGGGCTGTCCACATACTTTTGTCCACACAGTGTATGTCCACAGCTGTGGACAGATTCCTGCTCCTCAGAGGACGAACCCCTCAGACTCGTTCTGTCCTCTAGCTCAGGACAAACGTCAGGTTTTAGCTTCGCTCCTGGTGAGAACTGGTCTAGGGTGACCCTGAGCAGAATCGGACTCAAACAAACTGCTGTGGTGTAACAAGGATTTATTGTGATCATGGATAAGTGGAATGTTCTCTGGGAAAAGAGGGAAGCTGGAGTCTGTGGTCTGAAGGGAATGTGGTAGGTGTCCACCGGAGAGTGATGGGGGCCACAGTGGTCCTGCGGCGTGAAGAAGGCAGGCGTGGCTGAGGTTGGAGGTGCAGGTGGCTATAGCAGGTGAGTTACGTGGCCCAGGTGTAGGCGATTCGCACAGGGGAGAAACTCTGGAGCAGGAGAAACACGGGTGAACAGTAGAAATCAGAAGAAAAGAAAGAGCAACTAGTTGTGAACTAGAGTGAACGTCCATGTGCTGAAATGTCGTCCGTCCACGTTTACACTTCATGTGGAACCGGTTCTGATGACCTGTGGGATGATGAAGGTTTTTGTTTGACCTCCACAGGCTGTGAGGAGGAGGAGCTCATCACCCCCAGCAGGAGTCACTCCTCTGCTGCACCAGCAACAGTCAGATCCTCACATGTATTGTCATACATGATGGAATCTCTCAAGGATGAACTGATTTGATTTTGGAGGTCAAAGTCAAAGTCAAAGTCAAAGTAGCTTTATTGTCAATTTCTTCACATGTTAAGACATACAAAGGAATCGAAAGGACGTTTCCCACTCTCCCGCGGTGAAACATATAAAGTGCACACTGCACAGGCACGACAGATAAGACAAGACAAGACATTTCCTAATGCTAAGTATACATTCAATTCTAAATAAAATAGGACGTTTCCTAATACTAAAGAGATAATAAAAATAACTAAATGAGATACGTATAACTGGGAGTAGCAGCAGGAGTTTCTGTGCAAGTTAGGTTATTGTAGTGCAAAGGTGATTCAGTAAAGGCAGCAATTTGACATTAATAGTGCAAGTAGAAAGTGGATAGCAGCCAGTTTCAGTTCGTGTGGTAAGTGGTCATATAAACGGAATACAGGTAACGGAAGTGCAGGGGACAGAGTCCTGAGTGATTTTTCCTTTTGGGGGGGGGGGGGGGGGGGGGGGTCAGCTTCCTGTCAGTCTGGGGGGTATGGCTGGGGGGAGTGGGGGGAGAGAGTTTAGCTTCCTGATAGCTTGGTGTATGAGGCTGTTGCTGAGTCTGGTGGTGCGGCAGCGAAGGCTCCTATACCTTCTTCCAGAGGGTAGGAGGCTGAACAGTCTGTATGCAGGGTGGTTGGTGTCGCTCGCCATCGAGATGGCTTTCCAGGTGAGGCGGGTGGTATAGATGTCTTCCAAGGAAGGGAGTGTGGCACCAATGATCCTGCCAGCTGTGTTCACTATGCGTTGCAGTGACTTCCTGCTGTAATCAGTGCAGCCACCGCCCCACACAGTGATGCAGCTGGACAGGATGCTTTCAGTGGTGCCCCTGTAGAATGTGTTCAGGGTGGGTATGGGAGCTTTCGCTTTCTTCAGCTTGCGGAGGAAGTAGAGGCGCTGCTGGGCTTTCCTCACCAGTGATGCAGAGTTGGTGGCCCAGGAGAGGTCCTCACTGATGTGCACCCCCAGGAATTTGGCGCTGCCCACTCTCTCCACAGCAGCACCATCGATGGTCAGTGGTGGGTGTTCAGTGTGGCTCTTCCTGAAGTCCACCACAATCTCCTTTGTTTTTCTGACATTCAGCAGGAGGTTGTTGTCCCTGCACCACGTGGTCAGAAGGTTGACCTCCTTCCTGTAGTGGGTCTCGTCGTTCTTGGTGATGAGACCCGCCAGAGTTGTGTCGTCCGCAAACTTCACCATGTGATTGGTGCTGTAGGTTGGTGTGCAGTCGTGAGTCAGCAGGGTGAAGAGCAGGGGACTGAGCACACAGCCTTGTGGGGCCCCTGTGCTGAGTGTGATGCTGTCCGAGGTGTTGTTGCCGACTCGTACTGCTTGTGGCCTCTCACTGAGGAAGTCCAGGATCCAGTTGCAGTGTGAGGTGTTGAGCCCCAGCTGGTCCAGTTTGCAGATGAGTTGTTGTGGGATTATCGTGTTGAAGGCCGAACTAAAATCTATGAAGAGCATTCTCACATATGAGTCTGCTTTTTCCAGGTGGGTGAGGGCTGGGTGGAGAGCAGAGCAGATTGCATCTTCTGTGGAACGTTTTGCTCTGTATGCGAACTGAAAGGGGTCCAGGGTGGGGGGGGGGATTGACTTGATGTGAGACATGACCAGCCGTTCAAAGCACTTCATAATGATGGGGGTCAGTGCCACAGGGCGATAGTCACTGAAGCAGGATGGAGCCGGTTTCTTTGGCACAGGTATGATGATGGAGGTCTTGAAAAGTGATGGAACAGCAGCTTGACTCAGAGAAGTGTTGAAGAAGAAGGTCACTGTTACCTCACAAAACACTCACAAATGTCTAATAGGATAAAATTATGACATTTATTATCCAAAAGGTCAAAGATCAGTTTCACGGTGACATCATCTCTGGACATTATTGATCACTAGCTGTGTCCCACTTCAGGGACCACATCCTTCAGAGGACGTGGTCTACAAAAGTCTGGTCCATGAAGACTGAACCGAGATCAGACGGTCTCGACTGTTGCACCAGAAAAAGTTGCTCCTGTTGCCTAGCAACCTTGACAACAGGTAACTTGAGGTTTTCAGGTCCTTGGTTTTAACAGTTGTACCGTTACTGTTGAACTGAGACACAACAGTGACATTAACAGTTGATCCTCAGACTCTGTCTGTCTGATGACAGATTATTTACATTATGAGCAATGAATCCTGGGATATGTTGGACTAGAAGGATCCACCTGATGATGATATTGATTTTGATTATGTTTGCTGACGTGTTCTCACCAGGAACATGTTCCACAGGGTTTCAAAAGAAAATTCTGCTGAATATTTTCTGCGGGGTGGTTGTGTGTTTCTGCCTTGTGTGTGTGTGTGAGATTTATTTTTTTGAAGTATTACAATTTCAATTTTAAAACACTGAATTATTTTTGTGTATTTTTGTTTCATTACATGCACAATGTGAGGACTTTTTATTGTTAGTGTGTATGTGTGACGTGCACAAGCTTGTGTGTGTGTGTGTGTGTGTGTGTGTGTGCCCAGCGGCTCCCTCCTCATCAACTCTAAACCCAGAAAAACACTTCCATTAAGAAGAGTCATCCAGGCGGGATGGAGAGGAGAGATGGCTGCAGGGAGGAGGAGGAGGAGAGACAGAGAGGAGGGATGAGGAGGTGAAAGACAAACATCCTGCCAGTGAGAATCCACCGGAGAGGAGCGCTGAGCAGAGGAGAACAGTGGAATCCTGTCATCACACGCAGCCTCTGACTGACTCTCCTCTCCCGAGTGTCTGCAGGCGACGAGGCTTCATCTGAGCTGCTGAAAGTCAATTTGTTCAAACAGCTCAGCTCTAATTGATAACTGGGAGGCACGCTGCGGCGGAGGCGCCTCCACCGACACCGAGGGTCCAACAGATCTGCTGCTCCACCCACACAATCTGAGCTCTAATTGATTTCTTCAAACCACGTCCTGAGGCTGCTGGGCTCAGACCTTCTCTTTGTGAGTTTCACGGTTCGAGCTGAAAACGAGTTTCAAGGTCAGACTCAGAATATTACAGAGAGCCAGTCAATGATCCGTGAACTTTACTTCACTGCCGAGTGAACGAGCACGTCGACAGGAGGAGCAAGTTTCTCTCTAACACTCTGCTCTATAGGTCCTAACCCCCCTGCCCCCCTCCCTCCTGATGATGAAAATATGTTCCTGCCCTGGCAAAGGTGAAGTGTATAATGACACCGTCAGCGATTTATGATAAGATAACACTGAGATAAAATGTTTAACTGAGGGATACTTGTGCTCGGAGTCAGAGAGATGCTCCACTCGTTTGTGATTTTATTTCATATTAAGAATGAAGATCAGCTGTTTCACCTGGTTCACGTCCACATGATGTTTTTCTATAATAAAGACACATGATGATGAAATAATCAGTCGACACCATGACTGAGTGTTTCCACCTTGAACTGCACTGAACCAATTACAGTCTCATAAAAACAGATTCAGACAGTCAGGGATTCATACGTCATAGAACCAGGAACCAATCCTGTCAACTTGTGGGGACAGGGGGCGGGGCTAAATACACCTGAAACCTTGTCAGTACAGAGCCAGAGTTATCATTAGCACAACCGCTTACACTGTGTCAGCCACTGCCAGTTACAAGCTAACAAACAACATAAACAAATAAAAGATGCTAACTACGCTAACGGTTCTGATCCGTCTGCTAGTCTCTGATTCTGGTCTCAGACTCCTCATCTGAGTCTGGGTCTGATCTGTGCAAAAACTTAAGTCTCTTCAGTTCAGATTCTTTAGATTCAGGTTCAGGAGGCATCTGACTGGCCCCAGATTCATTCAGAGTCCAGAACCAGGAGTCCTGCAGCAGATGGTCTGACACCACAGAGACCTGATCTAAGCCTCATGGAGTCAGTCTGGATCACATGAAGACACAGAAGAACGGAGGCAGGTTCTCCAGGATGCTGGACCAACCCACCTGAGGTTTCCAGGAGAGTCTGAGTCCCTGGTGTCAGACTGAACCCGCAAATCATCAGAGCAAAGTATGGAAACTGATCCCACCTAAAGTCCCACGTCTGCAAAATGATGCACTTGGTATTTAAATTCATTTAAACTTGGTTTTTCTTCCAGAAACAATGGATGAAATAGAAAAGTAAATGACCCTGGAGGATGTGGTGAAGCCTGGAGCAAAGACTGAGAGTTTTAGCCTGAGGGAAGTGACAGCAGCTGAGTGTTTCCATCTCCTCTCTCCTGTGTGTCTCTCCTGTGTCTGAGAGAAGCTGAACAGTTAAGAGACAGCTAACCGCTAACGGCTAACAGTGAGGGATGTCCACATGGGCGCTGCCAGAGGGAGACGTTTGTTTTAGAGGGAAATCCTCCAGGTGAAATGTAAAACTGCAGCTGAGGCAGGAGATGAGACGATGGCAGCTTTTCATCAGGACCAGACTCCTCAGCTCTGTGTACGTCTGCATCTCTGTGGTCCAGATTGAAACATCTCAACATCTCCTGGATGATTGTGAAGTGAATCACATCTCCTCCTGATCCTCTGACTTCTCATCTACAATAACAAACTGACGTCAGTCACACCAGAGAAGAAGAGGATGGTCGTTCTGCTCCTCGTCCTCCTCGTCAGCAGAGTTTGAGGTTTGAATCTGATGTTCTGACTGTTTGAACATACATGTCGTCAACATCAGAAGCTGAGGCTCAGATCCTCTCTTCTGATTGGCTGACTGACCTGTTGTTACTAGAGCTCCAGAGAGAAGCCTGAGAGAGGAGATGTAAAACTACACTGAGATGGTTTTTGGTTCTTAAAACCCACAAATATATCTTCTGATGGAGATCAACACTTCAGATAAAACACTTTGTAAAATATGGAACTTTAAACACTGACTGATTTCTCATGTAAACATCACAGAACCCTGGTTAATCTCTGTACAATTAAATGTATAAACATATATCACTTCATTCATTTACCTCCATGAAACTATAGGAAAGTGAACACATTAAACTTTACATTTACTGGTTCCCAAACTTCTTGTCTGTAACTCCAACAGGAGTTAGTGAGGACTGTACCTCAGCATCCTCTCCAAAAATGGTTAACAGATAATAAAAAAAAAACATAAACATAGTAAAAGAAAATATGAGAAGAGTAAAATATAGACCTTTAAAACGCTGTTTACATATTACATACAGGCGTTAAGAAATTGAAAGTATATACTCGCAGTTCTGGTACTTAAATGACAATTTTCTGATAATACTTCTGTACTTTAACTTTGAAAGGAGTACTTCCTGTTTGTCTGACTCTGGCAGATGTTGGACACAATCAGCCTGAGACGGATGAGAGGAGTTTGCAGGTCCGTGTCTCCCAGCTGGAGCTCTGTCAGGAAGTGGAGTCCTCCTGTGTTCAGGTGGCTGCAGGGTTTGGCCAAGGAACCGGGAGCTGGTGCCAGTCGTCTGCAGCGATTTCAGACTCTGAAGAATCTGTTTGTGGCGTGTGTGAGCCCGACGGGAGCGAGTGGGTGAGCCGAGAGGAGGAGGGACGCCGTCTCTCTGGATCAGCCGAAGTGATGACGAACCTTCAGGGAACACGTGATGGGTCGGTTTGTCCTCATTAATAACAGAGCAGGAGAGGGGAGCTGAGCCAGGTCCAGGTCTGAGGGCGGGAAAGGTCAGGTTACATCAGGAGGCTGCAGGTGGAGCCAGTGGGAGGGGCCAGCGTCAGGTGACTGGATTTTTATTTTTGTTCTGTGAGTCTCTAACCGTCATGTCAAGTGTTGCAGAGAACCACCAGCTGTACCACCTGTAACCTGAGACAGGACAACACCTGCTGTGTTGGACCCCCACAGGAAACAAGCAGGTGTTGTCCAGTCTCTTCCAGGTTCCTATTCTTGGTTCTGTCTTCTTAAATCCTCCAGGTTCTTGTCGAATGTGGAACATGGAGGAACACGACTGAGTCACTGATCTCCAGGTCAGGTTCAGGTGTTCAGGTGTTTGTCTGGTTTGTGATCAAGTGATCACGTTGATACACGTCATATAAATAACTGTTATGTACATGTTGCCTAGCAACAGCGAGACGCCTGGCGTGGCTGCACTGAGGGGAAAAGCTTCTCGTTGCTCCGGTGACAGCTGCCTGACGACGAGTCCGATTGTTTCTATGACAAAATATTATTTCAGATTGAGTTCAGGTGTGTCAGGTTTTACACACACACACACACACACACACACACACACACACACACACACACACACACACAGATACACTGATCACAAGAGCTCTCATGAATAACGGTGACTCATGCGTTGGTCCCTGAGGGCGACCAATTTAACCTGCCCTCATGGTGGGCACAGTGTGTGAATGTGTGTGTGTGTGTGTGTGTGTGTGTTAGTTTGCAGGTTGGCCTCTGTTTAAGAGCAGTTCTCCAGCACTGAGTCACTCTGCTGCAGGGATGTTAGACCACTGAAACTACAGCTGTAAGTGTGTGTGTGTGTGTGCGTGTGTGTGTCTGTGTGTGTGTGTGTGTGTGTGTGTGTGTGTGTCTGTGTGTGTGTGTGTGTGTCTGTGTGTGTGTGTGTGTGTGTGTGTCTGTGTGTAAGAGGAACATAATTGAAACCTGGTAGCGGTTGCTGCAGCGCTCAGACTTTAACCTCTAAAAGCTTTTTCTAGAAGAAAAACCTGATCATGAATTTTGAAGGTGACATAAAAACCTTTTCTTCTTCTTCTCCTGAATTATTGATCAAAACAGGAATCTTCCAGCTGCAGGATTTTTCTTCTTCTCTTCCTGCCTCTGTTTTATTTCACACTCTGCCTCTTGTCTGTTCTGTGTAACCATGATAATCTGAAGTTACATTCACTTGTTGTCATGTGGAACTGGTTTCTGTTTGTTTTAGGTTTTTTCTCATCTACAGATCTGAGATCTGTTTATGGAGAATTTAAAAAGCCATCAGCTTCTTCAGTGTTTCCTTCTCATACACTGAGCTGTGGCTCTTAACCCCCCCCCCCCCCCAAAAAAAAAGACAAAACATGTAGGTGTGTACAGATCTCACATGTACCAGTGTCCTTGAATGCACCACCAAGGACAGTTTACAGTAACACAGTATTTTACAGCTTCTGTGTCAATTTGATGATTTATTTCACAGATTCTTCCTCATGATGTCATAAAGGTGAGCTACTAATTAGCTGTTAATTACTGTGAGTCATCTCATCTTCACTCTTCTTCTCCCTCAGGAGGCTGAAGGACACAGCCAATGAGAGACATTTATCCTGCCCCTGTGTGTGTGTGTGTGTGAGTCTGTGTTTGTGTGTGTGTGTTGTTTCAGTCACTGAGGGAGAAGATACTAAAGAAGACAAATCATCACAATGTTTTGTTGTCACGATATAATTTATATTCTGTATTAAAACAGGATGTTGTTTACATAAACTGAAACCTGATCTCCGTCCAACCCGGTCACCTAGAAATGACGTTTCCATACAATGATTCAGCTCCAGGAAGTATCCAGTACAGGAAGTATCCTGTACAGGAAGTGGCCAGTACAGGAAGTATCCAGTACAGGAAGTGGCCAGTACAGGAAGTATCCAGTACAGGAAGTGGCCAGTACAGGAAGTATCCAGTACAGGAAGTGGCCAGTACAGGAAGTATCCAGTACAGGAAGTGGCCAGAGTGCTGTTGACGTTTGTTCAGGACTCTTGGTCTTACAAACTTTATTTAAAGGACAAAGCTTTTAATTTTGTTAAGTTTTCTCTTCAACCGTTGCTGTGTTTACACGACCACAGGTTATAACCTACAGGCTACAGTGAGCCACGATCAGAAAGTGAGGAGATGGGCTGAGGCTAGCTGTTAGCATGCTAACTTCAGCAGAAGAGAAGACGTGATGGAGACAGAGATAACACTGGTATTTGTCTCCACCTCTGGAGACAGATGTTGGTGAGTAAAGGATGAAGTTTGATGCTGAATCACAATATTTCTTCCTGACTGGTGAGTTAACAGTTGCTCATGCTAACATTAGCTAATTAGCAATAGCTAAACTTACAGATAGCAGAACGCTTGTGTGAATCAGTGACTGTCTGACCCACATCAGTTAACTAGAGTGGAGCACTTCTACACTCCGATTGGTTGCCGCCTGAACTGAATTATAGCTCTTTACCATAAAGTTAACCGAACTTTTCAGCCACAAAATCCAAGACGCTTCGCCAACGGGCATAACGCTGTTTGCTGCCAAGAGACACTGGCTCTCATAGAAAATGAATGACTTCCTGTCACTTTGACGTCCTCACTGGTATCGGTCTGAGTGTAGTTTTACTGTTGTGTACAGAGAAACATAAAGAACAGTCATCCAGGAATGAACCAGTGCCCAGGATGAACAGGCACAAACTGCAGCTGCCGGTTTCCAGGACTGATCCCTGTCCTGTGAATGCTGGCGGTAAAACAAGTCACTGTTCCTTCTTTTTCAAAGTCATGAAACATCAACTTGTTGTTTTTTTGTTTTTGTTGAAGCTATTTTTTGGTCGTTTGTAAACCTTTATTTATAGGACAGTGGAGAGGAACAGGAAACGGGACAGAGAGAAGGAGAAAGAGTCTCCCCCCGACTTGTTTCAGTCCTCATTTCCTCTCCAGTCAGACGATCATCTCTGCCTCCACCTCACCGGAGGTGAATCCACCTCAGTGTGTGCTGCAGCTCCCTGTTAGTCTGAGTACACACACACACACACACACACACACACACACACACACACACACACACACACACACACACACACTAGTTTTCAGCTCCAGTGTCTGGATAGTTACTCTTCTCTCTATCCTCATCCCTCCATCCCTCTCTCTCTTTCTCTCTCTCTCTCTCTCTCTCTCTCTCTCTCTCTCACTCTCACTCTCCCTCTCTCTCTCTCTCTCTCACTCTCCCTCTCTCTCTCTCTCTCTCTCTCTCCCCCTCCCTCTCTCTCTCTCTGTCTGGGTGGCAGCAGCTGCCAGCGGCTCCATCCCTCCATCCTCTACATGCAAACTGAATACAGATCAGTGTCTTTGTTTGGAAAAGACTCGAGGAGAGAGCGAGTGATGGGGGTGGGGGGTTAGTCGAGGGGGTGGGCTCAGAGAAACAATATAGCTTGAAGGGCGACTGGAGCTTATTCCAAACACAGCCTCTCACTCGGGGACCTCTGCTGGCTCTCTAACAGCTCATAAATGATTTATGTAATATTGCTGTTTGAACTCTGGCTCTGTCTCTGCAGTAATAATGTTGAAGGATGATGTTGTTTCTCACTTCACATTATTAACCATCTCCTGCTGAAGCTCCGCTCCGCGAGCCCACTCCTCACAGGTGAGGACAGATCCAGTCTCAGGCCCTGGGGATAACATTTATTGTTGGGCTCCTGCTGGCCCCCACTATACAAGACACTTTCATTGATTAGCCGATTGGCAGATGAAGAAAAATGGGAAATCCAACCTGAGCAGTCTCAGAGAAACAAGAGGGAACAGGCTGGGAGCAGGTAACCAGACACAGGTGCAACTGATTGGGGCAGGGCATGCAAAAAGTTCACAGTGACCAATCAGAGCTGGGTGAGGAAAGACATCTAAAATTAAAGTCTTAGATCTCAGATGATTTGAGTTTTAAGTTAATAGAAACCTAACACTGGCTGAGTTAGAGACTTTATGTTAAGCTAAGCTAACCAGCTGCTGACTGTAGCTTCATATTGACAGCACAGACATGAGAGCGGTGTCAATCTGAACATCTGACCTCAGTTAGTTGAACTGTCCCTTTAAGGTGATGGCTGAAGGAAACAGATGATGTTCTCTCTCTGTCAGACTGATACAGGTGTGTTTGTGACTGTGTGTTTGTGAGTGTGTGTTTGTTTGTGACTCAGACTGACACACAATTACACACAATCCCATCAGAATAAAATCCATCCTCTGTACGTGACTGGACAGAAAATGTGTGTTCAGTGCTTTTATTTTAATAACTGTGTTTCTTCCTCTGAGTGTGTTGCAGGCTGTGATGTGTAAGTGCTGTCAGACGCTGTCATATGCTCCCACAGCCTCTCACTTCTCTCATCTCTATATATATATGTAACCTATATACACACTGTATGATGTGTATGGTGTATCTGAAGTCCCTGAGAGCTTCTTGTTTCTGTGTTAAAGCTCTGACTCCTTCTGCTATAAAATACTGTGTGTTCACTATTCACAGACAAAAGGGGCTGCAAAGTTAATTTCTCAGTTTTTCTTTATTAATGTGGAAATTTCATTATTACATTACATCTGACACATAATTTGAAAAACTGTGAAAATATATATTATTTTCTGTTTACCTATTTAAAAATTGTTTAAAAAAAGTTGTATACAAAGACACAGATACGCCTGGTACAAATCAATTTTTGTCTTGTTTATCTTTATGAATAACAGACAATATGTAGAGCAGGTCATCTGTGGGTCACAGCTCCACCTGCTGGAAGGAGAACAAATCAAATCAAACTTTATTCAGATGGCACCTTCTGTACAAAGACTGCAAAACAAGGTGCTTAACAATATAAAAAGTAAATAAAATCAGTTGAAATAGGTCAGAACAGGTCCAACCCTACACACTGACCATCTGCTGCCATGCTGCGATTTGATTGGCTCTGGTAGAAAGACTGAGATTTAACTCCTCAGTGACACCAGCCACTGTTACGAACCAAACCTGGTTCAAATAATCACTGATTTAAACGTGGCTCCTGTGTGTGGGAGGAGGTGGTATCTGGTCAGGTACAAGTTGGATGTGACTGAGCAGCTGAAGAGTTTTGGAAAAACTGAAACTTCCTCATGTAAACAGACTTTCTCCTGTTTAAAACTTTTATGCGTCTAAACAGTTTGCAGAGATCCACGAGACCTTGGACGACCTTCAGTCTGTGTGTGGGGGCTTCATGTCTCCACCGACCCTCCTCCTCCTCTGTAAAGGTCTCTGCTCGTCCCTCCTCCATACTAATGCGTCTCCTCGTGTCTGCAGGTGTTTCTTTCATTACTCACGCCGTTGTGTCACCGCCGTAGAGCTTCAGTTCCACGGCGAGAAGACAGATAGCCTGCGCTCCGTCGTGCTGCTGACCTTTCTGTGATGTATGCGGTCATCAGATCTGCCTCTCGTCATTTACCAGATTTATGAGGCTGTCTGCTGTAAAACATCGTGACCTATGCAAAAGACAGAGGTCCTGGACTTTTTGGGAGGTCGCCCAACAGGTTGGTTACGAGAGTAGAAAGAAAAGGAAGAACGACATCGGAGAAGCTCAGAGACGTTCCTGAAACTGTTATTGGCTCATCTCCGTGTGGGTCTATGGGTTTTTTTCTATTTTACTGTGTTTGCTCCACACATCTGTAAAGACTGGCTGTCTTCCTGCTGGTTTGTCCAGGATCGTCCCTGTTTGAGGCTGGATGTAAAATATGTCCCTGTTTTTATCAGTGAAATAACAATTATAATACTTTGTTCTGTCCAACTCATTATGACCTAACACAAAATAAAAACATGTTGTGACAGGTCTATATGTGGGTCCATCAATCTATGAGTCATTGTTAAGGCTGCTGTATGAGCCATAGGTAGGTCTTTGTCAGTATGCTAACAAAAATGCACAAATTCACTGTGCCCCATTTTGAATGCGTCCTTACTTTCCTGGACAACGAAGGCTCCAACACATGGATCCTTCATGGCTCAACATATCCCAAGATTCATTGGGGTAAAAACAGTGAAATGTCAGTGTTGTGTTTCAGCTCAGTTCAACAGCTAAAGGTACAACTATTGTAACCAAGGACCTTGCTTTGTGATGTAATGGAAAGAGTGGAAACAGCTGCTGATGAAAAGAGAACATCCTTCATAGACCAGACCGTCTCATCCTGATTCAGTTCAGGTCCTGGTCTACCAAGGGTCACACTGACAGAGCTCAGTCATACAGTAGCCTCCCTCCCTGCTCTGATTAAACTGCAGGCTGCAGGTTGTTGCCGGCTGTTTGTCAGACATCAGGCTGAACAAACACAATTATCCCGCAGGAATTACTGCTGGTTGTGTGTCTGTCTGCGGTTCACATCAGGACAAGTGCTTCCTCCTACAGCTTCATCAGCGCTGAGCAAACACCTGAAAATATATCAGAGCTGCATCTCAATCCCCTGTCCAAGCCGTGACAGCTGACTCAGTCTGATGTCTGTGACCTTCTGCAGACTGTCACCAGGAAACAGCAAAACTACACAATGAAACACAGTCCAGGGAGCAAATGACCAGTTTTGTGGAGAGTTGCTGTGTGTGTGTGTGTGTGTGTGTGTGTGTGTGTGTGTGTGTGTGTGTGTGTGTGAGAAGGTGGGATGAGCATCACAAAAGAAATGACTTTTCTATGTTAGTGTAACATCGGGGTCCAGTGTGTGGTGTCTGGATCACTGTTCACAACCACAACACTTCCTGTCTCTAAGTCAAATGTCACTAAACAAACCAATCAGAGGCTAGGAGGACTTAGGCTGAGGTAAATAAGAGGAAAGGTTGTTTTAACTGTTTTCAAAAGTGCAGATGTAAATATTTGAACTTATAAATATGTACATAATAATTGTGTAAACATAAATGTGTAAATAATTAAGAACACTGTTCATATGTTTTAGTAAAATAACTCTATAAGTATACGTATGAATGGACATCTAAACCTTACATTAGAGAAGTTATGTTGTTTCTGTGGCTGAATTATGTTCCAGGTTCACATCCAAACCCAGGTTTGTGTTTTCCTTTTATCAACCTATTATATGTATGAACGTATTGTCCTTGTTCCTTTGGTTCTGGTGTTGTTTTCATGGCCCTGTGTTTTTATGTTTTTATGCTCTCAGTGCATATACTGTATACCCACTGCTGTGCACCCAGTGGCCCCACTGGGGACAAATAAAGTAATTGATTGATTGACTGATTGATTGAACTTGAGGTTTGACTTTAAGAAACAGACTCATGTGAGACCAATAAAAACCTTTTGCCCCCTCCCCCCCAGCTCAGGTGAGGACAGTGCGTAGCAGCAACAGGACTCTTTTCAATCACCTCCTCTGGGGAGCTCATCAGCACCATTCACATGTGAGAGTGGAGCTCCTCGTCTCATGAAGGAGCTGTGATTAGCTGCTGCCGCTGCAGGTGTGCAGAGAGGAACCTGAGGCCTGTAATCTGCTGCTCTGATGAACACACAGGAATCTGGATTGAGGACAATGATAGATCACAGCCTCACAGAAACCACCTTCCACAGCTGAAGTGCAGCGAATGCATCATTTCATACATGTGAAAAACATGTTTAATGAAAACAAAAGGTGTCTTCATGAAGCTGGAAACATGATGATCAACAAGAGCAAAGCTTTGGTTTTAGAATCGAGTGTGAGTGTGTTTCTGCAGCTGCTCTGTTGAATCATCTTTTCATATAAATATCACTGTTTCTGTTGAAGCCAGTTTTTTATTTCCTCACTGCATGAATCCTGAGCAGTTCAGGGTATTTTCAGAAAAACTTTCCTACAGATTAGGAGTCACTGTTGATGATAAAGTTCATGTTGTTTCTTCCTGTAACTCAACCCTGTCACCTAGAAACAACATTTATATACAACAGAGAACACTTAATATCAAGACAACCAAGTAGTGATGTTAACGAGGTCCACAGTGTCTGTTCCAGGTAAAAGTCCTGCACTCAAAATGTTACTGACGTCAAAGGTGAATTCTTACAGTAAAATCTGGTGATTTGCTGAATTTGTCTGATGCACAGAGTCAAACCAACACTGCAGCTCAGTTGTTTCCAGAAGCTATTACCGGTAGTTTATTTACTCTGTAATGATGGTGCTGCTGCCTCCCTGGATGTAACCCGGAGACTGAAGGCTAACGTCAGGTTGATTCATGAACATTAGGACAAACGTGATATAGCCTGATGAGGCTGTGTGAGGAAACAGCTGCAGCTTGTACCTGTCTGCCGGACACTGTCAGTCACCCTGCTGCAGAGAAACCTGAGGGCTGTTGTCAGAGAGAGTGAATAGCCTTTCTGATGACAGCCTTTTCTGCAGCAATGAAAGCTTCAGCTCAGGAGGATCAGGCTCTGAATGAACAGGACCAGCTCCACTCAACGCTGAGTCAACCAGTCTGTGACTCTCTCAGTTCAAAGATACAACACAACGATAAAAAGGCTGTTTGTGGAGGAGAAATGAGCCTTGACTCTGAAGCTGGACACGATGAGGTAGCAGACGTCTTTCTTTTATTTCCTCTGCATCAGTGAACAGTCACATGATCCACAGACCTCTGCTCTGATTAGTTGTTGCTGTTGAAACTGGACAAATCTCAGATACTTCACTGGTTTCTATTTTACTTAACAGCTGGAGTTAAGACGTCACAACATTCAATTCAATTCAATTCAATTTTATTTGTATAGCGCCAAATCATAATATACATTATCTCAAGGCACTTTACAGGGTCAGGTCAAGACCTTACTTTGTTACAGAATAAACCCAACAGTTCCCACAAAGAGCAAGCGCTTGGCGACAGGGGGGAGGAAAAACTCCCTTTTAACAGGAAGAAACCTCCAACAGAACCGGGCTCAGGGTGGGGGGGGGTCTGCCTCGACCGGTTGGGTTTAGGAGAAGATAGAAAGAGGGGGAGGGGGAAGAGAGGGGAGAGAAGAGAGAGAGAGAGAGAGACCAGGAACAGCTGTGTAGGTAATGGTGTTATCAATAATAATGACAGGTAACAGTGGTTAATAGTAAAGATGAGTAGTGGTGGATCTGGATCCTGCTGCTCCCGAGGCAGAGAGACCTGCAGAATGAGGACAGAGAGAGGGAGAGAGAGGAGAAGCACAAACTACAGGAGAGAAAAAATACAAAGTTAATGGCATGAAGTTATCGAGAGAGAGAGGGGGAGAGAGACAGAAATAGAGAGAGAGCGCCCAGTGAATCATGGGAATCCCCCAGCAGTCTAGCTCTATAGCAGCATAACTAAGGGATGGGTCAGGACATACCCGAGCCAGCCCTAACTATAAGCTTTACTAAACAAGACAGTTTTAAGCCTGATCTTAAAGGTAGAGAGGGTGTCTGCCTCCCGAACCCACACTGGGAGCTGGTTCCACAGGAGAGGAGCCTGATAGCTGAAGGCTCTGCCCCCCATTCTACTCTTACAAACTCTGGGAACCACAAGTTGACCTGCATTTAGAGAGCGAAGTGTCCTATTGGGAAAATAGGGAACTATAAGCTCTCCAAGGTACGATGGTGCCTGACCATTAATGGCTTTGTAGGTGAGGAGGAGGATTTTAAATTCTATCCTGGATTTTACAGGGAGCCAATGCAGAGAGGCTAACACAGGAGAGATGTGATCTCGTTTCCTAGTTCCTGTCAGTACTCGTGCTGCCGCATTCTGGATCAGTTGGAGGCTTTTTACTGAATTTTTGGGACATCCTGACAATAAAGAGTTACAGTAGTCCAGTCTTGAGGTAACAAATGCATGAACTAGTTTTTCAGCTTCCTTTAGACACAGAATGGGTCTGATTTTAGCAATATTGCGCAGGTGGAAGAAGGCTGTCCTTGAGACTTGCTTTATATGTGAAGTAAAGGACAAGTCCTGGTCAAAAATGACACCAAGGTTTCTGACTGTAGCTCTGGAGGCCAAGGTAATGTCATCCAGAGTCAGAATATTATCACATAGTGTATCTCTGAGGTGTTTTGGGCCAATTACAATAACTTCAGTTTTGTCTGAATTTAAGAGTAAGAAATTAGTGGTCATCCAGGTTTTTATGTCCTTAAGACACACCTGAAGCTTGGCTACCTGGTTAGTCTCACCTGGCTTCATGGATAAGTACAGCTGGGTGTCATCTGCGTAACAATGGAAATTCATCTGGCGCCTCCTAATAATGTTTCCCAGAGGGAGCATATATAGACTGAAGAGCATTGGTCCTAGCACAGAACCTTGTGGAACTCCATGACTAACTTCTGTGATGATAGAGGAGTCATTATTAACATGAACAAACTGGAGTCTATCTGACAGATATGACTTAAACCAGCTTAGTGTGGTTCCTTTGATGCCGACCATATGTTCTAGTCTCTGTAATAAAATCTTATGATCAATGGTGTCAAATGCGGCATCTGTCCTATACAACAACAGTTTGCTCACTGACTCAGAATCAGGTCCAGACTCAAATGCAGACTGAGAGCATTTAAGTACTGATGACACTGATGGACTTTGACTGAAGGTCAGTTTACCTGTGATGGCATCTGCTCACTAAAACATCTGGAGAAGAAATGAAGCTGGAAGGAGCAGAAGGACGATGAGGAGAAGAGCAGGATGTTGACAATGACTCATCTGGAGACATTTAAGCAGAGAGAAGCTGCAGAGGCAGAAAACCATAGAAACACCCACCTGAAGGAAATGACCCTCACTGTTGCCGGTTGGTGTAGAGAAGTAATTTGCATGTGAAAATATCAGAGTGTACTGGATTCAGTGGACGTCGCCTTCTTCTGTCTCCACATCCCTTTGTATCTGGGTTCCCCCTCTTCCCCCTCCCCATCCTCCCCCTCCTCCTCCTCATCTCTCTGGGAGGTTCAAACCCAGTACTCTCCTCCTGCTTATCTCCGGCAGCCCCGCTGCCTCCTGACCTTGACTTTGAACATGAAATCTCTGCCCAACTGCAGAGGAGGAGGAGGAGGAGGAGGCATGGAGGTCAGACTGGAGGACGTAGGCAGGAAGAAAAGAGGGAGAGAAATTTAACACAGACACAAAGAAGAAGTGATGAAGGAGAAAGATGAAAAGGAAAGACTGAAACAACAACAACAGGGAACAACAGGAAATTAATCAAAGAAGAAAACGATGTAAATTAATGAGGTAACGAAGGTAAACAAAGAAGAAACAACAGCCACAAACATCACGTCCAACTACAAACTCAACGAAGGAGAGAGACAGATGGCCAACATGTGGTGGACCAGAGGAGAGCCGCTTCAGACCTGAGTCCAGTCTGGATCCAGTTCTCATCAGAAAAAGGATCCAGATTCACTAAACTGTCACAGAGAACCTGGTCCTCCAACCAGTCCACCAACCAGTCCACCAACCAGTCCACCAACCAGTCCACCAACCAGTTCACCAACCAGTCCACCAACCAGTCCTCCAACCAGTCCACCAACCACTCTACCAACCAGTCCACCAACCAGTCCTCCAAAGAGTCCACCAACAAGTCCTCCGACAAGTCCTCCAACCAGTCCTCCAAAGAGTCCACCAACAAGTCCTCCAACAAGTCCTCCAACAAGTCCTCCAAGAAGTCCACCAACCAGTCCACCAACAAGTCCTCCAACCAGTCCTCCAACCAGTCCACCAACCAATCCACCAACAAGTCCTCCAACAAGTCCTCTAATCAGTCCTCCATCAACCCTCACTCTGCAGTGTCTCCTGAGATACCCCCCCTACACCGGCAGGTGTGGGGTTGTTACTGATACTCAAAGAGAGAGAGAGTAAAGATTCAAAAATGAATAAATCAGTACGAATAAAGATCACAAAAGGATGACACATTAACTTAGGATCAGCGTTTATAGAAACAAAGAAATGGAAAATAAAAGAATAAAACATGGACAGAGAGAAGGTCTGGACAGAGGAGACAGAGGAAATGGAAAAAAAGATTAAACAACAAGTAGAAATGTGCAGACAAGAGACAAAGATCTGAGGTCAGGGTTAAAGGAGAGGGAGGAGGAGGAGGAGGAAGATGTGACCCTGTGGCACAAAGGGAGGAGGACTCCTGGTCTCAGTAAAGACCTGCAGAGCTCCGGCTCACACCTCAGCCTATTATCTGTTAACAAAGGCCAAGTCCTCAGATGGAGGTGGACCTGAAGAGACCACCAGCTAGTCTGAGTTCAGCTCAGGATCATCTGAGTTTATAGAGGGAGAGAGGACTGAACACAGCTGCTGATTATTTCACAGACCTGAGAACTGCTGTGGATTTATCACAGAGGTCAGAGGTTAGGGAGGGAGAGACCACAGACAGGACTCTGGATGTGAACCTGGTCTCTGGATGTGGACCTGGTCTCTGGATGTGAACTCGGTCTCTGGATGTGAACAGCCTCCAAAGACCCATGTTATCTGAGGGAGAATTAGCCTGATCACAGCACGTTAGTCTGGATTAGTTAGACCACATTGAAGACTGGGATCCTGGTCTGTCTTTGGGCCTTTGATCCTGTCTGATTGTATTTGACACTGTGGTGAAACCTCTGTCCTGTTCCTCTTTGTTTTTGTCATTAAAACAGATTTTGTTGTTACATTTACATGTTAACTGCAGGATTTAACACATAAATCCAGTTTTTAGAAAACTGAAAATTTCATATTTTTGCAGAATAATGTTTTTCTGAGGAAGAACAAACAAACAAACAAACAAACAGAGCAGTGGGGTGAATCCTTGTCTCTTTAATGATGATTAATGATGTGATCACTTGAGAGAAAACGAGGAAAAATAAAACTCTGAAACTTTAATCAGAGACTCCACCAAAGTGAAGACAGAGAGACTGAAAGAAAACAGAGGTGAAAGAGTTTCTGACTTATATAATAAGTGATGATAAACGTGGGAAATTATTTAAATATCAGTAATTTGTGTTGAGGCTCAGCTCTGTTAGTTGAAGGTGATTTAATTCCCTCCTGTTGGTTTTAATCCTCTGCTCGGCAGAACAAACCAAACATCTCCACATCAAAGACGCTGACCTGATTCTCTGATGAAGAACTGGAGCATCAAACTTTCTTCATCACACTCTTCCTCCACCAAACTCTGCTCAGACGCCCTGAACTCAGACTCTAATTTAACTCGAACTCTGCTGGTTTTCAGATTTAAATGGGGAATTTAGATTTCATAGAGGATTTGTGAAACCTGATGGTTCTTCAGGTCCAGGAGTCTCTGCTGAAGACTGTTATCTTCCTGTTTTCTACCAAGAGACAAGTCTGGTTCCTTTAGCCACAGTGTTTCTAATATTAAAGGTTTTACTCTGCTTTTACTCTTCTTCTGTGTTTTATCTGAAGTGTTGATCTCCATCTGAAGATATATTTGTGGTTGTAAGAACCAAAAACCATCTCAGTGTAGTTTTACATCTCCTCTCTCAGGCTTCTCTCTGGAGCTCTAGTAACAACAGGTCAGTCAGCCAATCAGAAGAGAGGATCTGAGCCTTTCTTCTGATTGGCTGACTGTTTTCTGAGTGATCCTATAAAAATATAGCAGATTTCAGGTAAACACTCAGAGAAACCAAATCCTGTAAGGTTGGATGGTGGGTCCAGGTGGGCGGGGCTTGGGGCGTGGCTGAGGGTGGTGACTGCTTTGTTGTGACATCATAAAGTTAGAGAAGGACCTTTCATAACTTGCCATTAAAAATTATATTTTTGTATGGAGAGCAAATGATGTTGGGTTGTCATAGTAGAAGTAGTAGGACCTTTATTGGTAAATGGTGAGGTCAGATGACCTGTGTATATATATATATATATATATACACAGGTCTAGACCACATATATAGTACAGAATGAGGAGCCTCAGTGTTTCACACTCAGACTCTGGACTTTTCCTTTAAGAATTTCCTTTAAAACTTTTTAAAGTTTAGTTCACCTTGTGTGTCTTTGTGTTGTGGTGTGTTGGGAGGTTTGTTCACATGAAGCAACACAAAGCAAGTTGTTGGTTTCACCAGCGGAAACGAACTGAATATACACTGATGGTCAGGTGTACCTGTCCATCCAGGGAGGAGGGGACGGGAGAGGAGGGAAGGAAACATATTTGACTAGGAGACATAGAAGGAAAACGACACAGGGAGGAGGGAGGGAGGAAGGAAGGGAGGGATGTAGAGGATGAATGGTGCTAATTAGAGCAGAAAAACTGTAATTGCAGTTGGCTCATTAATGAACAGAAACCTGAAACTGTTCCATCACACACACACACACACGCACACACACACACGCGCGCATGCACGCACGCACGCACACACACACACACACGCACACACATGCACACACTTATCATCAGTACTAATTTCCTCTCTTGTTGGAGTCTGATGGTTGCCAAACAACAACAGGTGGAAACTGTCAAAGTGTGTGTGTGTGTGTTTGCAAATGTCAACAGCTGTGTTAGTGAATGTGTGTGTGTGATTGACAGGTAAAGAGCTGTAATCAGCAGGTTCTGGATGGAGAAGAGGCTAAAAAAAGACTTGATTTTTATGTTAATTGCTGGTTAAAGAAAAAGAGACAGAGTCCAGGTCTAAGTTCAGGTCCAGGTCCAGGTCTGGTCTTCATCACAGACAGACTCAAACTGCAGGACAGGGACATCATTAACAGCTGTTTGTTTTCTGTTGTGGCACGGTGACTGGACTGGACTCACATAAAACCAGACCAGAACCGGCAGACAGGACCGGTTTGTGTGTTTGGGACCAGAACCAGCGGAGTCGTGGACACAAGTCTCACTTGGACTGGTGGTGTCAGTTACTGGTGTCATGCTCCACAATGTTCCCACAGTCTGATCCCAGTTTAAATCAGAGGTCACCAGTGAACATGCTGGGGCCCATCAGGAGAGGCAAACCAGGCGCATGTCTGGGGCCCTGAGGGGAAAATGGGCCCCTTATGGCCCCTCATATCGGCACATTCTGCAATGACAGCTATAAACCACATTAAACCTTCCATAGAGACACTTCACAGGACACTGCTGCTGCTCCAGACCCCCCCTGCATGAGGCCCCTGAGGACGTGTGCTGACACCAGTGTGCACCCATTATCTGTACATGATGCGTTCATAGGACATCTGTAAATTGAACCGTCGACAAACTGCTCTTTGAGGGGTCTGGGTTCAGCAATTAGTTCATTTTTATCCCTGAAAAACAATTAAGATTAATCTCCACATGTTTGAAGCTGTGTCAGTGAAGATGTTTGAGTCTGAACCTGGAGAGAAAAGTTTTAAAAACTTTAATATTTATGTTTATTTATTTATCACCTGTAAAGGAAATGATTCTACTTCCTGAAACGTGTTGAATCTAATTCAACAGATTCTTCACTGTGATGATTAATTTCAGATGCAAACAGGACAGCTGGCCTCTTATCGGCTGTTTCACCTCTGTCACAACTGTAATTAACACACACACACAGACACACACACACACAGATACACACACTCAGCCCCCTGCATGCTAATGAAGCAGCAGCCCACAGCTGAAGCTAAATATGGTTTTAATGAAGAGGAGCTCTCCTGCAGCTCCTTCCATACCTCCTCCTCTTCATCATCCATCTCTCCCTCTCTCTCTCTCTCTCTCCCTCCCTCTCTCTCTCTCCCTCCTTCTCTCCCTCTCCCTCTCTCTCTCTCTCTCCAGTAATCACTGGTTCAGACTGCCGACCGACCGCCTGCTGATTCAAAGTCTGTTTACACTTCAGAGGTGAGAGGGATCTGATGGGAGCTCTGCGTGTGTGTGTGTGTGTTACAGCAGGTGAGTCACGGCCTTGAAAACTCCCTGAGACTAAGTCAAACACAGGGACATAAGCAGGAGCCAGAGAAACTAACTCAGCTGTTCAGATTCGTCGTCATTTTTGTCCTGGAGGATTTATTTTTCTGTCTGCCTGGTGCATGCTGGGATATCCCGCCAAAAGCCCCTCTTCATCCTGAACCTGAGTCCTGATGGGAAAAACACCTGGACTCTGACTTCCAGAAATTCCAGCTTTTCATCATCATCATAATCATCATCATCATCATCACCATCATCATCACTATCATCATCATCATCATCATCATCATCACCATCTTCACCATCTTCATCATCATCATCATCACCATCATCATCAATGTAACATCTCTCTTCCACAAACTGAGGAGGTGCAGACTTTTCTCTCAGTATCCTCCGTGTGTTGCCTTGAAGAGGACGTTGTGATAATGTTGTGCGTTGTTGCTATAGTAACGACTCCATATTGAGGGAGACTTTACCCGCCAAAGGTCAGTAGAGTAAAGTGGAGGTGTAGTCCCGAGGCCCCGCCCACACAAGGGAACACAGAGATCATGAAGATAAATTATTAATTCAGAATTAAGATATAAAGACAGCAGCTGGTAGATTCTGCTGTTTGTATTCGACTTCAGACTCATCACACATCAACATGGTTCTCTGGTTCCTTCTGTTCCCGCCTGTGTTGATCTCTTTCTGTTTACTCACTAACTCCTGACCCCGCGACCTTTGACCCTGACAAATCCCACCAGTCCAGCTGGAGGAAGTGTTTACATCCCTGGTTCTCAGGGAAGTGGATGTGAGTGTCGGCAGAGAGCCATGACCTCTGTCCACACGCTCAAGTTTCCAGACTGACAACACTCTCAACACCGTCTGTTTATCAGACTAAACACAGGGAGGACAGAGGAGATCTGAGTCTTTACTGTTTTAAACTGGACATTAAAGGAAGGAGTGTCCTCACTGGACCAAACTGTCACTGTGGCCAAACTCTGTAAAAGACTTAAATTGTTCTTCTCTAAATATCAGAATTTAGAAAATGTTCTTCTCTGAAAAAAATGTCTGTGTTCAGAAACTGAGACTTAAAACCAGCCGTCAGGACTTCTGGAACTTTGTGATGTCACAACAATGCCCCGCCCACCTGGACCCACCATCCAACCTTGCAGGATTCGGTTTCTCTGAGTGTTTACCTGAAATCTGCTATATTTTTATTTGATCACTCAGAAAACAGTCAGCCAATCAGAAGAGAGGCTCAGATCCTCTCCTCTGATTGGCTGACTGACCTGTTGTTACTAGAGCTCCAGAGAGAAGCCTGAGAGAGGAGATGTAAAACTACACTGAGATGGTTTTTGGTTCTTAAAACCAAAAAAAACCAAAAAAAGATCAACACTTCAGATAAAACACAGGAGAAGTTAAAATCTGGAGCTTTAATAAACATCCTCAAGTCACAAATGTCCGAACTTTCAACAATTTCCTGATTTTCCACAGTTTTTCAAAACAGTCTTTAACAAAACGTTTTCACACTCCCAGACGACTCCTCACTGCTCAGGCTTAAGTTTTACACCTTGATCCTCACAAAGATAGCAGAACAAGAACTCACAAACCTGGTGTGTGTGTGTGTGTGTGTGTGTATGTGTGTGTGTGTGTGTCAGTCCGGGTCCTGGGAAACACCAGATCTGGAGCTCCAGGGTCAGGAGGGGGCTGTCTGCTGAGCTCTGCCCCTGGCAGAGAGCAGCTCAGTGGGCTGGGAGGGGAGCGAGGCCCCTGACGCCTCGGAGCTCCTGTCTCTGTTGTTTTGTCTCTTTGTTCAAAAGAATGAAAACAGAGAATTTAAATCTTTCTGTTTCTGCTCTTCAGTAGATGCTTCATCACAGTCCTCATCCACATTTACACCACTCTCCACTTCTCCGACCTTTGACCTGCTGATGGATGTGGGAAAGAGGAAACACAAGTTCCTCAAAGGAACAGGAAAAGAGAGCCCCTCTCAGCCTCGTCTATAATCAGCCCTCGTACAGTTCAGAGCTGTTTTTCCTCTAATTTCATTTCCTGCAGATCAGCTCGTGGCGTTCTCTGCGGGGAAACGGCGCTCAGAGAAGAGACGGGAGCGCCAGCGTTTCCCTGCAGGGATCAGCAGAGGTACACATGGTATTACTAGAATATATGTGAGTACACACACACACACACACACACACAGTGTGTGCAGTAGCTTTTCAGGCAGCGGCAGAAAAAGCCCGGAGAGACGACCGGAGGCTCCAAACCAACAAAGTGAAGAACGGCCATGTCTGTCCAGGAATCTGAGCAGTGAGTCGAGTTTCACTTCGACTGTGTTGGTGTTAAAACCTTCAACACAGAACAACAACCAACATCAGGTTACTGTGAAGCCAGCTGTGCAGCAACATTAGCATTTTGTCCCAGGTAATGAGAAGCTGTGTCCATATATGGAGACATATTCGTGACATCAGACTAATGTTACAGTGAAAGTGAATTAATTGTGTCTGATTGTTCTTCGTAAACGTTGTTTATTTTACCACATTCAACCTGACACCTGCTCTGCCAGGTCAGTTTCAGCTGATAAAATAACGGAGCAGAAGCTTTAATGACCTCAGTCCGATAGAAAATCAGAGAACACAAACATGAAAATATAAACACAATGAACAACTTTGCTCATTTCTGACAATAACAACAACAATCAGCTACCTAGCAACAACATTTCACCAACTCTCCCAGTCTAAATAGTCCACCTGTCCATCAGCAATAACAGTCCCCGGGGAACCAGGACCAGTAGTAAAGACGGACCACTACTCACAGGTGAGTCAGGCAGCCCCTGCACACCATCATAACCATCCTGTTGTGTTCAGTTCCCTCATACAATACTGAATATTGACCCTTTATTGAGCCCATAGCACAGTTCTAACTTCACACAGTGATAGCCCATCACTGCTCCTGACCTTTGACCCCTCAGAGGATGCAGCAGTAAACAGCATCACCTCCTCCCTCAGCTCTCCTCTGGAAACTTCAGAGCCTGGTTGTGTGGCTACCTCCTCCTCCTCTTGTTGTGCAGCAGTTTGGTTTCCCCCCTGCAGAGCGGCTCGCAGCGCTCTCCTCAGGGGACAACGCTCCGCAGCGGAGGGAAAAACTCGGCGCTCAGCCCTCACAAGACGAGTTTGGGGGTAAAATAGATTAACTTTGATATTCTAATGAGGGGTTTCACCAGGATCTAAAGCAGGTCAGGGCAGTGGAGGATCAAAGACAAACAGCGCTGTATGCTAAGCAGGGCTGTGGATGCAGGCGGGGGGCGTGACCCTTGTGTTGTTTGTACAGAGTCGACTGTTGTCAGGCAGATTTCGCGTCCCAGAATCTGTGATGAGGAAAAGTTTTTGCCACTGTTTCAGATGGAGCCTGTAAACATGCTAATCTCAAGCTAATGCTAACAGCGCCGGTTCATGAGAGTGTTTCTAGGTCTAGACTGTTTGTTGGATGGAAACATGCTAATGTTGCTAATGTTGCCTTGTGTTCGTTGCCAGGCAGATTTTTATATGTTTAATTAGGACATGTCAAACTTCTCTGAGGTTTTTTTCCCGGTGAAACTTCAGTTTCTGATCCTGTGAGATTAAATAAGATTTTCAGTTCGCAAAATAATGTTCAGAAGTTATTTAAAACCCGTCGTCGTATCAGCTCGTAAAAATTGAGAAAATCAAGTTTAATATGTGCAAAAGTTTTAAAGCTGAAGGAAAAACATTAATTTGTAGTGAAGTGATTGTGTTTCCTCAGTGAGTCAAACTTCACATTTTAACCTTTTGAATAATTGTGACTGTCAGAAGAATAATTTTTAACCTCTGAGCAGATTATGTATAAAATAAAAACCTTTGTGATTATATTTATCAATAAATTTTAATTCTGTCTAAAGGAACTGATTTGTAATTGTACCTTTATAAGAAGTTAAGTTACACATCAGTCAGATAAATCCTCTCCACATATTCAAACTAAATCTTAAGATAAACTTGAGTCTTGTGTGAGAAGCTCTGTGTTAAATTAGCCTGTGAGGGTTTTCCAGGCGGCAGAAATACAGTTACAGTAAGAAGCTTTGAAGAAGGCGTGGGTTAATGATCGCTGACGGCTGCTTTAATATCACATTAAAGTCCTTCAAAGGAATATTTTATTGGAGTTTCCTGCAGGCAGACCTCAGGTGTTCACTGGTTAACTCTGGATCAGATGGTGAAGAGCAGTTTGAGTTTCTGTAGGTTTGAGGAGAGAAAAGAGGCTGAGCTCATTTCTTTCTTTGTTTCAGTTGCTGCTTTAATGATGAGGAACGTTTTAATAAACTTGTCTCTTCTGTTTCATTCAGACACATTTAATATAATTTCATGATGTTTTTGGAAAGTTCGTCCCTGTGTAGAAAGAATCTACATAGGGGCGCACCATCAGGAGAGGCAGGCAAATGCTTGGGGCCTTCAAGGACAAAGGGGCTCCTGATGGCCCCCATACTGACACATTTTACAATGACTATAAACAGCTTTAAATACACTTAATAATTCCCCCACGCCCCCAACATGGGGCCCCTGATGATGTGTGCTGGAGTTGGTGTTAACCAATAATCTGCACATGAGGCGTTTAGGGGACAGCTGTAAGTTGTAGAGGACAGTTTTTTGTAAAGTGGGGACATTTTGGTAACAGGACAGTATAGTGATGAAATGGGATGAAATGTGGGGACATTTATTTTGAAAGTAAGGACAGACTGAGTTCCCTCCATCACACCTGAGCAGCTGTTCGACACAGGAAGCTGTGGGAGACATTTCTCTGAGTCTTGGTGGGGCAGTGGGAACAGAGCAGAGACTCTCACTGAGTCAAACATCAGTTCTGTATTTGTTCCATTGGCTCCAGGTGTGATGTGACTGAGCAGTCGTGTCCTCCTCCGTCTGCCTGAGCTCAGACATGTGATCGACCTGCAGGAGAGTTGATCTAAAATCCAATAAGACTTCATAAAGAATTCACACGAGCTGCTCAGTGAGGTGGGCAACTGTTTTTATTTCTCATTTCACATGATGAATAAAATATGGAGCTCACACCGAGGTCCAGTGTAAACACTTCCTCAGTGATCAGCATCATGTTCAGACTCACACTGTGTTTGCTTCACTGTGTCTCTACACCTGTCTGAGTCTCAGCTCTGAGCTGATTGGTTCAAATTCACCTCACACATATAGTTTAAATACAGACTCAGTAATTTCTACTGTTTCCATTTTCAGTGGTGGATGAATCCGTCCGACGTCTGTGGTGAGGAAACAGAACAGTTCTGAAACCTGAGGACCTGCAGCAGCCGCCAGGTAACGAGAGCAGGGTCACAGTGAGACCACAGCAGGGTCTCTCTCTCCCTCTCTTTCCCTCTCTCTCTCTCTCCCTCTCTCTCTCTCCCTCTTTTTCCCTCTCTCTCTCTCTCTCTCTCCCTCTCTCTCCCTCTCTCTCTCTCTCTCTCTCTCACACACACACACACACTGACAGACAGATTAAATATCCTTAAATATCCAGGAAGGATGATTGGAGGTCAGATGCTCTGCTGCCGTGGTTACCGTCTCTCAGGTAACCACACTATTACACCCCCCCCCCCCAAATCCTCCCCTGACTTCTCTTCATCTCCCCCTCCTTCCTTCCTTTTTTATCCCACACCATCTCTCCTTTCATCCTGTCCTTCTTTTCTTCACCTTTTCTTTCTTCTCCTCTACTCCTCCTCCTCTTCAGTTTCCTTAATCTCCTTTCTTCTTCTCCGATCCACTCGTTTCCTCCCTCTCCTTCTTGTTTTCCTCCTTTTTGGAGCACTGACATTCTCCTTCTTCCTTCATCGCTTCCTTCTTCTGTCTTTTCTCCTTTCTCTCTCTCTCCTTCAGTTTCTTTTGTGTCATCTTTCTCTCTTCCTTATTTTGATATTTTCATCATCACTCCTCCTTTTCTTTGCTTTTTCTCCTCCTCTCTTCATCCCCTTTTTCTTATAGTTGCTTCCTCCCTTTTGTCTCCTGTCCTTCTTGTGTCCTTCTCTCCTCTTTTGCTTCCTTCTTGTTTCATTTTATCTCCTTGTGTTGTTTCCTAATTTCCTACCTTCTCCTCTCACCTTCACTCCTCTTCTCACCTTGTTTCCTTATCTCTTCTTCTCCAAACTTTCATCCCCTCCTCTTGGTTCCTTGTCTCCCCTCCCTTTTCCTCTCATTTCCTCCAGTTTCCTCTTCTCCTTATCTCCTCCCCTCTGCTCTCATCTCCTCATTTTTTTCCTCATCTTGTCTCCTCTCCCCTCTCTTGTTTCCTCCTCTCCTCTCCTCTCCTCCTCCGTCTCTCTTTATCTCTCCCTGTCAGTCCTCTTCTTTGTGTCCTCCTCCGTCTTGATGACAGAGCGGGGGAGTGTGGGGGAGAAATCCAAGATGGCGCCTGATGAGAATCAGTTAATTAGCAGTGATTAGAGCCGCCGCTGCAGAGAGGAGGTTCATTAATTATCAGAGCTGATCTACACGCTGATACAACTGACTCAAACAAAGTCAGATGATTTCTGTGGATTATGGAGATCATGTGTATCACTGATGATGTTTCTCCAGATAAACACCTCCTCCTCCTCCTCCTCCCACCAGAGTGATGTTTTTTGAGCCTTTTTTTTTATAAAATGTTATTTTAAATGTGAAACAGTGAAGAAGTTTTACACTTGAAGGTGACGATCGTCCTGAAGGATTCTGGGAAAAGTTCTGTGTTAAACAGAGAGATGTGATCCTCACTGATATGAATCAACACCTGAACCTGAACATTAAAACCTTCATGAAGCAGATTTGTTCCTGTTGTATCAGACTGAGGAGGTTTTAGCTGCTGTTCCTAATAAACTGATGACTGAGTGTAACTGAACTGTTCAAACATCTAAAACAACCAGAACCTCTGTTCTATGTGTTGTTGAGTTGTGTTCTCACATCAACACTAATGTTTCCATCAGTTCTAAAACAGAGAAATCTGTGACGGTAACGCTCCGTTTCATTGGTCGCCTGTCAGTGATGTCACATCCTCTCATGTGACAGTGGTGTTATTTTTAAGATCCATTTTTTCCATCTTTGTCTTTTTAAGATATTTGAACCAGATGAAGGAGTTTAGTCATCAGACATTTGGATCTAAAGTGCAAAAGGTCAAAGGTCAGCTACACTGTGACATCATGTCACCTCTGGTCATTATTCAACACTGTAACTCAGGACCACCTGAAAACTTCCACCTGTCCATCATCAATGATTTTACTTCCAGGTGCTGCACTGACACACACACGCACGCACGCACGCACAGGACTGAGGGTAAACCTGGTCCCTGGAGTCTGAGTCCAGTATTAGCTGGTTGAGCATCACTGTGTGTCCCTGAGGCAGGTTCAGGTCCAGGATCCAGATTCTGCAGGATGACAAAGTTGCAGCTCAGCACGATGGAGAATAAATATGCTGTGAGCATAACAGGAAACACACACACACGCACACACACACAGCAGAGGGAGTGTGTGTGTGTGTGTGTGTGTGTGTGTGTGTGTGTGTGTGTGTCTGCCTCAGTTTGTCACTGCTCCTAAAGGGAGGCTGACAGGCAGGATGACAGGCGGTCTCCACGCTGTCAGGACCCAGAGAAAAAGCTGGAGATGGATCTGTGCTTCAGAACAGTGGTGGTCTACTGCTGCTGGTGGGGGGGGGGGCGTTCCCCTCGATAGCGGCAGAGCTGCTCAGAAGTGTCAGTCACGTTAAATGGACAAACGTGGAGTTTACTGAGTTTCATTCAGACTTTACTGAGTCACAGAAATACCCACAATGCACCTGAGACTCAGGAGCAGGTCGGCCTCACGTCCTGTCTTACGGACTCCAGAATCCAGTCTGACTCTAATCTTCTCTGCAGTGAAACTGTTCTTTATTAGCAGACCCTCAGACCCCCTCAGATTCCCTCGGACCCCCTCAGACCTCCTCTGACCCCCTCAGACCCCCTCTGACCACCTAAGACCTCCTTAGACTCCTCAGACCTCGGGGCCCCAGACTTTTATAACTGTACTCTTTGCATCAATTCATTATAAAACATTAGGTTTAGGCACAAGCTGTGTATCCGGCCCCGTATATCTGGCCTCGTGTAGTGGAGGGGCCCTATTTGTTGTTAAGTTGTCTGTTAAATTACTTTAATATTTTTCTGTTTGTGAAGTGATGAACAGATAAAATCTCCGTCAGGTCGTTTTATTCCATCACATTATCAATACATCTGACAGGTATTGACATCTGATAATCGATTGATTGATCAGTGAATGAAACAGTGAGAAAGGCCTCAGTTTCCTCTGAAGCTCAAATTAAATCACTGGACGAATCAGTTTGACCTTTAAAACACAATAATTTCATTTCAAAGACACTTTCACTTTTCTTATTATAATTCATGTGTGTGTGTGTGTGTGTGTCCTGGCCTGTGTTGTGTACCTCCTGTGGTGCATTCATGTGTCTGATATCAGGTGTTTTTGTGTGTTCAGTGCTCTCAGCTGATAGTGAAGGTGTCGGGGCTGCAGCTGCTCCCCCAGTGCATGCTGGGTTTATTTTACAGACGCATTAAGCGGCGCTCAGGTCTGCTGCCTCGCTGATAAACACATCAGTCTCCATGTTGGTAAATGAGTCGGCGCGGCCTCTGAGGACACCAAGGTGTGCAGGAGTTTATCTCAGTGACACTGGGCCGGGAGTTTGTTTAATGTGGCGGAGCGGTCGACAGCGATACACAAACACACCTGAGCAGGACCACAGCAGCGCACAAGCTGCAAATCACACACAGCATTAGATTCCACACATCAGTGTGTGAAACAAACCAGATTAGAGTGGGTCACAGCCACAGCCTGATGAATACTGTTGATCACAGAGAGATGTCAACAGCTGGAGCAAACAGGTCTCTCTTCTCTTAACTGTGGAAAAATTAGTGAACACAAAATTTTAACTTCTTTGTTTTGATGTCGACACTTTGGTGACACTGAAAAACAGACAGTTATAAACTTTACTGATTAGAAATGTAATAAAAAAGAACAGAAACCACAGATGAAAACCCTAAGCACAGAATTACAGACTGAATCTTTTCATGTCAGTGGAATCACATCATAAGTCTGGTTCAGTTTGAACAGTTTACGGAGACTGGTGGATTCACTTCTTACTCATCTGTCAAACACAGAATCAAAGCAACTTCTTCCTGAGTTTTAACTCAGCTCAGTTTATTTAACCTCCTGTTCGCTCTGTGACCTGGATTCTTCTGAAGGAAACATCAGGACAAGATGATGTGAAGATGTGAGGCAGCTCAGCAGCTTCAGCGTTGGTGCGACAGCTGCAGATTCACAGGCAGACGGTTTATAAATGACCGGTTCCTCTGAGAAAACTCTCCTCTTATACACACTAAGTACACAGTGGTGGAAAGTAACTGAGTACTTCCATTCAAGTACTACTTGGCACTTACTTAGGCACAGTTTTGTGCTTTACTTGAATATTTCCATTTTACTTTCTAATAGGTGCAGGTACCTGTTCCTCTACTGATTAGAAACTGACATAAAGACACACATGATCAGTTTATTAAACTAATGTTTCCCTCTGTGTTCAACCTGTGACTCCTTCATGAAACCAACTCCTTTATCAGTGATTTAAAGCAAACAGACCTTTTCTACAAACTACTAGTTTAGATTGTTTCAGTTAAATGTTCAAGATCCTGAGACGTTGATCAAAGAGACTAGAGCAGGTCACCAGCATTAAAGGATCCGGCTGGTTTCAGTCAGACTCATCAGACAGATTCAGTTTGCTCATGTTATTAATGATTCTTCATGGAGTTCCACAAGGTTCTTCACCAGGACCAGTACTTTTCACCCTGTATATGTTTCCTTTAGGACACATTATCAGGAAGCACCAGATAAATGTCTATTGTTACGCAGATGACACCCAGCTGTACTTATCTATAAAGCCAGGTGAGACCAACCAGGTGGTCAAACTTCAGGTGTTTTAAGGACGTAAAGACCTGGATGAGCAGCATTTTTTTACTTCTAGATTCAGACAAACTGAAGTTATTGTACTAACCAGCTCAGAAACACTTGATCTGATAATACAAAGCCATTAATGGTCAGGCACCATCGTACCTTGGACATCTTATAGTTCCCTATTTTCCTAATAGGACACTTCACTCTCTAAATGCAGGTCAACTTGTGGTTCCCAGAGTTTGTAAGAGTAGAATGGGGGGCAGAGCCTTCAGCTATCAGGCTCCTCTCCTGTGGAACCAGCTCCCAGTGTGGGTTCGGGAGGCAGACCCCCTCTCTACCTTTAAGATCAGGCTTCAAACTGTCTTGTTTAGTAAAGCTTATAGTTAGGGCTGGCTCGGGTATGTCCTGACCCATCCCTTAGTTATGCTGCTATAGAGCTAGACTGCTGGGGGATTCCCATGATTCACTGGGCTCTCTCTCTCTCTCTCTCTCCCTCTCTCTCTACTACTTTATGCCATTAACTTTGTATTTTTTTCTCTCCCGTAGTTTGTGCTTCTCCTCTCTCTCCCTCTCTCTGTCCTCATTCTGCAGGTCTCTCTACCTCTGGAGCAGCAGGATCCAGATCCACCACTACTCATCTTTACTATTAACCACTGTTATCTGTCATTATTATTGATAACACCATTACCGACACAGCTGTTCCTGCTCTCTCTCTCTCTTTTCTCCTCTCTCCTCCCCCCACCCCCCCTTTTTCTCCTCCTAAACCCAACCAGTCGAGGCAGACCCCCCCCAACCTGAGCCCGGTTCTGTTGGAGGTTTCTTACTGCTAAAGGGAGTTTTTCCTCCCCCCTGTCGCCAAGTGCTTGCTCTTTGTGGGAACTGTTGGGTTTTTCTCTGTAACAAAGTAAGGTCTTGACCTTACCCTGTAAAGTGCCTTGAGATAATGTATATTATGATTTGGCGCTATACAAATAAAATTGAATTGAATTGAATTGAATAATATTCTTTCTCTGGATGTTTATTACTTTGGTCTCAAGTGTCAGAAACCTGGGGGTCGTTTTTGACCAAGACGTCCTTCACTTCACTACAGGATGTACTTTTACTGTGATACTACAGGAAGTACTTCTTTGTACTTGTACTTCAGCAGGATTATAATGGAAGACTTGAACTTGTAACTGAGTATTTGTATTGACAGATATATTGATACTTGTAGGAGTCGGAGTCTGAGAACATCAGGACTGAACTTTGCTTCACTTTCACTTTTCCTGACAGAAGCAGCTTTGCTCCTGATCCCGCTTACATCCTCTTCATCATCTTGCTCTTTATTCAGACATAATGGAGAGCCGCTGCGTGTTTCTCATTCCAGTAGCAAACTAATTACCAGGGAGATGACGAGTCTTTCAGGAACCCAAATCAGCCTCAGCTCTTCCTCTGCAGGTCACAACAAACGGCTCTGTGTCTTTAATGAATCTGTTCTAATCTTCCATTTTGGGCTGTGAAAGTCGAGCTAAACCTCTCTTTGTGCGCCGTGTTGTGTCTGAGAAAAAAACTCATCAGAGCCCACAAAGCGTTTTGGAGTTTAAACCCTTCAGAAAGTGGCAGAACGAGGCCAAGCAGACAGATGGCATAATTCAGCTCCAAAATAGAAAACCCATTAACGCCCAGCTCGCAGATTTGTCTGTGGCGTCCGTCTCAGACCGCATCAGTGACCCCCGACCAAGACCTCACCTCTCTAATTGAATCGCTTCATTTCCTCCTCCTCCTCCAGACTCATCGGACACGCTTGCCCTCCGAAGCTCCTCTTCCTCTTCTTCTCTGAATAACTGCTGAGTAGCTGAAAGAGAATCCTCATATCTGCCCGGCTCTGGGATTATGAGCCAGGGTATAAAGCTGCAGGAGGTAATTGGTTTTGGGTGGGTGGGAAAGCTTTTGGGAGGGCTTCAGTGAAAAGAAAAACTCCTGGTGGAAGCATGAAGTTTGTCAACTTGCTCCACTAATGGGGGTAAACACTGTCAGAATGGTTTTAAAAGACATGTTTCAAGGCGTCTGCTGTACAAGATTAAGAGCTGACAGCAGCAGCAGGAGGAGGAGGAAGAGGAAGAGGATCAGTCCTCCACATGGAAATGAGACTGCATGAAATTTTAATGCTACAAATTACATTTACATTTTACATTTAAGGCATTAAACCAACACTCCACAGAGGAAGGACGGAAGGAAGCTCAGGGTCTCAACCCTGCAAGATAAAAATGTTTTCTTCATGTTTTCTTCATGTTTTCTTTATGTTTCTTCATGTTTTCTTTGTGTTTTCTTTATGTTTTCTTCATATTTTCTTCACATTTTCTTTATGTTTTCTTCTTGTTTTCTTCTTGTATTCTTCACATTTTCTACATGTTTTCTTAATGTTTTCTTCTTGTTTTTTTCATGTTTTCTTTATGTTTTCTTCTTGTTTTCTTCTTGTATTCTTCACATTTTCTACATGTTTTCTTCTTGTTTTTTTCATGTTTTCTTTGTATTTTCTTCATGTAGTATTTATATCACAAAACTCTCTAGTGTCTTAAGTTCAGAGTTTAAAGACAACGTTAAAGTGAAATTGAGGTGATTATAACTATACAGTTAATGTGTTTCTTCTTTTCTCCCGATTTTTATGTGCATTTTCATTCTTCATAATTTGAGCTTTGACTCTTTTAATAACCAGCTGTTTGTCTCCATCAGCCAAAGCTGCAGATACACAAGTACACATCTACACCCACATCTGGTAAGGAAGGTCTACACATGAAGAGAAACAGCTACAGGTTATTATCAGTGCAGATACTGCAGACCACAGGTTATTGTGTTGTTGTCTCACAGGTATAGTGATATAGTGATAGTCATGTACAGACTCACACCTGAGAAACTGCAGCCATCAAATCTTTTGTTTCTTGATCGATCACCTGATGACTTGATTGTAAAACTAGTTGCTAATTGATTTCCTGTTGACTGATGAACTGACAAATACCTGGACATCTGCTGTGGCTGATGGTGGGCGGGACCACACTGACAATCACACAGGTGTAATTCCACCACCTCCTGTGCCATAAAGCAGGAAAGTGAAGGAGATGTCTGCGAAGCATCACATTGACTGACCATAAAATTATTTTATTTTATGGAAGTAACGTTTGAAAAAGGAGGTGATGTTGTTTTCAAGACTCGTTAGTTTCTCTGCGTTTCCTGACATCTTTAATGTTCCTGTATAGTCATCTGTTGGGCAGCGTTTATTTACTGAGTCCATCTGTATTACACTTCACATTCTGCTGTTGATACACAAACTTTTCCATCTCAAAGATAAAAATATTTGAGATATTTTAAGCTTTTTCAAATATTTTGTTTCCACTCAAGTTTTTTTGTGCAAATTGAAAATGCTCATAAAAACAGGTGCTTGTAAAGTGTCCTAACGAGGACTACCTACTTAGACAAACAGTATCTGATCCAATAATTTAGCCAATATAGTAAATTTGGAGATGGGGTCTCTCATGATACTCACAGGGATTGAAAATGAAAAAAAAGTGAGTTGGACTGAATCAGTTCATTAAAACTACATTAGAAAATCATCCAGAGGAGGCTATAAATAAAACCTGTATCCTTCAACATGGAAGATGAAAATGGCACAAAATGTCACACATGTCACACAGACCCTGACCTCTGGATATTGCCATTGGTAACAGTACGAGCCCACCCGTTACCAGGTTACCAATCATGCATCCATGAAAGTATTAATATAAGAGATTGATTTTGAATAAAAATAAATATGTCCTACTGAAAATTTCTGTTTGTTTATATGACATTCTGAGGACCCACACCTTACCCACCATGTACCAGAGATAGTAATAAAGTAATAGATTCTTAATAGAAATAAATACTGAAAAACTGAGCCTAATATCAATCTTTGTTTATATGACATTTTGAGGATTCACGCCAAGAAGACCACCTGCCTTGCTGGGACACAGTCTCTTAACCTTAAATCAATCTACCTTAAACAGGTAATTTTGAGGTCATGAACTGTTTATAAGACATTGTGAGGACCCAAATCTGTATGCTGAGTAACTCTGTCAGCACCTACCTCCCTTCTGAGGACCAAAAACCTGAAAGCACATCTATGTAATTTGTAATTCTTGGGTGTAAAACTATTCAGAAAACATTGTGAGGACCCAACACAGAAAGCCCACTTGCTTTTTTTGGACTCACCCCTTTTCTAAGAACCAAATATTTGAACTTAATAACCTTTTCAGTTACTTGTATGGTCAAGCCTTGCTTACAACACATTGTGAGGACCAAAACTTGAAAACCCACCCACTTTGTTGGGACCCACCTTCATTCTTTTCATGAAAATGCTGAAACCCACAACTTTAACAGGTAACTTTAGGGTTAATATCTGTTTTTTATGGTTAAAGATTAAGTTTAGTGTTGTGTTAAAAAACAGGGGAATTTATTTATTTGCAGAGTCCCCACAAGAACAGATAAATACACATTTCTGTGTGTGTTGGTGCTCAGCTGAAATGACAAAAATGTCCCAGAAATGTCAAAAAATAAACAGTCTTAAAACTTTCCAAAGCGTTCCCTGGCCTGTGCTAACTCTCTGGAGATCGAGAGGCTGTGACTATGAGTGTGTGTGTGAGTGTGTGTGAATTTTTTTGTGTTTGATTTTGATGTGTGTGTTCAGACTGTTAGCCCGTGCGTGTATGAATATAAATCTGTCTCTGAGCGTGTCATTCCTCCTCTGTCAACTTCAGCTGCCCGCTCTGAGAATAAAACCTGCCTTCTTTGATTGACAGCTCGGCGTACAACTGAATCCCCACTCCCAGCATGCTCTGCTCCTCCCTGCTCCACAGCTTCGTGCTGTGCACTGCTTTATATTGGTTTTGTGGTGTAAGACGTTTCCCCATGGGTTCAAATCCCACCCGATCGTTCACATCAGTCTGCCTTCAGCTCCAGATACATCAGAAAATACAGAGACAGACGGTTTGTAAGGAAAAATATGTTGTTAACCTCCTGAAACTGAAAATGACAGCTGTCTGAAGATTAGGAAAGTGATCTAAAAACTGTCAGAGGATGAGACAAGACACTCTGAGCTGGAATAAACAGCTGTAAAGGAGAAGTTCATAATCTCAGGATCTGTGTGTGTGAGACAGTAAAACTGACATATTAAAAAAATAAATAATAAAAATCATGAAAATATGAGGTAGACATTCACTTCTATTCTCATTTACTGTTGAATATCTGATATTATGCTTGCTGTCGTAGAAGATGTGGTAGAAGTAGAAGCAGTAGATCTTCAATTTAAAGATGTCCCCTAAACGCCTCACATGCAGACTAATAGTCATTATAGTACTTATACCGTAATCATTTCTCTATAGTAGAAGCCTGGTCTTAGTCGTAGTATTTGTATTAGGAGTCCTTGTAGTGCTTGCAGTAAGTGATTCTCTGAGAATACTCAGCAGCTCCATCTGATTTAACCTCTTCTAATAATCTCTATAATCTATTATCAATGCCTTGCCTGGAGCTGGAGATATCACATCCTGTGTGTATGTCTGTGTGTGTGTGTGTGTGTGTGTGTGAGCCATTGGTGTCTATTAGCCCCAGTCATACTAAAAAAATTAATTTCCAGAGGAACATGTTCCTGGTTTTCTTCTTCTACTGTCTCAATCTGCTCAGTGTCACTGTGTGTATGTGTGTGTGTGTGTGTGTGTGTGTGTGTGTGTGAGAGAGAGAGAGAAAGAGTGTGTGTGAGTGTGTAGGCATTTGTTTGAGGATGAATATACATGCATATTGTCTATGAGTGTGTGTGACAGTCCTGAGAAGCTAAGGAAGGCTTCAGAGGTATCAGGCTGTCAGAGCTCAGACAACACACTCACACACACACACACACACACACACACACACAATCAGAGCTGGTCTAGTGGAACAATATGCAGAATGACAGAAAACACATCTGCTGGGAGACAAGCTTGTTTACTCCTGGCCTCAGGAGAGAGAGAGAGAGAGTGTGTGTGTGTGTGTGTGTGTGTGTGTGTGTGTGTGTGTGTGTGTGTGTGTGTGTGCGCACAGTTGCGGCAAAGGTGATGCTGACATATGGTCATGCAGATGGTGTTCAACTGTAGGCAGAGTGTGTCTGTGTCTTTGTGTGTGTGTCTGTCACTTCTGTCCGTTGGTACATCTGGTGCAGGTTGGCAGAGCCTGCAGAACAAAGCATGTGTATGTGTGTGTGTGTGTTTGTCTGTTCTTGTATCCTTATGAGGACCAACGACACTGTGAGGACATTTCGTCTTCAACTTTCTATTTAAGGGCTAAGATTTTATTTAAAGTTAAAGTTATACTTTAAACCCTAGTTTAGGGTGAGTTTTGATTAGAGGAATACTGTATATATGTGATGGCTGATGGGTAAAACATTACATCAGTGCAGGTTCCCTCGCGTAGCCTATACATCACTAAAGGTACCTGAAGACCAGTAACTAATAAATGATAAATTATTAATCAAGTCAGCATGAAATAAATACTGATAAAGATCAATGCAAAAAAAAAAAACAAATCAACAGAAAACTTTAAAAAATTCATTCTAGATTTAAAATTATTTTCATAATAACTGTTTTGTTTTTAAAGTACACTTATTTCTAAATTGCCATGGGCCATTTTTATTCAAAAATATCCCTGTTCATGATTGGAGTGTATTAACCAATCCCTGTTTTAAAAATGCATTAACTTAACTTATTTTCTTCCTCTCTCCTCCCCTTTTTTCCTCCTTCCTTTCCTTATCCTTCCTACCTTGGATCCAAACTTTACCTTTCCTATGTCCCTCTTTCCCTTTTTTTCTTTCCCTCACTCCCTTCCTCCCTTCCTTCCTTCCTCGCTAATGTTGTTCTCATCCTTCATCTCCCTCTCCTCACCTACTTTGTTTCTTCCCTCTTCCTCTTGCCCTCCCACACTCTCTTTCTTCTGTATTCTTCAGGTGTAATGTTTCCTTCTACCCCTCCTTTTACCCCTTTTCTCCCTTCTCCCTCCTTTCCTTCCCTTTTTCTTGATGCTTCCTCTCCCCTCATCCCTCTGTATTAACCCCCCCTTTTTTGCCATTTCCTTCTCTCCCCTCCCCCACACTTTCCTACTCTCCTCTCTAATCTTCTCCTCCTTTCTTCTCTACTTCACCACTTCACATCTTCTTTCCATTTTCTCCCCCACCTTCCCTCCTCTTCCTTTTCCTCTAATATTTTTCTCTCCACTCCTCTTCTCTCGTCCTCCCCCACAATCTGCTCCTCCCAGCATGCACCTCTCCCACAGATGGCTCTCCTCTCGTTCATCCCTCGCTCTGCAGGAGGAGGAGGAGGAGAGGAAATAGACCTCTGTAGGTGAGAAAGAGGAGCAGGTTGAGACCTGCTGTCTGAAGGACCGACCCGCCGAGTCTCATCCTCCTCTGATCTACACAACATGTGGATGGACTCAAAGGTTAAATCTGATTCATATCTTTTTATTCACTATTTCATATCAACACTGACACTGAGTCGGACTTCACACCTTTACCTTCTGCCCGATTAAGCGATGCTCATTTTTAATTTAACAACAGTAATAATAACCGAAGACAGTTAATGTCACCTTTCAGATCAGGTTTAGTTCATTTTTCTGTGTTTACTGATTAATATTTGGGCCATTGTTTCCAGTAAGGAGGAGGGACTGGAGCTGATTTAATAAGAATGTGGATTCACTGATGGGCTTACATGTTAGATGTGATGAAACATGTCTACAAATGATGTTTCTACACAGCTAAAGTGAAACATTAAATACATTTTATAGGAAATTTAACAGTACTAACAGTCCTCCATCCACCTCCTGGTGACACCAGTACATTCATTAATGTAAACCATAAATAGATGGATGTTGGCTTAGTTTATTTATCTGCAGGTAAAAAAACACAAGAATATTTACACAACACAGGAGTATTTAGAATGAAAAGATTGTGTATGATGACAAAATCTAAACAAAAACAAGTTTTTAAAGAGATCTCATTAAAACAAAACAAAACAAAACAAAACAAAACAAACAAAATAAATTAAACAAGCACAACTAATATTAGATTTTACCAATGAACAAATCTATCTATAAAATCTATAGTGTGAGATACATGCAGGTCAGTTGCTGCTTAGCTTGAGTTTCAAACAATCTGGATCTGATAGACGTTTGACAGATAGATGTTTCACATCTGGGACGACACAGATGATTTACACGTCTGTTGTTTTATGTTTCATGTTTAATTTATCTGAATAAAACTGTTCATTGTTTCCAGTTGGTAAAAATACCTGTTAGATATATTTTTATATTTGACAGACTGTAAAGAATATTTGACTCAACTCAAAACACAACACATTTATTTTGTTGTTAATAATGTTGAAGTAATTAGCAGAAGAAACATTATGACTCTAATAAACTGAACTGTAGTAAAACATTAATAAACATTTGTGATAAACCAAACTTGATGGGATGAATTCATGAATTAATGGACTGAAAGTCTCTGTGTCAGTATTAAACTGAGCTTAGCTGGTTTCAGTCTGTCTTCATTTTTGGCTCCTGAGTTTTGTGTCTTGGAGCCAAATGTTGTCGTCCTGCTGCAGAGCGAGCCAAACATTTTCCCTCCATATGTCTGAAAACTCTCTGCTTCTGATTAACTGCTTTTCTCTCAGAGTCGAGTTTGTTTCAGATCCCATCCTTAATTAGCTGCAGTAAGTTTGACTGTCATTTATTCATTTATGTCAGAGTTTATCAAGTAGCTTTGTAAGAAAGATCAGAACAGATTTACAATGAAATCACTGAGTCACAATCTGTACGGAAGACAAAAGAAGCCAAATGGAGCCATTTGTGACCAGTTTTTTAGATTTAATATAATAACAAACAGTGAGGCATTCTGACGCCTGAACCAGCAAAGACGTTTTAAAAAGTAGAAGAAAACGGTTTCGACTTAGACTAAAGGGTCTCGAGATGGAAAAGTAAACACACAAATAAAATAATGATCAACTTTACGCTGACACAAACATTTTCTGGACCTGTTTTCTTGAGGTCACCAGTCCTCATCAATGTAATTAGCAAAATTTCTTGCGAAACCAGAAAAAGATCCTGATTGCCACTAAATTATATTTGACAAATTTATTTTTAAATCTATACTTAAAAGTAAATAACAAAAGATCAATATTTTGTGTGTGATCTTGTGCCTGATGGCAACATACTTTTCCAGGTTGTGTGTGTCCTGTGTTTGATTATTAAAAATATCTATGTGTGTGAATCAGTGCAGATTTTTTTTGAATGTACAGAAATATGCCCCGGAGTTGGCTGCAGTTGTTGGACCTGGGAACACGTGAGGCTCGTTGGAAGAGATGTCCTGCTCAGTTAGAAAGATATTTATCAGGGACAAACACATTATTTTCAGTTGGTCAAAAGATATTTGCACATTTTTTTTACAACTCTGGGTTTGATGAGTTTTTTTTAAATAGCTCAACATTTGTTTGCTCAGAGTGAAAGGCAGTGGGCTGGACTGAACCAAATCTAGGAACATTGAAGAAGATAAAATATGAGATTCATGTTGTTTATAATTTATCTTAAAAGCACAGATCCCTCACTGAACGGCTGAGAGCTGATATTTTATCACAGACTCTGGTGGTAGAAAAGCTGATTTCTTCTGAATGATAGAAAATGGGTCCATTTTGTTTCCTATTGTCCTTTTCACTGGAAACTGCAGTGACTTGTTTGGTGAGATAAAACCAGACAAAGACCGTTCACATATGAAACTTACCTGGAGAAAGTTTTGTGAGATAAATTGTAGAAGTATTTTTCTGTCATTTGAAAGAATATGGAAGAACTTGAAAGGCTGTAAATTTTTTACTTCTTTAGTTTTTGTATGAGACCATCCTCCCATAAAAAACAACCCCATAGTTTGTATGTGCAGCAGTTTATTATTGAGTCCCTTCTTATTTTCAAATCCCACCTCTTAAAGTTCACTTATTCAGTTTAGCACACTAGTGTTTACTCATGTTTATTCTATGTAATTATATTTATTTTAATTTATTTTGTGCTGTTGTATTTTATGACTTGTATTTGAATTTTAACTTTTACTATGTGGTAAGGTGTCCTTGAAATAGGTCTCCTATAAATAAATGTATTTTTGTTATTATCATTATGATGATGATTATTATGATATGATATTATTGATAATCATCTTTATCCTATTTTAAACCACATGTTTATTATTGAAATTATGATGACAAAGGTCTTCTGACCTTAACAAAGATCTGTGTGATGCTTCAGATTGGAGGACTTGGAAATAAATCTCAAACAAATATAATAATACTATATTATTTCCAGCTGTCATAATTGGGTTCAGTTGTTGTCTTTTTCTGATATTATGTTAAATAGTATTGTGTCGACCCACAAAGAAGCATTTGAAAGCTAATGAAAACAAGACTGACATGAGGAGCCTCGATCCAGCTGAAAAACACAGGATCGACATTTTTCTGTGACATTTTTAAGATCTTAGTTTAACGTTTGTCCACAGCTGCACAGAACATATGGCCTCAACACTTTACGTCCCTCCCTTCCCTCGTCCTCTTTCCCTCTTCACTCCAAGAGCCCAGCAGTCCAGATGGCTGAAGCTCGTACAGCTTCATCTCTGACTCCATCCATCCATCCCTCTATCCATCTCCCCGTCTGACTGATGACACTGGCTGCAGATTTGGACAAATGTGTCCACAGAGGCTCCAGAAGTCTGAAAATAAATCTGCCACAGCTGCTTCACAGGGGTGAGCTTCAGGATGAGCTCACTGATTCATTAACTAATACTCCTACATCCAACTTGGTCCTTATTGTCACACTGGACCAAACACCAGAAGACATCACTGACAACCTAAAGGTATAATAACAACACAGACGTGAATTGGTTGTTTTTGAAAGGGCAGGTTGGAGAGACAACAGAGCCTCTCAGACTCTCTGTACGTTAAAATGTATGAAACCTGATTTAACACAACTGTCCTCATGAAAATATGCATTGATTCATATTTATTCGCTGAAATGACTGAAGAACACGTTGAATCGTTCTGGGGACAGGACAGCAGTGTGTTTGTTTCTGCAGCATCTCACACTGAAATCTGTGAGGTGTGGTCGAAAGCTTTGAAAAAACCTGTATGTGAACTGTCAGAGCTCGTCTTGTGTGAACGAAACAAAATCAGAATTAGAACCAGAATCAGAATCAGAATACTGTATTGATTCCTGGGGAAATTAGGTTATTTACAATTGTTCACTCAAGAATGGAAAGAATAGAGAATAACAGGTAAAGAGAGGTAAATCATAGAGGTAAAGATAAAATATAAATATAAAATATAAATATATGTTCTCATACTATAATATACAAATATACAATATAAATATAAATGCAACAGTATATTGTGTCATTGCACATTTTAAAATTGAACTTGTCATCAGTGAACAGTAATATTTAAATATTACACTGAAAATGTTATATTTTAAAAGGGACATAAATAAGACGTTATGTTGATGAAGAAATCCTGTGAATGATGAAGCAGAATAAACAGAACCATCACTGTCTGTTGTCGACACACTTAGCACTGTCTCAGTAATTTAACATGTCAGATTCCTGGTGTCAAACCTTAATGAGAACACCTGCTGTAAACGAGCTCATCATCAGTGTTCTGACTGTTTCACACTGACGTGGTGATGGTGATGATGGTGAGTGAGATGAAGAATGTTTCCTCTGACTTGTCCAGTGCTGGTTCTGCAGAGGGTCCTGTGTGTTAGAGACTGATCAACAATTAAACTCACTACAGCCCTGAAGGACAATTGATTTTTTTTCCCATCTGTACAAGCTCCAAGAGGCAAGTGATTTTATTTTTTTTTTTTTTCTGGGCAGAAAGTAAGAAAGAAAGAAAAAAAGATTTTCTTTTCATCTGGGGGTTGTCATTTTTCTGATTTTGTTTTTCTGTCTCCCCTCACTTGCCTCTCAGGCTTGTATTCACACATGAAAAAATAAAAACTTTTTTTTCTCATATGACTACATCATGTTGTAGTTTTTTCCTTCGAGCAGGGATTTAATAATTGTAACAAATGTAACTGTAAAAAATAAAACTATAAAAAAATAAATAATACATAAAAAAATAAAACATGACTAAAATAACTGTGATAATCAGTATTTTAAAACATGTCATCAATTATCATAATCTGTTCAATATCAGTGTTTCAGCAGCTGATGGGGTTTGGTCAAACACAACCAAGAGTCAACTAATGAAGCTGAAGTACTTCCTGCAGGGGCTGGTGGGCGTGGCCTGATGATTGACACATCATGGTAAAAGAAAGAGAAACATAATGTTGACATACAGACTAATAATTAATAGAGATGCACATCAAAACCAGTGATGTCATCACAGAAACATGTTAAAGTCTAGCAACTGACTTGTGTCAGGTTGTTCATGTGAACATGTGATCAGTGTGTGCAGAATGTCAGCTGTTCACAGAGCTAATTAACCACCTCCAACATGGCCGCCCGAGGGTGCATCACACCACCTGAAGTCACTCTTCATCCCTCCCTTCATCATCTCTGCCTCTACTCATCTTCCTCTGGCTGGCCTCCATCATCCATCCATCCATCCATCCATCTTCATCTGTGTGTCTGTAATTAATGCTAACAGGAAGTGCTAACTGCTCATGATGATGTGCCAAATCCATCCGTCTTTACCTTCTCCCTGTTCAGTTTTATGTCTTCCTCATCCATATGGCCGGGTCACACTCTCTCTTTCTTCCCTCCCTCCATCCCTCCGTCTGCAGAGAGGTTGGGTTTGTTAATAGCCCATATGGCCTCATCATATGCTGCCAGTGAATTCTAATGACAGGAGATTGGCAGTGGCTCCTTGGCTGTCTGGCTGTCTGACTGCGACATGACGCCAATCTGCCTTTAATAACAGCCAGACCTGCTGAATGTCATCAGCAACACACTCTGGTGTTTGTCACAATATAACAAAGTTACGTTGGACTGAAGATTAAAAGTAAGAAATTAGAAAAACAAAACCTTAATTCTAACATTAATGATTATGGGCATGTGAGGGGGTGTGACCAGTACATGAATCTGTCTCACATCACCACTTAATATTCCATTACATTTACATTTAGTCATTTAGCAGACGCTTTTATCCAAAGCGACTTACAGAAAGGTGAACAATCAAGGTTAAGTGCGATAAGAAGTGTTAGCGCAGCAATAAGTGCTAGTGATGATTCTTTAAGTGTGGATTTGCTATGTAGTGCTAGGAGAGAAGGTGCTCTCTGAAGAGCTGGGTCTTCAGGAGTCTTTTAAAGGTAGAGAGGGACGCCCCTGCTCTGGTAGGAAGTGGTAGTGCGTTCCACCAACGGGGGACAACGTGAGAGAAGAGTTTGGATTGCCTTGAACAAATGGGGGGCAGAGCCAGGCATCGTTCGTTAGAGGAGCGCAACGGTCGTGAGGAAGCATATTCCTGTACCAGGGCGTTCAAGTAGGTAGGTGCAGTACCAGAGACAATATTCATGAGTCAAAATAACAAATGATGACAAAATTGTCTACAACAAGTCAAACCAACTTCAAAGATAAAAATCTGAGCAGAAAATTAAGATTGTGTAAAATCTAGCCAATAGACACAGAACTGAGCCGAACACAGATTCAGAACCTTGGTGCTGATTTGCTCCAGTGGTCACTCGTGGTACTGCAACAAAAAAAATCAGCTGTGGCTACAAAAACCCTAAACCAGCTCCTCGTAGACTCTTAGACGTAAAAGAGACGTCATCCATCCATCCATCTATTCATCCATACATCTATCCATCCCTCGATCCATCATCCATCCATCCATCCATCTATTCATCCATCCAATCATTAGTACATCCATCAATCTATCCATCCATCTATCTATCCATCCATCCATCCATCATCCATCCATTCATCCATTCATCCATTCATCCATTCATCCATTAGTACATCCATCCATCCATCTATTCATCCATCCATCCAGCCATCAGTACATCCACCCATCCATCATCCATCTATTCATCCATCCATTCATCCATTAGTATATCCATCCATCCATACATCTATCCATCTATCCATCTATCCATCCATCATCCATCATCATCTATTCATCCATCATCCATCTATTCATCCATCTATTCATCCATCCATCCATCATCCATCATCCATCTAGTCATCCATCCATCCATCTATTCATCCATCCACCATCCATCTATTCATCCATCCATCCATCCATCATCCATCCATCCATCCATCCATCATCCATCCATCTATTCATCCATCTATTCATCCATCCATCATCCATCCATCCCTCCATCATCCATCCATCCATCCATCCATCATCCATCCATCTAGTCATCCATCCATCCATCTATTCATCCATCCATCCATCCATCCATCCATCTATCCATCCATCTATTCATCCATCCATCCATCCATCCATCCATCCATCCATCATCCATCCATCCATCCATCCATCCATCCATCCATCTATTCATCCATCCATCCATCCATCATCCATCCATCCATCTATTCATCCATCCATCATCTATCCATCTATTCATCCATCCATCCATCATCCATCCATCTATTCATCCATCCATCCATCCATCATCCATCCATCATCCATTCCCCTGAAGGAGGCTCTCAGTGCTGATCAGATGCCTGATCCTCTGGATGTGAAGGAGCAGCGACTCTGGGTACAGTTACTGTTTGTGGGTTGAGTGGGTTCCATCCAGTGTCCTTCACCACTGGTGACGTGGGTCAGCTGCCCACATTTAGCTCGTCATGTTCCTCTGGTTTTGTTTTTACATTGCTTCACTGATTCTGTTTGTCTACACTTGAGCTTCATCTATGTTACTTTCAAAGAACTTTTTTATCCATCATTAACTCATGACACACACAGGACACTGCTGAGGTGTGAAGAGAAGCAGCTCGTGTTGATGTTTAATGTGGAGCGCTTGTTTTAATATTCACAGCTTTGAAAGAGTTCATTCATCGATTCATCTTCACTGGACAAATATGCAGACTCATCCTCAGTCACCTCACATTTACTCCAGAGATAAACCCTGTTATTTCACATTTTCCTCTCTGTCATAGAGAAAATAAAAATATTCAGCAGCTGTCAGAGTCAGTTGTGTCGGACAGAGAGTGGAGATGTGTGAGATGTTAGTGAACGCAGCTCCAGACTCTTCCTCTCTGTGGACTTCAGGGCCTGGAGCGTCTGACTGCAGCTCTCTGTCAGTCTGCCTGTGTTTATGAGCCTGTCTCTGCAGCCGCCAGCTGTTTGACTTCAGCAGCTCTCCCTGGGTTTGCTTTACAACAAGATTTAGTGTGATGTTTGGATTCTGGCTGATGTTTGACGTGACTGTACAGTTTCACTCAGCTTCTAACATCTGGATTCTGAAGTCTCTATAAGATATTTTTGGGGGCATTTTTGCCTTTATTTGACAGGACAGGAGAGAGAGTGACAGGAAAGGGGCAGAGAGAGGGGGAAAGACACGCAGGAATGAGTCGGGCTGGTCGGGAGTCGAACCGGCGCTCGCCTGCTAAGTAGATTCACAGCTTGTGTCTCAAATGGACAAAATGAAATTAAATACACACTGAACGCAGCTAAAAGGTCAGGTGGTTTAGTTAGCTTAACTTAGCTGGCTCATTCAATTAGTTCAGCCTAATTTATCTTATTTACTTTGTTCATTTAGCTTAAAATAGCTTCATCATTTAGTTATTTTAGTTTAGTTTAATCAGCTTAACTTAGCTGTGGCTTAAATTCATTAAATGTGGTTCACATTAGCTACCACATGGAGTTAGTTTATTTAGCTAAACTTAGCTACATCAGTTCTTACCCAGTTCTTGAACTTCTGGCCCAACATATGCCTGGCTCCTCTGCCCTAGTCTGGCCCATGTACTTCCACATCTGGGCAGATTCCAGCTGTTCCCCTCCAGTGTTGGCTGGAAGATTGTCTGTGTACGCCAGAATTGATCCAGATGTGGAAGTAGCATCTGACAGTGGAGCTGTAAGTGGGTTAGTTTTGGGCCTGAAGAAAACAAGTAAAATGTGGATTTTACATGTTCAAACTATAATACTCAACAGTTCACTGTCCATGTTTATCATATCACAAATAATAATGAGGCTCAACACAGTAATGATGTGTAACTCATAACTTCAGTAGCTGGTTTTACATAATGTTTCACATGTCCTTGAATGTAACTCCAGCAGTAACATGGTCTCTTCTGATCCCTGAAATACTCACATTCATGTCAAGACCATGAAGTATGAAGTTTTTCCTTTTTTTATTCCCTCAGTGGACTTTAACCAGGATTGATACTGTGATACTGTAGATCTGCAGGATCAGTGGATCAATAGCATGAATCACCACTTCCTGAGTCACCTACTGAGATTTAAGGTCCAGTCTTTCAGTCCTGAAACAACCACAGCTCCAGACTGAAGTTAAACAAACCTTTATGTTGGGACCTTAAAGTGTCGTGTTTGAGCTGTGGATGACTCCCACATGAGGCTGAAAAGACTGTGAGTTTTATGTTTCAGGCTGTTACACTGTGTCTCTCACAGATCCCTGATGGCACCAGTTTGAACTCCAGCTCTTACTCACTTTCTCCATTATTTATGATCCACTATGTTTTTTTTTATTTTAAAATGAGTTCCCAGCAGGCTGATGAATCCCTGAAAGTGCAGCTCGCCATCCTTTTATCGCTCCGAACACCGGCTCAGAACGAGAGAGAGACTTCATCATGTTTACTGTCCTCTATTGTTCATCATGGATTTATCGCCGTGTAGGAGACGGAGCTGTTAACTAATGTGTAAATTACCATCTGAGTAGTTCTCTGTGGGGAATCAGGAACCTTCAGCAGCACTTACACTGTGGTTCAGCAAATTAGAGAAAGAAAACACCTCAGATTCTCATGTTTTAGTAGGTCACAAACACCTGCAGGAGACTGAGGAACATTTACACTGACTTTTACATCTTCATGTAGAGGGTCACTTCAAGCCTTTCTGAGGTCCTGAGCATTAAAAAAAATCCACTGTTTGAGTTGGTAAATTACATCTGAGCCAGGTCCCATTTTACAATTATTATTTATTTATTATTTCCACTGAAAACCCAGTCATTCTATTTTCCAGACATCAGTAAAATATCTCCGTGGAAGATTAAAAAAAAAACAAGGGAAGGATGAAAAAAGAGGGGAGCAGTGAAGGAGAGGAGGATGAGAAAAATGGAAAAAAGGAGGAAGAGAACAAAAGAGAGAAGAAGAAAGGACAAGAAAATGGAGAAAGAAATTAGAGAAGAAAAGAAGTGATGTTAAGAGAGAGGATGAGAGAAGGGAGGGCAAAAGAGTGGGAAAAGAAAAAGAAAACAGGAGGATGGAAGATGTTTAAGTGGCACTGAGAAAAAAAATGTGAGGAGAAAAGAGGAAAGGAGGATGGAGAGAGGGAGAGGATGCTGTTACCTGAGAGACGGTAACCACGGCAGCAAATCTTTGACCTCCAATCATCATCTCAGATGGTTTCCATCTGTTCTCATTACAGGGTGGGGGGGTGGGGGGTGGGGGGGGTGATGTTTCATGAGATCAACACTGTGTTTAAAATCACACCTTAATTAATATGGGTAAAATGTTAATGCTAAGCTAACACATGGAAACAAGTGAATGACTCCACATTAATGAAAAAGAGGAGTCAGCATTATCATCAGTGAATGAATGAGTCAGCTGTGTTAAACGAGGATGATGCGTTCAAATGTAAACAGAAAACAAAAATAAGAAACATTATGATTCATTTCCTGGTTTTGTCTTTAAATGATGAATCATGATCAGATTTCTGAACAGAATCAGCTTTAAATTCAGCTTCATGTGTCATCTCACTTCATTAGCCTCCGTTTGATTCACAGCTCTCCGTCATTTAAACAGTAATTGAAGTCCAACACATGGAGCAGCAGGAGACGCTCTGATTGGCCAGACTCCTGCCAAAACATGGATGCTTGCCAATCAGAGCTCCCGCTGCTGCGCACAGGTTGGACTCATTTTAATCATCAGTGTCCGGAGCTGCAGATCCTGTGTGGGCGTCTCCACCTGCATCAGTTTAAATCTGATGGACTCTGTTGTTTCTTTTTGTTAACAGAAGCAGACGCGGTTCTAACGTCTGTTCTCAGCTCAGAGTCTAAACACCAGAATATCAACACCTCCCTCTGAGTCTGAATCAAGCTCCCACCTGTTTGTTCCTCTCCTCCCACCTGTGCTCCAGGAAGAGAACGACCTGGACGTTGTGCCGCCACAAATAGAGCAGCAGGTAGGAGGCTGCTGCTTCCACATCTCCACTGTCTTTGGCCCCACACACACACTCACACACACACACACACACACACACACACTGTGGGTTTCAGCTGTACAGTACCAGCTTCTTCACAGTGATCAAAACTACACTAAACTAAACAGCTGAGTAAATGTGGGCTGAGGAAGACCAGGAGATGTGACTGAAAGCTCCGGAAAAGAAAGTAAGAACCTTTAATTAAAAGCTTCTCTCACCTACAGATTAACTCACTGTGATTGGATGACTGGAGGAGCCAAGGATTCCTGATTGGATGATGATGACAGTGATGATGATGGTGGTGATGATGACGATGATGATGACGATGATGGTGATGATGATGATGATGATGATGGTGACGATGATGATGATGGTGGTGATGATGGTGATGATGATGATGATGATGATGATGATGATGATGATGTTGGTGACGGTGATGATGATGATGATGATGATGATGATGATGATGATGATGGTGACGATGATGATGATGATGATGATGATGATGATGGTGGTGATGATGGTGATGATGATGATGATGATGATGGTGATGATGATGATAATGATGATGATGATTGTACTAATAATGGCGTCCTCACATCAACACACCACTTGAGGACAGATAACAGAAAATCTGAAGTGTTCAGCACATTTGATGTTGAGGTGAATCAACATGTTGTAATAAACACGACTGAGACTTCAAATAACATCACAGTTATTCAAATGACAAAATACAACTTTTATTTATTTATTTAAATGTCATTTGTTTTGATAATTCAATGAAAAACATTAAAAAGAAAAATTAATTAGCGACATGACTTCAGTTATTAAATGACAAAAAGTTGAATAATTGTTCTTTTGACTTGTATTTCAGTGAATTATGACGCAGCAGATGCAGACATGAAAGGTACTTTATTTCATTTTATAGATGCCTTTTATGTTTTTATTGAGGCAAGTTAATCTTCCATAGAAACTGTGATGTGAAGGGAGAAATTAAATTGTGACTGATTTCACTGTGTTTGTGTTTGTAGCAGGTGATTAAAAATAGTCAAACTCAATTCAAACATAATCTTAATAACAATAATTTACAGCGTCCAGTATGTTTTTATTTAAACTGACAGTTTAGCATCTGAAGTTGACTCAGACTCAGTTTTTGTGACTTTTTTCTCTAAATGAGGAGAATTTGTTTTTTCAGTCGGACGTTTTATTCTGATGTTCAGAGGAGAAACAGCTTTTGACTCTCAGACTCTCCTCAGTTGGACGTTTCCTGAAAACGTGACACGACAACAATGACAGCAAGAGAAAAGTGTTCACCAGACACTGTAGCATGGCTACAATCACAAAGACACACACACGATGTAACCTGATGGTGTAGCAGGTGAAGCAGTGCCACGCTGGAACAACGACACACGGTGTTGTGTGGTTGTGTGGAACCTTCTGCTGCATGAAGCTCTGTGGACAACCAGTCGGTTATTAAGTGGTTCTGTTGATCCGGCTCCGTTCATGTGATGAGACGTGGGTGAAGTGGTTTCAACAAGTTGAAATGTGATCACATGGCAGGAAGAGAATAGAAGAATAAATAAAACTGTCTAACTCTAAGGTGAACTCTTTAAAGAGATGATTATGTCTTTTCTCATTTTACTGTTGTTGATTGTATCAATTGGTCTTTTATGTTTTTTTCATACTGTATCCTCTTATTTCCTTTGTAGTTATTTTTTATGTTATTTTCTTAATCCTTTTATTTATTATTACAATTATTACTCTTGACTCTATGCTCACAATCATATTGAGCACATGTTTGTATTGTTTCTTTATTTGAATGTTTTTCGATAAAGATTGGGCTGGGGGATCCTCAAAAAGCGGGACACCATGTGGCCAGTTGGGAGTCGAACCAGTGACTCCGCTGCGAAGATCATCTGCTCGTGTGTTATGCGCCCTAACCACTCGGCCGCCCCCAGAACGCCTGTTTTTCTAACTCCCTCTGTGTGATATGTAGAACTGGTCACAGCTGTATTTCAGTACGAAGCCTCATTTCAGTTGCTCCTGTTTTCTGTGTTAAAGTTACCACATTATGTGTTAATATGAACTCAACACTTCCTGTAACCTTTTCAGATTAAAAGCCCTCTAGCATTTCAGTGGACAGAAACCCTTTATTTCTTAACAGGGTTTTTATTGCTGCGCTGCAGGAAGTGTATTGTCTCATTTCCTGTTGCTGGTGTTTCTGCTGTTTACATATTATTCAGATCTACTTGTTTCTTCAGCAGTTAGTGATGTTTCTCTCTCTCTCTCTCTCTTTCTCTGGCTCCTTCAGTAATAATGATTCATGTAATCACAGTAGGCAGGGCTCAGTGTATAGGTCTATTGTAGACCTGAGTCCACAATTCACACCCCTACTGTCCCACCTCAAATCCATCACTGACCCACTCCTGGACCCCCTGCAGTTGGCCTACAGATCCAACAGGTCTGTAGATGACGCTCTCCACTTCATCCTCCAGCACCTGGACTCCTCAGGGACCTATGCCAGGATCCTGTTTGTGGACTTCAGCTCTGCCTTCAACACCATCATCCCGGCTCTGCTGCAGGACAAGCTCTCCCAGCTGAGCGTGCCTGACTCCACCTGCAGGTGGATCACCGACTTCCTGTCTGACAGGAGGCAGCACGTGAAGCTAGGAAAGCATGTGTCTGACTCCCAGACCATCAGCACTGGATCCCCGCAAGGCTGCGTTCTTTCTCCTCTGCTCTTCTCCCTGTACACCAACACCTGCACCTCCAGCCATCAGTCTGTCAAGCTCCTGAAGTTTGCAGACGACACCACTCTCATTGGACTCATCTCTGATGGCGATGAGTCTGCCTACAGGTGGGAGACTGACCGTCTGGTGACCTGGTGCAGGCAGAACAACCTAGAGCTAAACGCTCTGAAGACAGTGGAAATGATAGTGGACTTCAGGAAGAGCCCAGCCCCACCCACCCCCATCACCCTGTGCGACTCCCCCGTGGCTACCGTGGAGCATTTCCGCTTCTTGGGTACCACCATCACACAGGATCTCAAATGGAAGCTGAACATCAGCTCCCTCATCAAAAAAGCTCAGCAGAGGATGTATTTCCTGAGGCAGTTGAAGAAGTTCAACCTGCCAAGGACTATGATGGTGAACTTCTACACCTCCATCATTGAGTCCATCCTCACCTCCTCCATCACCATCTGGTACGCTGCTGCCACGGAGAGGGACAATAACAGACTGCAGCGTGTCATCCACTCTGCTGAGAAGGTGATTGGCTGCAATCTTCCATCCCTCCAGGACCTGTACGCCTCAAGGACTCTGAGGCGTGCAGGGAAGATTGTAGCTGACTCCTCCCACCCTGGACACAAACTCTTTGAGACACTCCCCTCTGGCAGGAGGCTGCGGTCCTTCAGGACCAAAACCTCTCACCACAAAAATAGCTTCTTCCCATCTGCTATTAGCCTTATCAACAAGGCTAGAGAGCCCCACTGTTGCTGATCCCCCTGATCCTCAATTGCACCAACCACCAGAAAAAATTCCTTGTATGTGAAAACATACTTGGTAATAAAACTGATTCTGATTCTGATTCTGATTCTGATTCTGATACATGGCAGTCAGAGGGTTTAGTTCTAACTTCCAGGTGTGGTCATACAGTCTCCTCACGTTGTTCTGAGCTGCAGTGATGAAGAGTCTAACAGAATCAGAGGATCTAAACTGCAGCTTTAATTGTCTTCATGCTGATATTTTAACTCTCCTACTGTTTGTTTGACACTTTTAAAACCAGACTGACACTGGAGCGTCTGAAACAGCAGAATGATTCCGCTGTTCTCGGGTTTATTCATACAGCTCCTCTTTTATCTGCCGGTGTTTACAGCCTGAACTCTGACAGAAACACTGAGACAGCTGATGTCTGACTTCCTGTAAACAACGTGCTAACAAACAGAGGGATTATGGATGTGTCTGAATAAAGATGCACTGACTCTGGTGTTTGTCAGGTCAGTTCCTCCCTCTGTCCTGTCTGCAGAATCACAGAGGAATTTCATTAATCACCTGCAGAAATGTTGTATTTTAAAGGCACAGTGCAACATTTTATTAAATCCTCTCAGCCGTAGCTGAGCACAAAGACTGGGAGCAGAGGGACACAGTTAGCATAGCATCAATCTTCAACAGGTAAGAATCAAAAATCATTTTTTCTAAGGAAGAAAAACTCAACTCTCCGGTCCCACTGAAAGCCCCACACATTTCATTTTGATGAGGCTTTTATTGATGTTCAGCTGTTTACGACAGTCGGTGTGTGTCTGTGTGTGTGTCTGTGTGTGTCTGTGTGTGTGTGTGTATGTGTGTGTGTGTGTGTGTGTGTGTGTGTGTGTGTGTGTTATAAATGGCCACTCAGTTCCCAAAGTTACTTTAAATTCCAGTCAAAGGAAAACTGTATTGAAAGCTTGTTTTTAAATCCCATGACATCAGGAAACACACACACACACACACACACACACACACACACACACACACACACACACACACACACACACACTCAGTGGTCTATGACAACTGCTCCACTGTAGCTGAACTTGACAATACACTGCTGAATAATTGAGTGTGTGTGAAGGTGGAAAACATCAGGTATGGCCAGGACCTGCTTGACACACACACAGACACACACACACACACACACACACACACACACACACACAAAGCCTAAGTGTTAAAGCTGTACACAACAGAAAACAGAGCAGTTTCTGTTCAGAGACATGAACATTTACAAACTGGACAAATTTACAAAAGATGAAAATAAACACTGAACAAACCATAAAGAAAACACTCACATCAACATGACAACAAATATTCAGTCAATAATCTTTATAATATTGACTCATAACCCAGAGTGTAACATTTCAGATTCTTTTGTAAATGAGAGATTTCAGTTTTTCATTTGAAATAAATTTGCAAATATTTGTAAAAACACTTCATCATTATGGTTTTTGATTGTAGACTGATGGGCAAAAAGTGAAATCTACCACAGAGTAAAGTGAAGGGGTCTGAATACTTTCTGAACAGTTGTGTTGATGTAAATCAATCATGACAAGTGACATCTGGGTTTGATGTTTCACTTATTTTCTTTGCATCAAGTGAAGTTTTCAGTTTCTGTCAAAAGAACAAACATGTTTCATGTGCTGTCAGTGAAACATTATACTGAATAAACTCTTTGGTTCCACTGTCAGCTGTCTACTCCATCATGTTCCTCCGAGAAACTGAAGTGTAACTACACGTTTTTAGTAACAGAGACTAAATGAAATAAATGAAGTGTTAACAGATAAAATAGAGTTGTCATAATAATAATAATAAGAATAATAAACAACACCGTCCTTTGATCCTCAGTCCTTCTGCTTGTCCCACAGAGATTATTTCATTGCTCCACTTTCTTCTGCACAGATCAGTGTGTTGTTTGAATTCTGTGATGCTCTTTTCAAATGTTTATGTTCCGACAGAAAATGTAGGACGACTGAAATATTCCTGCAGTTAAAAGGTAATAAATAAAGAACAACAGCAGCAGCTTTAAGAAGCTGACTTTTCTGATTTTCCCTCACGCTGCAGGAATCTGTAATAAGCTGCTCTCACACCCACATCAGACAAATATCAACACAGACCCTCGACAGCAGACGTGTGTTTTATTTTCCCAGGATGCACTTGAACGCTGTTTGTGTTCCAGGACAAACACGGCGCCGCTCACCAGCAAACACCTCGATCACCGGCGCTGTGAATCATACATGAGTCACTTTTCATTGTGTCTCTGTGGAGAGAGATGGAGTCAGAAATAGAAGCAGAGGAAAAGAGAGTGGAGTTTGGTCCTGACTCACCGCCGAGGAGAATGAGATTTCTGTCTTCCTCTTTGTGTGCAGCAGAAAGTCACTCCTGCAAAAGTTGCTGACAATAAAATGACAGATAATGACGGATGAAAAGAGAGACGGTGAATAGAAATAGATTTTGGAGCGTGGCAGCTTGATTATGTGCTGAATATTAAACAGCAGTTTGCACAGTTTCTTTGGTGACATTTAGGAGGCTTTTATCACAAATAAAAATATAACAATAATGGAAAATACAAACCAGAAGTTCCACTTCAATTCAGATTTACTTATAGAGTAAACAGCTGAGCAAAGTTCTGAACATAATCAATACAAAATACAATTATTACAGAAAATCAAACATCAACAGAAAACAAACAGAATGAGGGAAACAGCTGATCTTAGCTAAGAGGAATAAATATGTTTTGAGCTGAGACAGGGAAGAGTGGATGGATCTGACTGACAGGAGCCAGCAGAGAGAGGCCAGGTGAGGGGTAATGTGATCCCGCCCCATTCTGGACCAGTCACAGGTGAGACATAGATGACTGACTGATTCCAGTACAGAGTCACGGAGGTGGAGCAGGGAGGATATGAGAGCAGGATGAGCTTTTCTACATCGCTGAATGAGAGGAGAGGTTTTATTTTGGTGAAGCTGAAACAAGTGGATTTTACTGCTGCCTTCACCTGTTTGTCAAATTCAAAGACCACACCGAGGTTTTTGGTATAAGGTTTAATGTGGGTGGAAAGTGACCAAGATTATTGGTCCTGGAGGCCAAAAAGAACAAGTCCTGATTAGTTCTGATTCAGTTGGAGGTGGTTTGGAGCCTCCAGTGTCTGACATCCTGAAGGTGGTCTCTGAGGCAGTTTCCTGGTTGTTGGTTTAATGAGCAGATAGAGCGGAGGGTCGTCAGCGTAGAAGAGGACGCAGATGTGTCAGACTTCAGGCTGTGTTCAGGTTCCTGTTCAGGTGTGCGTCCAGGTGTTTGTTCTGATGTGTGTTCTTGTGTGTGTTCAGGTGTGTGTTCAGGTGTATGTTCAGGTGTGTGTTCAAGTGTGTGTTCAGGTGTGTGTAGATTAGGTGGGTTGTATATGAAGTGTCTCTCTTCCTGCTCAGTTGCTGCCTGGCTGCTCAGAATTAGATGTTTAATTTAACCAGCATATGTCGGTGCTCTGCTGGGAAACCTCCAGGCCTCATATTGATCCAAATGTCTCATCAGATGGACACTTCAGCCACTCAGGTCCCCTCTGATCAGCTGGTGTGAAAATTTGATGACCAGCTGTTTTCCTGAGATTGGAAATTCAGAGAGCTGGAAGCTGATTTTTAAAACAGGCGATGACAGGAAAGTTCTCCGAAGGAATTTCAAACTTTATCAAAACTGACCGTCGCAGCAGATCACCCCGTTTACCTGCCGGGAGCAGTGAAAGGTGAAGTGAAGCAGGTGAACAAAATGATAAAACCACTTCAACTCTGATGAAGTGAGATGACAGCACAAAGGCAGCGACACAGGGGAGTCATGTTAACCTGAATGCCAATTAGCAGCATGTGTCAGACTGAAAGGAGATGAGACAATCAGCACTTTGATTTCAGTTTTCAAAGCATCATCAGGAAGCTGATGATGCTGTGTTTAAAGAAAGGTCAAACAGCTGATGAGTGAACAGCAGGAACATCAGGGACGTTTCTGCTGCTCTTTAATGTGAGGTGAGGAAAAGTTGGGAAAATAACTTTACAGCTGAGCACCAGTTAACCTTGTTCTTCTGAACCACTCTTTATGTGGTTTGGTTCTGTTTTGTGTCCATCCAGCCTCAGGTTTCTGAAGCTCAGAGTGAGCTGCTCCACCGTTGCCATCATGGCAGCGTCTGACTCCGCCCCAACTCCACTTTGTATTTAGCCTGGGGGGGGTCTTTAAAAAAAAAAACAGTACCATGATTTAGTTAAAATCCTGAAGATGATTGAATATTTGGAGTGAAAAGTGAAAGTGGAAAATAATATTAATGTATCATATTTTTATTGCAATCTTTTGACACAGACATTTTTCCCCTCAGAGGACGTCAGTGTTAGTTTGTGTAAGGATGCACGAGGGTTCACAGAAAGAAAAAGGGGAATTAAAACCAAAAGAAAAGTAAAGGAGGCCGTGACACAGAAGCAGCTGAACTGAAGTCAGCTTCAGGGAAACATGAATCCTCCTGTTCAAACAGTCACCACTGGACAAAGAATGAAATATGACTTTGTTTCCGGCACCTGACAAATGAAGACGGAGCGTGTTTGTATTATTAATTACAGGGATTAATAATTAACTTGTTTACCTCACACATCATCAGCCTCTCTGGACCGATCAGTGACAGACATAGGATTAACACCAGAGATTGGATTTTAGCAGAAACGTAGCTCATCCACCATTTTCCTCAGAAATACTGTAGTTTTTCAACCTGCAACACAGAACAAACTTTGACTTTTATTAAGAAGCAAAATATCTTCACCAACTTCGACCACGAAGACGTGAACAGTTTCATCTTAGACTCTGTGTGTGTGTGTGTGTGTGTGTGTGTGTGTGTGTGTGTGTACTGAAGAGTGTATCGTGTTGTGTGTCGTCTCTGACAACAATATTAAACCACCCACACACAAATGTAATATATGTACATAAATATATAGAATTTCCACATGTGAAATATTTGTACATATAAAATAAAACACATGTAAAAATTATTTATAGTAGAAATTGGAACAATTTCATATGTTGACATATATGTCCTGCCCATATGTTTTTGTATATATGATTATATTGTAGACATGTTACATAGATATACATCCATCCTAAAGCCCGTCAGTACTTGTTTATATTATAAACAGTAGGATCAGTAGAGTCTGACCTTATCTCATCTCTTGTCATGTATCTCCACAGTTAGTCCAGTTCTGAGTTGCAGACTCAGGGTTAGAGATACAGCTGCTAAACATCTGACTAAAACCAGAAAAAGGCACCATGTTGTTCTTGCTCCTGTGTTAACCATATGGTTTAGGATTGAATTTGACATTTTATTGATGAGCTTTAAGGCTCTTGATGGATTCAAGTGATATTTCAGATCTACTCTCCACCTGCCAACCTGTGTTTACCTGAGCTCCTCAGACAGGAAGCAGGAGCCGGTTACAGCAGCTGCTCACAAGTTGTAGTCTGTGAGTTTTATGCACAACAAGATAGCAAACCAGTCTGTGTTCACACACAGTGTAGTAACCAGGTGTTACTAACTGACAAAGCTAACGTCGCTAACATCTGACCTGTACAGAGTAGAGGTCGATATATGACCTGAAACTGGATAAAACAAAAAGCACCAAACATCATTTAACATTTGACTAAATGAGTAAATATCAGATTTGCATAATCATGTATTTTCCACTCATTATTATTATTATTATTATTATTATTATTATTATCACACTTTATGAAAACTAGTCAATCGGATGTGTCAGAGTTGAGATCAGGACTTTGTTGTTGGAGCTCAGTCTCACAGATCATTGTCTTTCTTTATTTCTCTAAACAATTTTTTAATCATTAACAGATCATTAACTGATCATTAACTGATCATTAACCATGATGACTCTGTTATGCTCGATCACATTATGTTTTATTCTCTGCTGTCTGTTCTAATGACTGGTTTCTGACAGATCATAATGCAGCTGTAATCAGGTCTAAGTGTTGATTAATGTGTTTGTTAACGACACACATCAGTGGAGGCTGCTGGACATTTTCATGAAACACAGCTGGAGTAAAAGTAAAAAAAAAAAAAAAAAAGAAACGATATAAAACCTGTCATCATAGTTACAATAAATACTGAACATGAATAAACACTCAGACCTGCCTTTATATCTGTGTGGTGCGCATCACTCGACTTGTCGTGAATTGTTCTGACAAATGTTTTATTTTTGGATTTTTTAAATTAGTTTCATTTCCTGTTTTATTTTGTAATCACCCCTGTGTGCCTCGTTAGTTTACTTCCGGTCTTGTGTTTCCCTCCTTGTTGATTGTCTGCCCCGCCCTAATGTGTGTCACCTGTGTTCGATCACCTGTGTCTGTTTTACTTCAGTTCAGATTTGTTTTCTGAGTTGTTGGATTTTCAGTTTTATCCTGGTTTGGTTCCTGAGTTTGTTGATTCACTGGTTTTTATTTTTCTTTTTTCATCAAATCACTTCCTGTTTTTTCAGTTGTGTATTCAGGTTTTTTCCTCCTAAACATGACACATCCAGGTCCACAAGCTACACACTGTGTGTGTGTGTGTGTGTGTGTGTGTGTGTGTGGTAGTGATGTGCTCGTATACACACACATTGAAGTCTTGTGTGTATTGAAATGTATATTTTATCTTCCTGTGTTGATTCTGGCTCTAACCTCAATAACTACAGACACACACACACACAGTCACTTACCCTGTAATGAGTGATGTAACTGAGATGGTGCAGTGCTCATATTTTATCTCAAAAGGTTTGAAACAACGGGGTCAGGGCCAACACACACACACACACACACACACACACAAACACAGAGATATAAACACACTCTGAAAGGATGGTGCCGGTTATTTTTACTCTCAGCCGTGTGTTGTCTTATACATGTGAAATGTGAGCAGCAGCAGGAGGAGCAGTAAAAACTGATTTCCATCAGCGGCGTGTGTTTCACATGTTTCATGTTTCATGTGTTTCATGTGTTTCATGTTGGCAAGGCAGAGCCGGCTGGTGTTTCACAGCAGTCTGAAGTTGACGGATGGGAGCAGAATAGAGACAAGTGTCCTCATCAGCTCTGAAGCAACATCTGAGCAGCAGACTCACACTGAGGGAATCAAACCTGCGGCAGGTCTCTGTCGATGTTAGAGACAGGCTCTCATCCACTCACGCCTCAGTGTCTGTACACACCAGACTCCTGTTAGAGTTGTGCAGCATTGCTCAGCTTCAGTCAAAGTTCAGGCTCCTGCTCCACATGTTGAGTTTATCCTGTTCATTAATGATCCATCATTTGGCAGCGAATAAAAACCAGCAGCTGCTCAGAGCAGCAGCAGTTTGTGTCATTAATGTGAGTAAATCATGAATAATCTGCTTTATTTAAATGATTTGTGGGTCACAGATGAGTCTCTGGAGAGAGCAGCTGAAACTCACTCAGATCCTCACTTCCTGTTAGATGTTGATGCTGGTGCCTGTACAGTGAATATGAGAAAACACAGCTGGTCAGAGCAGAGCGTCAGTGGCTGTTTCAGGTGATTTAAAAGAGATGATTGGCTGTCTGATGGTCAGCAGGTTCAGGCTTTTATTGTGAAAAGAGCATTTGTACACTGACTCCAGCTTCCTCTGAAAAACCTGGACAACAGGTGAACAGTCACCTGGTCACTGCTGTTGTGTTTGTTGTAGGTGTCATCATTGTCATGTGATGTCACCTCTGCCTGCACCTGAGGTGAGCAGAGAGCACACACACACACACACACATACACACACACACAACAGGCTGCTGATGTTTGTGTGTGTATTTTTGTTACCTCACTCTTCAGGTATAAACACCAGCCTTGTCAGGTCCGGTAGTCCTTGTGGGGACCACAGTCTGGTCCTAAAGAGGCAGGACATCATTTCTGCTGCTGTTTGTCTTTAGTTGTGTGTGTTGTTTTGTACAGAGCTGTAGTCAGTAACAGACCTGGTTAAATGCACTCACATGACTATGTTTCTGGAAAAAGACACACAGACACAAAATCATGTTTATGTGGTGTGTCCTCGCAGGTACACCATCATCCTCACAGCTGAACATTATTAACACAGTTAGACATTCAGATTCCTGGGGCTCAGTCCATGTGTACCTGTGTCTGAGCTCAATAATTTCTCCTCAGTGTCGATGATAAATTAATGAGGCAAAAAAATCTCAGTCTGCTGCTTAATGATGTAACAAGAGCTTTAAACATCCAGTGTCTGTAATCAATACTGTAAATCAGTACTCTCTGTGATCAATAACATAAAGGAATCCAGTGCTGGTGTTCAACACTGTAAAAAACTGTGGCTGAAATCAACAGTATAAAGAAATTTAGTGGCTGTAAAATACAATGTGAAGGAAATTCACTTCCCTTAATCAATACTGTAAAGAAATCCAGTGTATGTAATCAATACTGTAAAGTGATCTAGTTTCTGTGATCAATACTGGAACAGAATCCAGTGCTGGAAATCAATATCATGAAGAGGTCCAGTGTTATCAAAACCAGAGAGGGAGTGAAAACCCGGCAGAGGAATCCAGCGGCTGTAGAGGAATCTGGTTGTTGTCATTAAAGGAGGTGAGTCCTGATCCCAGCAGAACGATGAAGCATCAACACGTTCATCATCAAACCACTTCCTCGTTCATGTCTCTTTAATTTCCTTCACAAAGCTGCTGATTAGGAACAAAAAGCAAGCGAGTAACAAAATGATCTTTTCTTTTGTTTGCGTCGTCTTTTTTTGAGTTGTTTCTCTGTGTGTCTCATTTCCCCGGTTAATGAGGAAGGTAATTCAGGCTTTTTATTGTGCGTCTGCGGCTCCAGAACAAACAGCTCAGTAATTAGATTTCTGTGATTGTGTTAGGAGAGGGAGCTGAGGGCGAGCAGCCCTCTCCTTTTCATTCTCCTTCCCACTGCTCCTCCATCTGTTTCTGTTTGTTCTCATTTCTGTTCTGTGAAGAGTGTGTCAGCGCAGCCGTGTGTCGCTCAGGGTCTGTGTCGTCGTCATAGAGATAAATGCAGATCAGTGTGTTGTGTTGACAGAACATTGTTGTGTGTTTTTTGTTGTGTTGCATTGAGTCACACCGGAGAACAAGGTCAGTGGGTTATCTGGATATCTTTGGGCTTAACTCAGGTTTTCAGCTGGTTCACTTTTAACTGGGCTACATCACCTTGGTAACCAGGGCGGATCACCACGGTAACCTATGCTGGAGGGCTAAACCCGCTCTTGGTAACTTCACGGAATCAGATCAAAACCTGTGAACAGATCAATCAGATGACAGGAAACATGGAGTCATCGTCTACAGGAGCCTGACAGGGACAAAAGTAATGCAGATACTAACACATGATGAAGACGAGGAGTCACTGAACTAAATATCTACATGGTGATAATTAAAGCTGCATTTTAATTGCACCGACTCTTTGATGATGTGTTGACGCTTTCACACCTTCACTGCAGCTCAGAGCAACACGAGACCATGAGATGGTAATTGGAAATAAAAAATATGACCTGCTTAATCCACACTCGGTTAATTAGCTCCATCAGTGGCGGCTGGCGAGGACGGGAGGGAACCCAGCCCCCCCTGTTATTTTACAGTTGGACATGTGTCAGGATGTGAAGCTGGTTTTTAGTTTCATCTCATTAATTATTCTGTTTCCTTATTTTTGAAACTTTGTTTTAAAATGATTTCATCACGTTGTGTTTGTTTTAAACACATTGAACTGTTGTTGTGTATGAAAGGTGAGGTCCCTCTGACAGCAACACAATCCAGAGTCCAGACACAGAGGTGGAGGTTGTGGAACCGCCTGCTTCCAGAGGAAAGACAAAAAAGATCTTTAACTGGGACTGAGCCCAGTTCTCAGTGGATGTAGGAGGTCGCAACAGTTTTTTCATTGCTGATCTGAATTTCGTATTTAAGAATAAGCTAAACAAAAAAAGTTAAAGGTTTATAAAGAAGAATGGAAACAAGATATTTGTTGGAAGCCAAAGCTTAGGAATTACATCCAAATCAAAGATGATTATTATACAGAACCATAAAATACATTTATGCAAAGGTCTGTGTGCTCAGTGAGGAACTGGTTCTTTACCTCAGGTAGCTGAGGTAGTTAGACATAGAGGCAACATCTGGGTGTTTTATGTTATCCTGCTGTTGTTGTGGATGAATTTCATTTATATTCCATGGGCCTGTGTTTTCAGATTAAAGGAAATATTGATCACATCCACACTCATCACTGTTCCAGACTATAACAACAAAACTGTAATAAAAATATAAAAGAGGACAAAGAGAGACAGAGTCTGGATCAGATGTGGATCAGGTCTGGACTGTAATCAGAAACCATGACGCTGTGACCTGCTGTGACTGGTTCGTTCTTCTCTCAGGTATCGATCAGTCTGAGACCAAACACCTAAACTCCATCTATAAACCTCACCCTGTTTGTCTACGGGGGGGGGGGGGGGACCCTGTGGCATCGATCAGACATGTGAGCGTCCCACTGGGTTAGAGAGTCTGAGGACGCAGCCGTTGTGTAATTCAAGCCGGGAGTGTGACACAACCTCCAGGGACGGAGGACACGGCGTCTGTCTCCTCTGCTCTGTGTGGGTTCCCTCAGTTCACTCATTTGTTCATTAAAGATAATTAATGTGAAACAAAGAATCCAAAACTCTGATTTGGTCTCCACCTCCTGATGTGAAGAGACAGAGCTGCTGGTTATTAACTCCCTTCTTTATGCTCTAGGTCTATGTTCTTCTATTCTACACATCTCTACAGTGGAGGTGTGTTGACCTCCGGTGACTGTTGACAGGACAAAGAGGTCGTCCATCATCATGTCCAGCAGGTGGACCTCTGCCTGTCTCACTTAGCATCAACAGCTGATGGAGATAAAGATGGAGAGATCGTCCTGAGGGTGGAGGTAGAGAAGACTCTCCCTCACATCCCTCTCTTCTCCTCTTTACTCCTCCTCCATCTCTCTCAGCTTTTCTCTTTTTGTCTTACCTCCCCCGTCTCCCTCCCTCCACTTCTCTATTCTCTCCATTTGTATTCATCCTTTCCCTCCCTCCTTCTCCCCTTCCTCTTTTCTCTTTATTCACATTATCTTCTTCTCTCTTGTTCCTCTCTTTCATCTCTCTCTTTTCCCATCCATCCACTTTACCCCCCCAGTTCATTGATATGCAGCTTGTGTTTTGTGTAAATTGAATGTCTCTGTCTATTACACTGAGAGTCAAGCAGCAACTTGATGAAGCGACAAACCAATTACACAGAGAGAGAGAGAGACGCCGTCTGTCCCCCGTCTGTCTCTCTGTCTGTCTCTCTCTGTAAACTCTTAATGTAATCAGATTACAGTAATCTGATTACATCCATCATCATCCTCTGTGAAAAACATCTTCATATGGAAAAGTGTTCAGTCTTATAAAAATGAAGTTAAACGTTGTGGTAATAATATATATGTTATTTTTGTGTTGTTTTATATATATATGTATATATGTATATATATATATATATATACATATACATACATAATGTTTGCTATTTATTGAATGAGGTAACAAAGTAAAAGTGAAGGTTGTGTAACATCGCAGTACGTAAATCACAATAAAAACCAACAGAACAAAGTCTCTAGCAGTAGAATTAAAAAGAAGAAATAAACTAAACTATATTGAGAAGAAGTCGCTCCTCAACTTCCTCGTTCCTTTTCTTTTTCACCTCCTCCCACCTCTGCTACCCTCCTCCTCCCTCCTCTCCCTCTGTGTCTGCTATAAATTTTATTGGATGATAAAAAGCGACTTCATGGAGAGATTTATAACAGGCTGTTAAACCAGAACACCTCTCCTCCTCTCCTCCTCTCCATTTCTTCTTCTCTCCATTTCACCTGTAATGTTGTCGTCATGGTTCCTGTGAAGAGTTCAGGGTCAAAGTTCATCACTGACATGAATTGATTCTGGTCAGAAGCGTTATAAACGCTGCTGTGACGGGTCCCAAGGAGCAGAGGGAGAACAAGAGATTTATTCTTTACAGCAACAAGATGAAGAGAGGAAAATAACAACAGAGACAGACGGAGAATGAAATGAAGAGAAAGCAAAAAAAGAGAAAAGATTTTTCTGATTGATAAGAGGAGCAATCGGGACAATAGCCTGTCACAGGAGGAGGAGGGAGAGACAGAAGAAACAGGAGGAGGGAGGGTGGAGGAAAGACATGAGAATGAAAAGGTGAAAGGAAATAAGGTAGAGAAAAAGAAAGGAGGAGTATGAGGTGGAGGAGGGGAGAGGAGGTGTAAAGGAGATGTGAAACAGAGGAGTTACCTCTTTACCTCTGGTCTCATGAGGGTAAGAGGTTGTCGGGTTGAATCCTGCTGAGGACACTGATCACCAATCACTCCTCCGTCCTCATCATCACCTGTCCTTTAATCGTCTCGTCTTACCACAGCAGCTTTCACTCGTCTTCCTCTGTCTTCATCACCTCCATCCATCTTTTTCCTGAAGGCATCAAACTGCAGGAGATGAGTTTAAAAAGAATATGATTTTATTTTACTGAGGAATCATTAAATGACTGTAAACTATCATCTGTTTTATTATAGCAACATTATGGAGGAGTCACCACCTCTTCACAGCATTTATGGTTATGTTATATTGAAATATCCCTGAACATTATTTACAACAATCTTATTTCTAATTTATTTTTAAATGATAATGAACATAGATATTAAACTCATCACAGGAGAACTATCACGCTGCAACAACAATTACTGTCATTATTAATACATCTGATGCAGATTTCATCTCATAATCAATTGATTGACCATAAATAAAATAAAAATACAAATCAATATTCAGTAATTACACATAAATTTGCCGTATGTTGTCACTGAAATCTGTTTTTATTCTGGAGTCACACAACTGTTGTGACTGAGTCGTGATCCGACCTGAACGACCACACACGTCGTTTATTTCAGCCCTGTCTCCTGAAACACACTGGACTTCGGTTGTCATGGTAACAATAATAAATACACAGAGTGCGCTGACAGTGGCATACCAGAACTCTGTCGCCATGGTTACCATAAAAACAGTCATGTCTTGGTTAGGTTTAGGAAAAGATGGTGATTTGGGTTAAAATAAGTTCTTCCTCAACATTAGACGATCTTTGTTGTCATGGTTACAATAATAAGGTCATGGATAATAGAAACAACATGAACTGCTCCTGTCACATGGGAATCGAACACCGCTCTCCTGTGTCATATTCATCCATCCACCACAACCTCCTCCTGACGTGGACTCTGCCGCTCTATAAACTACGTCACTGCACTTCTCCCTTTGCTCCTGTCGTCATTACTACGACCACTAGATGTCGCCTAGCAACAGAACCTAACGACAGGTCATAGTAACCTGCTGACAGACAACCTGTGGGCTCGGTTGTTACCGCTCAGTCTCTGTGAGCAGCTGTAAACTGTAAACACAGGAATCCGTCTGATCTCTGATCCATCTCACAGACCTCACACAGCCTCTAGACGTCAGTATCAGATCCACATTGAGGCGACGGAACAAACAACAAATCTAACAAACTGCATGAAGATCAGTCCACGACCCCCCTGACCTTTAATTTAATGACACCACCTTTAAAAATTCAGTTCTAGTTCAGTTCTTGGTTGACAAAAAAATAAAATTTTGTAAGTGAAGTTTTGCACTGGATCATTTTCCTTCTCTTTTTACGAAGCTCATCAGATAATATGTGAGTGGATTTATTCTTTTATGGAGGTGACATCGACCCGCGAATAACGATGAGTAATGAAAGTTATTACAAAATGCATTTCAGTGATAGTAACCTCGGAGTTCAGTTGGCAAAATGAGAAATATTACACACAGGAGAAACTGGCTGATAAATGTGGTAATGCTGTCATATTTTATAGAATATTCTTAATCGTCCTTCACCAACAAAGCTGACATTGCACTGCCTTTTTCTTTTTTTATGTCTGTCCTCCTGAGCCCTGACACTGCTCTTCTCTTTTTCATCTGTCTTTTATATTTGATGGAGGGTGAAAAGGCAGCTCCGTTTTCAATCTTCTCAGTTGACTTTGAAGCGCTCTTTAGCCTTCTGAAAAGGAGGCAAAGAGAAAAATGAAAGCAGGGTATTTTTACAAACATTATGTGAAGTGAAAATGAACAAAGTGTCAAAGAAGGAAAGAAGGAGGAGGCGTGACAGCTGAAGGAGGAGAGACACCAGCATCACTGAGTTCGCGCCTTAAAGTACGATGAAGAAGAAAATTAGAGCATTTTGTAAAAAACTGAAATAGTTCACAACATTTTTGTTTTCATGTTTTGAACTAACAGAGATTAAGAAAGTATGGATTCAAAAATGTCCTCACTTTATTAAAATGTCCTCATTTTCCTTAGACGTCCTCTCTTTACAAAATGTCCTCACTTTCCTTAAATGTCCTCACTCTTCCTAAATGTCTTCACTTTCCTTAAATGTCCTCACTTTCCTCAAACCTCCTCAATTTCCTTAAACGTCATCACTTTCCTTAAGCGTCCTAACTTTACAAAATGTCCTCACGTTCCTCAAATGTCCCCATTTGATCACAATGTCCTGATGTTCTTTAAATGTCCCACGATCATGTTCTAAAACTCTCACTGGTCCTCACAAACATAGAAGTTCAGGAGACGTGCTGACAAGATGTTTTTGTGGTTTTTTTTGTCCTTTTGCATCTTTCATACATTTGGCATCTCAGCATCATAACCCAGTTTCACACACACACACACAGATTGTGCTGAGGCTGCATACATCAGTAAGACTCCATATCAAACATCTGCCTCCCGTGTGTGTGTGTGTGAGTGTTCATTTCCTTCAACTTATGTGCATATGGTTGCATGTTTGCATGTTTGTGTGATGTGTGTGTTCATGCATTATTAATGTTTTCAAAGTGTTGATTTCTCATACATCTGACAGCCACACACACACACACACACACACACACTCAGCATGTTGTTTTCCTGCTGTTGAATCTGCTGCACTGGCAGAAAATATTCTGATAGAACCTGAATGTTAACTCTGAGAGAAACCAGTACACACAGTGTTTGTCAGGTGATCATGTGATCAGGTGATCAGAGGATCAGGTGATCAGGTGATCTACAGACTGAGGATCTCTGTCACTCCTCTGTCATCCAAACTTAACTACTAACTATATTGTTACCAGCTGGTTACCAGGTGTCTGTGTGTGTGGACAGACTGTCACACCCTGCAGGACACAGCCATGATGCGGCCCCTCCACTGATCCTCTGACTGAAGCAGCTTCCTTAAACGCCCACTCTCCTCTGATTGGCTGAACTTCCAGACGCCTGCTGAGAGGCAGACCAGCTGAGGTTAGTGAGCAGCGAGCAGCGAGCAGTGCCTCGTCCTCTCACTGCTGAGGAGGCTCTGAAGGCAAAACTGTAAAACTAACTGACTGACAGTAGCTGTATGTGAAATGAGCTGAAGTGACAACTGAGGTGAGACCGTCTGCTGTCAGGAAACACCAGCGCTAACGTTGCTGCTGCAGAGCTTCTGTGCTGTCACCTGATTGATCAACCTGCACCGTCCTGCATCTGGAGCTGAGCCCGGAGAGGACGACTGTATAAAGAGTAAGAAAGTATGGACACACACGTATACACCTGAACACACAGGTACACTAATGCACTGTGTGTGTGTTTGTAATAAAAGAAAAGCACCCACACTGCAGAATGAATCAGTTGTGTAACTCTTTAGCTCTTAGTTTCCCTCCTGAGCTGCGGCTGTTATAACAAATGACATCATTAGATTTCTACACACACACACTCACTCACACTTCTTCTCCTTTGTGTTCGACTTGGTCCACATCCTTCAGTCCAGCATCGATCCACAGATTAAAATCTGCTCCTCCTGCAGGTTTCCTCTGTGTTTTTACAAAAAAATCACGATGTGTGGTTTGTTATCTGCACAATAATTGACTTCGCTGCCACAACGTGGAACAATCCTTCATATTTCCTCCTCCTGTCTATTTAAATGTAAAGTAGGAAGTGTGAAAAACAAAAGAAGAAAAAACAGCTTTGTCATCATCATCATCATCATCATCATCATCATCTTTATCTATTTAACAGCAAAGACACAAAGTAAAAGAATTAAAATAATATCAACAATATCTTAAAACAGAATCACACATGATTCATATCTGAGCCGCCCAATCACATTTCAGCAGCACGTGTCATCAGAGAGGACAAATTAAACAAGACAGAAACGTTCATCAGGAAACTGACGATCTGAGCTGTGACCCCCCCTTTACTTTTAGCCCAGGTCCAGGTCTCCTCTTACACCTGCTCCCAGTTCTCCAGGTTCTTCATGACTCCATGAGGCTGAGCTCAGGTCTCTGTGGGGGTCACACCATCAGGTCTGGTCTGGTCTGGTCTGGACCATCTCAGGATGAATCTGGGCTGAACCTCATGGGTTTCACAGCTCTCAGGAGCAGGGGGGTCATATGGTCCATCAGTGATGCTGCAGAGAGAGTCACCAGGTGGGTTTGGATAAAGAGGGCAGGTCCACAGGTTGTTGCTGCTGGGATGCAAATCGAGACTTGATCGATGGCGGCTGGGTCACCTCAGGGAGGAGTCTGAGGTCAAAAGACCCGAAACCCCTGATGAACCCAGGAACATCACTGAGGAGGCGTCTGAGAGATGTTTTTATCAACCTGGGACCAATCAGATTCCTCCTGATGGGACTGATGCTGGAAACATGTTGAGAGTTGAGAGATTTAAGATCATCACCGTGATTGGGACAAGAAGAGAAGCCGCGTAATGAGAGGAGGAGCAGGGACGGTCCAGATGAGTGAGGAGGGGGTTTCTTCAGAGGAGGTGCGATGGCTGCAGCCTGCAGGACGGAGCAGCTTCACCCACACTCACTGCTGCAGGGCTGGGATTAAACAATGCACAGCAGATGAATCACACAGTGAATGCAGGATGACACTGTGGGTGAAGCAGCTGTGAACTAATCCAGGATGATGTCCCAACATGCACTGCTGCGTCGCATGAAACGCCGCTACGCTCAGCTGGCGTCCATATTAGATTCAAGCAGCAGTGGCGGCGGCAGCTCGATGAAACATGCAGCGTGTTGAGATCTGAGCATCCTGCACACACACACACAGAGTGGAGGACTCAGTCCCGTGTTTTCTCCTTCCTGAGTTTTAAACGACGTCCTGTATGAACCCTCCTCCTCTCAGAGGGACGTCCTGGTGGTTTGTGGTCCACAGAGTCTCCACCAGCAGTGAACTGGTTTCTTTAACCATCACCACATTAACCACATTAACCACACACTCACCTGAAGCTCCCCTGCAGAGCTGCAGGATGAGGCCACATTCACACTTTTCTGCTTTTTCTTTCTTTGTGTCATTTTTAAAAGTTTCACCAGGTGCTCCTCCGTGAAGAATCCGCTCCAAACCCTCAGCTGGATTAAAACATCTGTCTGCTCACATCTGTTTTCTGTCTCAGAACAACTTCTCCTCTCTCTGAGATCAGAACAATACATATCTGCTCTGATTGGCTGTGACAGCACCCACTGGAGCCAATAGGAGTGTCTGATTCAGTCACATGACACTAGGCATCACCAGCAAAGATGGTGGATGAGAATCGCTGGATAAATGCTCCAGGTAAGGTGAGGTCAGTGACTCACAGACAAACAGGGGCTGATGGGAAACAGCTGATTCTCTGGTTTAATGTGAAGAACGTGACGACGCTGTGAAGGTAACGATAAATTCTCCTGTTGGCTGCAGAGCAGTGATGAGTTTCTCATTTGATACTTGAACTGGTATAAATATGTTGGTCAGGTCCATCATGGCTCCAACACATCTGTACAGCTGCAGTGACCCTGACCTTTGTTCCTTTACTGTCTACTGTCAATTCATCTACAGACATGTTGTTGTTGTCGCCTGGAGACACCGAGATCATCCTCTGAACAGCTGTTATCACGAGAGAAGCTCCTCCTCCTCCTACGGTGTGATGTCAGAGCTTCCTCAGTGATGATCCTCAGGATTTAACCAGGTGTCACCAGGAGCAGTCAGCTGACTGAGAGTCATGACCTGTTACAACGTCTCCACAGACGTCTCCTCAGTCTGAGTCATGACGAACATTAAACCAACTTCCTTTCACAACTTTTATCCCAAACATCTTGTTTTCATTGTAAGACCTTGTTCTTCTGCATGTAACGTGAAAAAGTGAAGCTCGACCTGTTCCAGAGGTTTCACTCCACATTCAGCCACAAGCTGCATAAAATTTGCATTTCATGAGGTTTTGTCTGTTGAAATCTGCACTGATTTGTTCATAAAGTTCATTCAGTTGTTGATAGGAACCGACTGTAAATCCTCAGGCGCCGCTGTCTTCTGATGTTTTCTTGGTAAATGGCGTCTTGGTGCGTCACCACTGAGTTAACGACACGGACGTTCACGGTCAGTAGTTACAAACTGAGTCCGTTCAGTCATTCAGTTCATGCACCTCACTGAAGCTGTCGAGTCATTTAAACCATGAAGAACAAGAGAGAACCCAACATGGAGCCTTCAGGTTCTCCACAGGTGAGATCCTCCATCCTCCTCATTACAGATGTTTTACAGATGTGAGTCCGACACTTTAATTGACGTCACGCCGTAAATAAATGTAAAGGTGAGAGAGAAGAGTGACGACTCTTCAAAAAGTCTTTATTTAAAATCAGCTGCTGGACAACAGAGGTTCACCTTGTAGTCAGGGTCACAAGTTCACACCACCAGCATTCTGGGAGATGTAGGAAACCTCCAGAGGAGCTTGGCTGAGGGAAACGTTCAGTAATGAGATGTAACAGTGGAGAAGATCTGAGGAGAAACTTCTCCCTTTAATCAAACCCTGTTCACAGCTGACGGAGCAGAACTTATTTTATTAACGTTTATCTGAGCTGTGGATAAATGAAGCGAGCTTCACTGCCTCGACTCTTTGAAGTGAGGGTAAATCTGCGGCGTTAATACGCAGTAATTTGTGACATTCATCCTGCTCGGTAAGTGCAGATCTGTGGACGAGTGCAACCAAAAAAATGAATCAGCTCCATCGGAGTCACTTTCAAATCTGGACAAAGTGTCTGCAGAGAGCGAGCAGCTTCACCAGAGGCTGGACACACACTCATCTGTGTTCATCAGTAAGTGTGTGTGTGTGTGTTTGTGTGTTACCCTGGAGTGTGAACAAGCAGCATGTATTGACATTATTATGATAATAGCAGGAGGCCGTGATTCTCATACAAACTGTGGGTTTGCTGCTGTTTGCACCTCTCAGCTCCATAGCCCAGTAATTAATTAAAGAAATGTTTGTGTGTGTGTGTGTGTGTGTGTGTGTGTGTGTGTGTGTGTGTGTGTGTGTGTGTGTGTGTGTGTCCACCCTCTCAGAGTGGAGACTGTAATTAAGAAGGATGTAAACAGGGTCAGCTCCCTCGTGTCCTCCATCGGAGGGAAACAAACAGGTGAGGATGAAGAAAAATATTTATTCCAATATTGTCATTGAGCTGAAGAAACGGCTCCAGGATCAATAGTCATCTGTCCATTAGCTGCTCTGCTGTCTGAGAGGAGCAGGGGGCCGGGGGCCAGGGGCCAATCCCATCAGTCAAGAGGCGGGGTTCACCTGGACAGGACTGACAAACACACATCGACACTGTGATCTGTGTTTCTTTATTTCTGATGCTGTTTACAGCAGAAAAAATGATCAGGATCAGACATGTTGATCCTGATCCTGATCCTGATCAGAGCTGAGGACCTAAAACCACGAGTCCTGTTCTCCGCTGACTCAACTCGTCAGCTTTAACAAAAACTGTCTGGTTTAAAAACTGGATTCATGATTTTTAAAAAGGTTTTGTGAAGCTAAAGGAGCTGATTTTTATTTTCTCCATCTCTGTTTTGTCTCGTTTTCGCGGTCAAATCGATAAGTGAGACATTAAAAATCAGACTCGACAGCGGCAGCAAGGCTGGTCATCACTTTGACGCTGTGTGTTCAGGCGCTGCTGCAGTCGTTTGTCTGAGAGCGTCCGGAGAAGATCTGCCTCATCTCTGCATCAGCTCAGTTACAGTCATTAAAGCTGCTTTAGTTAATATTCTAATATCACAAAGCATTAGACGAATGTGTGTAACGTAAAGTTGATGCTTGTTATGACTCCATGTAGCTTGTAGCCTCTTTTAGCTCCTGGTTTCTGAGAGGGAAACTTGACTGAGTGTCATCAGCTGACACAAACACAACAACACATGAACAGTGGATGTGAAACAAACTGTTTGTTGGACACAGTTACTGTGTAAGATGATCAAATGTGAAGGTGGGAGGAGATGATAGCAGCTGTCCTCTGACTTCTTAATGTTTTCAGCTGTAGAAACATCAGGGCCCTGCAGAAGGAACTGTACATATTCACTGAATGAATTTGATGAGGAGGTTATTTGTACCTTTCCTCTGCTGCTGAACTTGGTTTCTTGCTGGGAGCAGGTGGTGGAGGCAGCGTTGTTTTTATGAGGCAAACTGAGACTACATCAGTAAATACACAACTGATTTAGTATGAATAAATGTAGTGTTACAGTGACTGTTTTCAGTCTCTGTGTTTGTTCTACATTCACCACAGAGCAGTGAGAGTCTGAAGAGGTCAGATTCACAGAGTAAGAACAACACAACAGGAGATTTAAAATCCCCTCGGCCTCGTTTTCAGTTCAGTTTAGTTTTTATTGCTTTTTATTGCACATTTCTGCTCAGTAACAGTTTCTTCTTCAGGGGCTTTAAACACAAAGTGTTTAACTGCGTTGTCTTGGCTGGAATCTCCTCTCAGGTCAAACTGTTTCCTGCTCCAGAGAAGAAACATGTTGTGCTTCCTCCAAAAAAAAGTCTGAGTTATTCTGAGGTGTAGAAGTAAAATCAGGCCAACTCACACTTTCTATTTCAGTTACTATAAAATTATTCGTCCAATTTTCAGGAAGTGTTCTTCCTGCCGCTCTCCACCCACATCATCATCATGTAGAAATTATGTGGAAAATCTGCCAAAATCTGCCACTAATGACGTTTTGTAGAAAGTGAAGCAGCAGCAGCTCGTTAAGAGAAGAGACTGTTACCCTGTGACAGCAAGATAACTCTGTCACTGTGTGTGTGTGTGTGTGCCTGTGTGTGTGTATGTGTGTGTGTGTGTGTTCAGCTCATAAGTTCATAATGAAGCACATGTGAAGGTTCATGAGGTGCTATCACAGGTAGAATGTTGTACAGTGTAATTAATGTAGGAAGGAGCTGCAGATCTGAGCTTTGCTCCTCATCAGGTCTGTCATCCGTCACAGAGCAGAGGAGGAGGAGAAACCACCAATCACAGACATTCATCCTGATGTTTGTTTGGTTTGTTGTGTGAACGCACAAACAGTTTGTTCACGATCTCAGAATCACTTCCTCTCAACCTTTGAACCCACAGATGTGTTTTTACTCCTTTTACTGCAGAGCAGCAGATCACTGCTGCACCATGTGTCACAAGAGTCACAGCATGACGTGACTCTATGTGATGTGACTCTATGTGATGTGACTCTATGTGACATGACTCTATGTGACATGACTCTATGTGATGTGCCTCTATGTGATGTGACTCTATGTGATGTGACTCTATGTGACGTGACTCTATGTGACGTGCCTCTGTGTGATGTGACTCTATGTGATGTGGATCTATGTGATGTGACTCTATGTGATGTGACTCTATGTGACATGACTCTATGTGATGTGCCTCTATGTGACGTGACTCTATGTGATGTGACTCTATGTGACATGACTCTATGTGACGTGCCTCTATGTGATGTGACTCTATGTGATGTGGATCTATGTGATGTGAGTCTATGTGATGTGGTTCTATGTGACCTGTCAGTGGTCTTCTACTGAACATGTCTTTGTCCTATGCTGTTGTATGTTCTCTGTAGGTTCTCAGTAGGTTCTCCTCTGCAGGCTGAAACAGAGTCCGGCAGCTGATTTGACCTGAGCTGCAGCTCTCAGCTGGAGTCGTCTCCTGAAGTCACAGAACACCTGAGGAACCAGCTGAGCTGTGACAGCACAGAGGGAGCAGGAGTAGAGGAGGAGGAGCAGACAGACAGCGAGTCAGCGATGAAGAGACGAATCTCCACGGTGACGTTTTAAAAACTCATTTTTTGGACAGATCGTCCTCGAACTCATTCCTCGTTCATCCATCCATCCTCCTATCAGCCTGGGTGTTCGTTCATGTGTTCATCCATCTATCGATCCATGTCTCCACCACTTCATCACTCACGCCCTTCAGCCATTTTCTCTCTCTTCTTCTCTTCTCATTTATCTGCATTTACGTCTCTGCCTCATTTCCATTTTCTTCTTTCGTGCTCTTGTTTTTCTTAATTTATTTTTATCTCCCTCCATATTTCTTCTTCCCATCTGCCTCAGTTTCATCTGTCCTTTATCCATTTCAGTTTCCCTCCTCATACCAAGGTTCCTTCATCTTTCTGATAGATTTTATCCATTTCAGTCTGTCTACTCTTTTTTCTGTGGGTTTTTATTCCTCTCTCAGTCTCGTACGATTCTTCTTTTAAATTTCTGTCCTTTGTCCTGAAAATCTTGTTCTGTTTATCTTCTGGACATTTTCCTGGTTCTTTCCATCTTTAATCATTTTTTTGTTACATCTCTAGTTTGATTCCCAACCTGTCTGTTTTAATTATCATCTGCTTTTGTCTTATTGATTTTTTAAATAATAATTAAGTCACAGTTTGCTTTGTTTACAGCCTGCTTTCACTCCTCTGCCCTGCAGCTCCTGTTGTGTTGCTCACTTCGTCTTAACACCTCCCTCCATCCGTCTGTCTGTCCCCGGAGTGCAGCTCCGAGCTTAAAGACTCAAATCTTCCTGCTAAGCTTTTAAAAAAAGTCAATTTTAAAGTGGAGCTTAAACGTGTGAGCAGCAGGCGCTCTGCATCCGCAGCTGAACAGACACTGATCTCATTTATTCACCACGTTTAATGTAGAGTCACTCAGTTCACAACTGTAGTTGTCCCTGACTGACAGGGCAATAAGAGGCGAGCAGGCAAACAAAAGTACACACACACACACACACAAAATTCATATACACACACAAAAACGTAAACACAAATGTGACAGAGATATAAAGGATTAACGGGCACCATGTGTGGCTCGTTCCTCATCCTGACAATGAGGAGGAAACCAGCCAATCAGAGACAGAGTTCAACACGTTTGGTTAAAGAGGAGCTGAACTGTGTCAGATCACAAGAGGGTTGATAAAATCACCAGAAAGATCTGAACTCATCCAACGTAATGGAAAACAAACATCCTGATGATTTCAGTCTTCAGAGTTTAATAATCAGATCAGAGTTCATGGGAATATGATCAGTTTAAAAAAAAAACAAAAAAACAAATTTTCCTATTAAAGTTTACAGCTGGTGATTTTCTTTATGTACTAAGTGAGAGTCTGAGGCTGTGCCCCAGTTCAGGGGCCTCGTCCTGCGGAGGCTGCATGTGAAGAGCGTCGGCATCACAGCGGCGTCACGAGACTGTCTCATTTCAAAGGCTCCTTCAAACGCATCCAGTTTTCCAGGCTCCAGCGGGAGGATCCGTCATGGGTCAACATATCTGGTAATGAAAGCAAACAACACAGACAGAGTCTGAGGATCACACTATGTTTCAGCTCAGTTCAGCAGCTACAGTGCCACTGTTAAAACCAAGGACCTGAAAAAGTTTGTCAAGGTTGCTAGGCAACAGGAGCCGCACTTTGTGATGCAGCAGTGAGGGCGGGAACAGCTGGTGAAGTAAAGACAAAATCCTCCATAGACCAGACGGCCTCATTTGGGTTCAGCCTCCGCAGCGGTCTATGACAGAGGACCCGGTCTACGACGGGGGACCCGGTTTACGATGGAGGACCCGGTTTACGATGGAGGACCCGGTTTACGATGGAGGACTCGGTCTACGACAGATGTGGCCCCTTGTAAAGTTTTTGAGTTTTACTTCCTGCAGCTTCTGCTTCTCCAAATGTTTCTGTTCTCCCTCCCTCTCCACCTCTGTCAGAGGCTAATGCTAAGATGCCAGCTCTTCTTCTTCTGTTTAATCCAAACACATGGGAAACGTGATGAAAAACTTAACTCCCTGTTTATCAGACAAAACTCAGCAGACAGAGTTTTTACAGGAGCAAATGGAAAAGCTTTCATGAGCTGTTGGTGGTTTATTGGAGTGGTCAGAGCAGAGGAAGCGATATTTATTTAGAGGACAAGGCCTCTGATTTGTTCTTTGATAAGGCCGAGTGCTCCGGCACACGGAGCAGACAGACGGCTGCTGGTCAGGATCATAAAGCCTCAGAGCTGCTGACTCAGACACAGAAAAGACAGAGAGGTGGCAGAAATAGATGAAGGTGAAGACAGACTTCAGATGGAGAGAGGAAGGAGCAGCGAGGTGAGAGGATGAGCCGGAGAGAGAGAGAAGAGAAGACTAGCCGACAGAGAGATGAGAGGATAGAGAGAGCCTTTATGCTAATTGAAGGAGGAGTAAATATTTAGAAAACGAGGTGCCGTTAAGTCTTCGGCTCCAGGCGGATTAAAGCCAGTTAAGTCCTTTTACTATCCTCCTAACCCCGGCATGAACCTGGATCCATCTGGCTCTGACGGCGTGTTGACAGGATGAAGACAAGTCAATGAGGATTAACCCACTGAGGCTAATGCTGCTGTCAAACGTTCTGGTCTGGACTGTCCCCCAACTGTCCACATACTGACAACAGATACTGGATTCAAGGCTGGATTCTTATAGATAAACATGTTTTACATAAAAACTGGTCTGAAGCTCATCTGCTCCAACTTCCTGATTGAGACACCTGGATCAGACCTTGGCCCCGCCCACCACCTGCTGGCTCCAGGTGTCCAGGTGACAGAGCAGAGAGGATGAAGATGTTAGAGGAGGAAACATCAGAGACTCAGCCTCATGTTGGAGCCTCAGTCAGACCCAGACTCAGATGAGGAGTCTGTTGAGACCAGAATCAGAGACTAGCAGACGGATCAGAACCGTTAGCATAGTTAGCATCTTTTATTTGTTTATGTTGTTTGTTAGCTTGTAACTGCCAGTGGCTGACACAGTGTTAGTGGATGTGCTAATGCTAACTCTGGCTCTCTGTACTGACAAGGTTTCAGGTGTATTTAGTCCAAAGAATTTTAGACAAAAAATCAGAGAAACCAGATCACAAGGAGAAGTTAGCTCCACGCTAACAGGATCAGACGACACATTAAAGTTTTCAAAAAAACAAAGTTCAGGCTGGATTTTTGTGAAATTTTTTTTTTTGTTCTTTCCATGGGTCGAGGTTCCTCTCACTTTGTAGAAGGAATTTAATGGTCTGTAGATCTGCAGCCAATCTTTTCTCTACCTGAGCCACTTCACTGACCTCTCACTGATCTCTGCTTCTTCAGATCTCTCAAAGTCTTCTGGGAAATGTCTGTCCTCTCAGCATCCCCTCGCCCTGCAGCCTTCCCCAGGCCCACTGCAGAAATGTTAACAGCCCCTGAAGTATCTCTGAGGACGAACCGGCTTTAACCTCTGGATAATTCTGGAGGATCCACAGTGTTTTGTCCCGGTGTAGAGGTGTCCGGTCAGACCACCATCTGACAGCCAGAGGTCAAAGGTTCAGATCTGTCTGAGTCCCCCCTCCCCTCCCCCACACAGCGGCTGCTAATAAATGTCAACCAGTGCTGTTAAATCACAGGATACTGGGTGATTCAGCAAAAGGCTGAGTCAACGTCAAAGTCAAAGTCTATCTATCTGTCTATCTATCTATCTATCTGTCTATCTGCGTATCTATCTATCTATCTATCTATCTATAGATTCATTGATAAGTGACATCATCACGCGTCCCATAATCCTCCACTGCTGCTGTGACCACTGAGGGTCCTGGTCATGGTCCCTGCTGATGAAGACTCTCAGGATGAAGGATCTGCTGAGTCATGATGAAGCTCCTACTGATGAAAGAGCAAGTCAGCAGATTTAACCTGACAGGAGAGAGAGAGAGGGAAAGAGAGAGAGATGGGGGGGGGGGGGGCAGAGAGAGAGAGGGAGGTAGGGAGAGAGAGAGAGATAGACAGAGGGGGGAGGGAGAGAGAGAGAGAGAGAGAGAGGATGTCGCTGTATGTTGCATTATATTTTCAAATCTTGTGTGTATATGTGGTTTATTGATCTGTGTGTGTGTGTGTGTGTGTGTGTGTGTGTGCGGGGGGTTTGTTTTACTATATTCACGGGGTCATAAAACCAGTATTCCACCATACTTGTGGGGTCTGACAGCTCGAATAAAGGTGTGTTTATCGCTCAGATGTGAAACATCAGTGACAACCTGTCGACTGCTTAATGACTCGTCACATGGTTCCTCTGAGGCTTCCTCTGATTGGTGGAGACTCGTCTGCAGCTCTTTCCCTTAGTGACGTTCAGGAGCACATCCTGATAGAGCCTCTGACACACACTGACACAGTGACACACTGATACACACTGATACACATTCGTGCTGCCTGGAGGCGACAGGCTCAGCTGATGTGTTTGGTCTCTCAGCAGAAGAAAGCTGCTGCTGCTGGGATTATTGCCACTTCATACAGGATGGCTGGTGAAGGGAGGGATGTTAATGACCTGTGAACGTTCACACCTCTGTGATTACGGAGGAGGTCGTGTGAGGGTTGAACATAATATAACAACATATCCATTAAATGTGGGTTTAATTACACTAATTACACCATCAGTGTGATGTCCATCATTGATTGTTCGGGGCTTTAAAAACAATATGACTTGGGCCAGCGTCGACCTGCACAAACATATCCAGGAGAAAACAGTGACACAACAACACCTTCCAGTGTGGATGAGATGTTTTCAGCTGTAGACAACAGGTTGTTGCAGTTTGACTTCCACAAATAAAAACCCTTGAATCAACATGAGAAACATGAACTTCTCCTCACAGCTTCTATGGCAACTAAACACAACGGTAACATCATAGGAACCACCTAGCAACACCTTTGTAAGCATGCAGAAAAGCTCTGTATGGTTCTGCAAGATCTGCCCCGCCCCCGTTCCCTCTCTTTGAGCTCTGTGTTTGGGCTCCACCACCTCCTCCAGCTGCTACATGCTCCTCTGTGTGTGTGTCTGCTGTGGACAGTGACGTCTTCCAGATGTTTCTCTGAAAACAGCTGGAACCAAACCAAGACAAAGAGCTAAAAGAGGCTAAATGACACAGAGTGATTTCATCGCTAATACAAAGCTAATATTGATTAGCGGAGCTGCTGTGTTCATGTAAATGTCACTGAGGTTGTGTGTGTTTGTGTGAACAGCACACTGTGTGTGTCCTCCACATCCTCAGCTCAAGGTGACTCTTCAACAAGAGCTGCTGCTGTGAACACACACACACACACACACACACACACACACACAACTTTAGGCTTTAATACAAACACACAACAATTTGAATATGAAATATGATTTGAATTATGATGTGCTGTCTCTTATTCTCTTCCACATAAAGGTTGGGAATTGATTTGCATCAGAAAAAATAAGATGCACACACAAGCACACACACACACACACACACACACAAAAGATGAGAATTAAGATAAAGAATGATTCTTATTCAGACACAAAAGATTAAATTATGACTTGAGTTATGATAAAGAATAAAATCTTTTTATTTCTTTGTCTAACTGTCTTGTTCTCTCTCTCTCTCTCTCTCTCTCTCTCACACACACACACACACACACACCTGAATCACCAGAGAACAGCATGGACAGAGGTGTTTATTAGTTCCATTGCTGTGATATTAAAATGAAATCCAGGGTGTGTTTGTGTGTGAAGCGAAGAGAAAAAGAAGAAGGTGATAAAGGAGGAAAAGAAGATGATGAGGACAAGAGGGAAAGAAGATGGAGGGATGAAGGAGGAGAATACAAAGGCAGAAAGAGGAGGATTATGGAATAAAGGAGCGAGCAACAGGAGGTCTGATTAGATTCGTCCTCTGAATATGTGATGAGCTCGGCGGCAGGACGGCGAGGAAGACGTCATGTGATTAATGCTGCTCCGTCAGCAACAATCAACAAACACAATTTAAATGAAAAATATGACCCACAAAGCTGAAATGTGATTTATCACTGCTGCTTATTAGTCACATTTCACTGTGTGAGTGTGTGTCTGCTGCAGGATGCAGGAGGATTTGAATGGAAATGAGCAGGTTGGGGGTGGGTTTGTTGGCCTCTGTCTGCAGGCTGTGGAGCTGAGGTGCCCCTGAGCAAGGTACTACACCCCCACCATCAGTCCTGGACAACTGGTTGATACCAAAGGTGGAGAAAGATGATGTGATTTTTCTTTTCTTTCCAGGTTTACACTCTAGAATCATTCTGATGTTTTCCCCTTAACTATAATATGTGAACATAATTATTTTACTCCTCATCATTTTCCAAATCATAGCATCAGTTTTTGCATCGATTATCAGTCTCGCACACTGTGAGAACCCCCTTCTTCTTCTTCTGTTCAGTTATTCTATGCCTTTAGCTGAGTCATTTTTCTTGTGATGAATATTCTTGCTGTGGAGCAGTGACAGTGTTTCACTCTCACTGACTGCTGCTTTATGTAGCCATGATGTACTGGCCACATATGATGTAGTAAAAACAGAGGAGAGGCTGGATCCCTCCTCCACTCAGACAGTTTCAAGTCACATCCTGTTTATCCAGAGTCACATCAAATCTGAACAAGCTGTGTGAAATGTTGTCAGAATTGCTGTGTGAAGTCTTGAGTAATGGCTAAAACGTGTTTTGTGAGGTCACACTGACCTTGACCTTTGACCTTTGACCACCAAAATCAGTTTGTTCTCGAGTCCAAATGAACAGTTGTGCCACCTTTGAAGAAACTCTGTCGAGGCGTTACTGAGATATCGTGTCCAAGAGAATGTGCTCCTTCGACGTCCAACATTTCCCAAGATTCATTCCGTGTCTGTAATGAGAGCAAACGGCACAGACAGAGAGTCTGAGGAGCACGCTGTCAAATGTCAGTGATGTGTTTCAGCTGAGTTCAACAGTAACTGTACAGCTGTTAAAACCAAGGACCTGAAAACCTCAAGTTACTGTGAGGAAAAGTTTTGTGTTGTCAAGGTTGCTAGGCAACAGTGCTAGGCTGGTGGCGCAAAGCGAAAATCCTGCATTGACGAGAACGTCTCATTTCAGTTCAGCCCTCATGGTCTACGAGGGATACGAAGGGCCACACAGGATGTGGCCCCTGGACTGGTACACAACTTTAGCCTCAACAGATATAGTTTGAAGCCTACAGCTAACTCACCATTGCTATGGTAAAATTACACTCGTCACTTACTGTCAAATAATGTCATATTGAACAGTGTTGATATCTTTTGCTCACTACTTATGTTTAAAAAATATGTACAACATTTTACTAAATGTTGACATATAGTATTGAATAAAGTGAAAGTTTATTCAGATGTAAAATATAAAATAAATGAGTGGAAATGAACAGAAGGGTGTGATTAGCTGGAAGCTATAATGTGGTGCATCAAATGGTGACATTTATTTTGAAAGCTGCACCTGGTTCCTTTTAAATCATAAACATGAACCATGAATTCTTGAGAAGAGCTGAGACCCTGGAGATGCTGCAGAACTTCATTCACATTTCTCCTGCTTTTACGTTTCCTTCAGTATCACAGTGGCATCATGATTCACTGCAGACATCAGCTGATCACAGCTGATCACAGCTGATTCAGGTGCTGGTGACTGAATGGAAACAGAAGCAGGATAAAGACCACAGGGTTCGACAGAGAACTGCAGAACAGTAGAACAGACCATGTGATGATGATGGTTTGATCTGTGTGTTGGTGTCAGTGTGTTTCCTTTTTTTTAAATTACCTTTAACTTAACTTTTTTAACTTCCTCCATTTTTACTGCAGAGTCACATTTCACACTGAGCTGTGTTTTACTTCTGATCAGACAAGTTGAAGGTCACAGGGAGGCTACGGTGGCCAGCAGGGACAAAGCAGAGACTGTGTGTTCCTCAGCGCTCAGCTCTCCAGCTGTTCCTGTCAGGCTGCTCTTACAGATTTATCCACCACAGACTCATTTTCTTTAAAGAGTTTGCTCGGCAGCTGTTCTCTGACCCTCAGTGTGTTTCATGTGAACACATTCATTTTGATGAGGTACCATATGGGCCACATTTCCTACTTTACCTTGTGCACAGTCACATTTTACCTCTCAGCTGTGCATTAAAAGCTGCAGCACTTGAGCGTTATGATCTCCTCCTGCTTACATTACAGCAGCACAGTGGGTAAACACAACACTGAACGTTCCCTCAGCGCCGAGGCTCATCCTTCTCTTCCGTCATTAACTGTGTGTGACTCCGATGGGAACGCCGCAGGATCAGAGGAGGGCGCTCCTCCTTCAAACTCAGCCAGACTGTGTGGTGTGTCCCTGCAGCCGCTACAGTCTCAGCCCTGAGGGTCCCAACGTCTCTGATTTATGGTTTCGATACTGATGAGAGTGATGACTCAAAGCTGCAGAAGTCGACGGGTGAAATGGAAGCGCTCATACATTTATTTATTTCATGCATTTCATTGTGTTGAGTCCAGGTGAGGCTGCACCGCTGCTCTTTAATATGTGAGCTGTATATATGTGCTGTAATCTGCTGTTTACATCTGAGGGAGATCAGACTGCACACTCTGATGTTACTGCTGCTTCTTTACAGCTGCAGCATCAAACAGCCCCTTCATGGAAGGAAGGTGATCAGCTGCAGATGGTTGTGTGGGTTGTTTGTGTTACTGGAGTTTGTGACATAAAGACACACAAAGGTTTTATGTTTTTGTTTTTGATGTACAAAGATATCAACAGTTATTACACCAGTTTCTTCCTCAAGATGTCACACCCCTGATTTCTGCAAGAAATCCATCCATCCATCCATCCATCCATCCATCCACCATCCACCTATCCATCCATCCACCCATCCATCAATCTATCGACCCATCCATCCATCCATCCATCCATCCATCCATCCATCCATCCATCCATCCATCCATCCATCCATCCACCCACCCATCCACCCAGTTTCTGATGCTTCTCCAGGTCCAGAGCTGATGGCACCAAGAGATCCCAGACGTGTCCTGTGGGACGTCACATGATGACACTGGGTGACATTATTATTACTTTAATAACAGTCTAATCTCTGTATGTTGTGGCGTTGCCCCCCAGCCCCTCCTCCCCGTGTCACGAGCCCAGGAAACCTCAACAGGAAGCTGTCCAGGAGGCGTCTGACCTGTCCGTCAGAGGGACAACAGCACATGTGATCACTGTCTCCTCCCCGAGGCTCAGTGAGTCGACCAACCAGTGAACTGATGAGGCTTTTCTGCTGACGCTGCAGCTGTGCCCCGAGTCCTTCACCCGAGGCAGCAGCTGAGGGGAGCCATCCATCATGAGACGATGCCATCGGCATGACAACGAAGAGGAACAGTGACTGCAGGTAACATGGATACCAGCGACTGTCAGCTGCCGTGAAGTGGAGGACGTGTCCCCATCAGTTTGTACCTCATCATCAGCACCGTGATGAAGAGTCTGCAGCCAATCCACCGGCTCTGTGAGCGCTGATGTCAGCGAGCTAACGTGCAGGAACCGAAGATGTAAAGAGTTCATCTGACATCTGAACCAAAGAGGTGCAGCGACTGACAGACACCACCAGCACCACCTGCACCACCTGCAGCACCAGCACCAGGACTGGGGGGGTGGTTTTGAGTCGTGGTCTTGTGACAGTGTGGCCTGATGACTGACTGTGACTGGACCGTGGACAGCAGCGAGCGTCACGTCCACATAGGACACATTAGAGGAGGACACGTGTCTCCACCAAGAAGCTACAATAATAATAATCGTAATAATCACGACCCTGTGAAGACACGAGCCACACGTTCAGAGGTGATTCTGGACCTGGACCTCCTGCTCCTGGTTTTCCTCCAGTCTGAGGGCTCCACAGAGAAACAGGCTGAAGATGCAGAGATCACAGGAACGCTAACTCAAGCACAATCAAAGCTTATTTCCCCAGACACCACCGCTCCTCATATCCTGTAATTTGTTGTTTTTCATAAACAGTGAGAGGAGGAGGAGGAGGAGGAGGAGGTGCACAGCAGGGCCAACAGACATGAAGACGTGCAGACGGATGGACGGACGGACGGAGAGGCTGCTGAGTACAGAGGGGATTTGGTTTCTAATCCCAGCGCAGCGTGTGAGGCGTCTTCTTCACTTTCCTTTTTCCACTTGCCTCTAATTATCCTGCAGAGAAACAAACTCGGTTCGTCAGCCGGAAATTTAATTGAAGTTTCCTTGTGGAAATCAGTGTGGAGGCTCAGTGGAGAGGACGGCTGCTGGTGTTGGTCCTGCTCAGAGCGGCTGTAGAGACGTGACGTTTCACAGGCCGTTTCACTTTCTATGATGTTTAAAGTCGATTTTTATATTTTCTACTCTCAGAAATATCAGAATGAAAATGTCCCCAAATATTTTGTACAAAAACTTTATTATACAACAACTTTTCCAGTTTCCAGCTGGGACCTCAGAACTCACTCTGTCAGCCTACGAACATCTTCACCCTCATCATCATCACAACTGTTCCCGCCTCCTGGTCTGTGTTTAACTTTTCTACTCTAACTGTAGAACTATACATACAACAGAAAAGTGTCCAACACATTTACACAGGTAACACTGAGTCAAACTGTGAGCAGTTGTCATCAGAGGAGGAAGGAAGCGGAGGACTGGGGCAGACCTTCAGTGCAAACTTCCAGGTGTGCTCGTATGACATCAGCCGACCTAAACCAATCAGAGAAGAGCAAACATGGGCTGTGAGCTGTTTTCAGACATGGACACATCTCAGAAATATAAACTGCCTTTCAGTCTCGGTCCTGACAGGATCAGCTGGTCTCTGGGCTTCAGTTCATGTTCATGTCAGCTGATAATGTTTTCACAGGTTAAAGAGATTAGAAGATCAGGAAACCAAACCTCGACTCCACCTGAGGACCAGACCCCCCAAGAGGTCTGAGACGATGAGACGAGCCCCCCCCCCCCACCTGGCAGCACCTCCCGACAAACACCTGAGCAAAATCCTGCGCTGTATCTGCAGCCCAGGAGGGCGGCAGCTGCGACTGGCTGCTGCTGGTGCACGGCTCCTCCCCTGGGAGCCAACCAGCTGTCACAGATGTTCCCCAGGATGTGCACAGTGGCGGGACACGCTCGTCCCACGCCGACCTCGGCCTGAGAGACTCGGCCCTACAGGGAGTCACAGGTGGGACGGGAGGGGAGATCATGACTTTACAGTGAATGTATAACCGAGCTTAAAGATCAAACAGGTCTGAAACGTGATGGAGACGATGGAGCAGAGTCACCAACTCCTCTGTCAACACAGCGATGCTGACCTGTGGTGAAGATGTTTACGTGTTGCTTAGCAACAGTCCAGTGTTGATGGAGCCAAACAAAGGATTAAATAAACAGACAGATTATTAATCATCTCTGGAAACTAATGAACAAGTGTTGAACTGTTGTGTAAAAGCGACGTGTCACTGAAGCTCGTCACTGCTCAGAGCCGACAGCACTTCCTGTCATGTGACCTTACTGAAGTACTGACTCACACCTGCTTCCCAAGACAAGCAGCTCATACAACACTGCACCTCCACCGAGCAGTGTCCCGCCGCAGCCGTCACATGACTTATTGATTCATCATCAGGAAATCGATCAGCGACTGGTTTGATGTTTGATTAATTGTTTAAACTCGCTGCTTTTCTTTGTTTCATTAGAAACCAAAAGCAATATCACAATAAATTTTCAATACATTTTCAATATTTGTGAGTAAACAATGAATAAATCTGATGAAACTGTTACTGATGAAGCAGCGTCTGTGAAACACTGATCAACCACTGAACCATGAAAACACTTTTTATTCCTTCTTCTTCCTCTTTGTCAAAACATTATCAACCTCTCCTCATTTCATCTGTCAGGTTTTGGGATATTCTTTAAACCTACACATGTATGTTTGATAAGTTCATAGTGTAAAGAAGTTGTTTTAATAATTGTTAATAAAAGATGATAATAACCACAGACGCTGTGTGAATACTGTTTCAGTGATTATCTCCATGATTCAGCCTCCGCTTTCCTTATTTGAGTCACAGAGAAAAAAAACACTTAAATTTAATACAGTGACTTTAAATTGAAGAGGGGCGGAGTCGGAGGGGTGTCCCGCCCTCTGATTGGCTGCGGGTGGTCTATTATGATAATGAGCAGGGCGTGGTCTGGAGCCGGAGCCGCTGGGCTGCTGAGAGTCGCTTCAGTGTGTCGTTAGGACCCGGACCGGACGCAGCGCCTCCCTGTCTGTCTCGGTGTCTCTCTGTCAGCCCTCCCTCTCTCTCTCCCCCTCTCTCTCTCCCCCTCTCTCTCTCTCTCTCGCTCGGTGGATTTATACCTGAACCGGAGGAGGATTTTCCCGCCGGCTTGGTCCCGTTTTGTGGAAATAAGCGGAGCTGTTGTGGATTAATGTGCCTGTGAGTGTTCGTGCCGGACGCAGAAGGACCCGGTCTGTCCTCCGGTCTGTCCTCCGGTCTGTCCTCCGGTCTGTCCTCCGGTCCCCGGTCTCTTTAGATGTGGACACAGAGAGGTGAGTTTGTTCTTCTTCTGCAGATTTCCTGCAGGAAACCCCGCGTCCCTGCTTCTCCCGGTCTCTGTGCGTCGTGTGCATGTGTGTGTGTGTGTGTGTGTGTGTGTGCGTGTGTGTGTGTGTGCTTGAGGAATGAGGATGCACCAGGTCGGATTTGTGTATTTTTGGGATGAAATGTGTGTGTGTGTGTGTGTGTGTGTGTGTGCGCGTGTGACAGTCTTGACTGATGGCTGTCAATCACCCCTCCGTCAGCACGCGCGGCGGGAACATCAACAAACCTTCTTCCTCCTCCTCTTCCTCCTCCTCTTCCTCTCTGCACCCTGATGCTTTAACTTCCAGCTCCGAGCAGAGGGACTCTCCGGGCTCGGGGGGGGGGGGGCTCGTGCACAGAGAAAACCTCCACGTGTGTGTGGATGTTGGGTTTCTACACCTGGAGCTGCAGACAGGGGCCAGGCCAGACTGGGGGGGGGGACAGCAGCGCACGCTGAGAGGTGAGCTGCCGCCTCCATCTCGGTCTCTGCGGTCCAGATCCTGGTCCTGGTCCTGGTCCGTTAATAGTCAGCAGGTGGTGAATCTCCACCACCGCGGGTCTGATCAGTCCTCCTCCTGTCCTGGGTCCAGGCCTTTCACAGAGCTTGGGTGGGTGGGGGGGGAGTGGCAGCTGATGGAGCTGCTGCTACCAGATTTTACAATCACTGACTCATTTCTTTACGTTGATCATTAATGATCAATGATTATTGAATAATCCAAATGTGTCTGTATTAGCTCCAGAAGTCAGAGGTGAGTCTTCAGGCTGGTTATTATCTGACCAGCAGTCAGACTCAGAGACTGTCAGTTTACTGGGAGGACGAAGGAACAGAGCTGCACAGCAAAGAGGGAAATCATTCAACAAATAAGTGATTATTCAAAGTTTCTCTGTCAAAAAACATTTTTCAGCAATATCTCTGTTAATATTTATTTTTTGGCTCCCACCGACTCCTTCAAAGTAAAAATACAAATGGAGTATTTCATTTAAAGCACTGTTCTGTTTTGAAGTTACTTTATTAAAGAGCAGCAGAGAGGAAATACAGGAGAGAACACAGATGAACAAACACCTTGATTCAATCGGTACGATGCATGAAAAAGTCCTGGATCGGGCTCAGTCCCGATCCTGTAGATCGACTCAGGAAATCCAGACTTCAGCGTGAACCTGCACCGTGATGATGATGATGATGATTTCTTCATTGGGATGTTCAGTCAGGTGTTGTTGATATTCAGAGGTGAAACAATTAGTTGATTACATAATGACGTCACTGATAGAAAATTAATTGTCAACAAAATTGACAAACTGATGGTTTGATGATTTAACAAAATAAGAGTTTTTAATGTGTCGTCAGCATTTTTCATTTTTATCTGATGTTTTTATACAAGATGAGAAAAGAATTGGCTGATGAATCAATATCATGATAGTGTCAGACCTGTTTATGTTCAAGTGTTTAATCCTTCATACAGTGAGAATATATCTGCTGGTAACAGGAAATGACCCAGATTTTCAGTCTAAAGGTCATTATCACTGGATAATTGGTGCTTGTTAGGAAGTCATGTTTTCTGGAGCCAAAGTGCAGTAAAATAATTGAGACTTTATTGATGTAGAGATTAAAACATTTGCTATTCAAGATGTAGAAACAATGAAATAAGTGGTAAATAATTCTGAAGCCCCATCAGCCCCTCCCCGCTGTGACGGGGTAAAACCAGCACAGTGGCTCCTGTTGGGATCATCTGAACAGATAAGACCTTCTGATCAGACCCTGATCAGGACTTCAGAGTAAACAACCTTAATTGTCCATAAGTGGCTTTTATTGGCCTCTCGTTAAGGAGGCCGTCATGTAGCTGGAGGAGTTGGAGCAGCCGTCGAGGTGGCAGCTGCTGCTCACAAATACAGAGAAGAAGAGTCAGTGAAACAGCCGTCACTTCAGGAAGGACGCCGTTCCACCAATTTACCGCCAATTATGAGCAGGATATTGAATTATTAATGTCAACACTGATGCTTTCTGGCGTCAGAGTCAGAGCGAAGCTGCAGGACTGAGTCAGCAGCCTCAGACTCAGACTCTGTTCAGTGGGACTTTAAATAAACCAGAAAGAAATAAAGTTAGACGATGAACCGTTTATACGACAGAATATGACACAGGTTCAAGTTGGAGGGAAAATAGATTTTACAGCTTTTAAAGGCTGATATAAATGTTTATGAGCTGAGGGAGTCACATGACCTTCAAACGTACCTTTATTGTTCCTGTGTGAAGAACCTCAGAGTCATACGGCTGTAAAACCACGTGTTCATGTCCAGATGATATTTGAGGCCGTGTTTTATTCCCTCTCCAGAGTTAAAGTGACTGTTTGTACAAACATCATCAGATATTAATACTGGACTGAAAGATATTTACAGATATTTATCTGCTCATTCAGATGCACATCTCAGGCGCAGAGCTGAACACCAACAGTTTGATTAATGATTAATCTGTCGGCCATGTTTGATCAATGAATGAATCATGATTTCTATGAAACGGCCTCAGTGACGCCTTTAAGCGTCTTAAACTTTCCTAAACCTGTTTTATGATCAATGAGTCATCAAACCATTCTGCTGATGAACGATCGATTAATCAACTAATCGACTGATTAGTTTTAGTTTTACTCTGCTCTTTAAAACTGATGAAATGTTTTATGTTTTTATACTGAACCTGGTGAAGATGTGGTTCAGTTAGTCAGCTGACAGCAGATCAATCAGCTTCGACTTTGATAATCAATTGATGAAACTTTACATTTGCAGTTTGTCATATGTGAGGATTTGATGTTTTCTTTGTCTAATAAACTGATTCTGATGATTGGACAGTTAATAATCAGATCAGAACACTGATCACATGACCCTCACTGATAAACCCACATTTACTGCTCTTTGTTTTTCTGTGTCATTGTGACTCGGAGGTCAAAGTTCACCTGTTCCTGTTAATCGCAGACTATAAACCAGGATTAACACCAACCCCCCCCACCCCCCCCCCCCCCCCCCCCCCCACCCCCCCCACCCCCCTCCAGTGCAGACTGGGTCCTCCATTGTTCACTCGGCCTGTGTGGAGGTGTTACCAGTGAGCTGGTCTCTGTGTGTGGTTTGAGTCCTGCTCTGATCGACCACCTGCCTCACAAATCTGTCACCGGAGCAGCCGATCACCGGCTGTGTGTGTGTGTGTGTGTGTGTTAACCTTGAGGTGCGTTCGGACACAATAACCTGTGAGTCCCCGGTGGGCGGGCGGATGGCGAGGAGGAGGAGGAGGAGGAGGCGGAAGGAAGCGGAGAGAATAATGTTATTCCAGCGCAGGAAGATTAGCTGCGTCGCTGTGAAAGCCTCCAAACTGCCGCATGTCATCAGCCATTATGTTTCCTGTGCAAATCTGAGCCGCGGGACTCGCCTGTTGTTCTAATCCTCTGTGTGTGTGTGTGTGTGTGTGTGTGTGTGTGTGTGTGTGTGTGTGTGTGTGTGTGTGTGTGTGATGTAGCTCAGCTCCTTGCTGCAGGAAACTTCATCATTCTCCTCACTGGCAAATAGTAATGTAATGGATGTGTGTGTTTGTGTGTGTGTGGGTGTGGGGGGGTGGGGGTGGGGGGGGGGGTGTGTGTGTGATGGGGGGCGCATCTCCTTCCTCCTGCTCATTTCCTTATTGCTTTGTGTCCTAGGTAGTGTAGGTGTAGGAAGCGAGGAAAGGAAGGGAGGGAAGTTAAGACACCTCTGACTTTGACTCCGCCTCCACATGATATCATCCAATCAATGAGCTGATCAATAGAAAACTGAACTGTCGCAGCATCACTGATTAATCTGATAATTCTTGTATTGATTAGCTGAGTTGCTCCTCTGATCTTGAACTGGGTCTTTAACGGCGGGGCTGGGTCATGTGATCAGGTATTGAAGAAGCTGGGACCAGGAAACGTTTGATGTTTTTGTTTGAAGAGAAAGTGAAAGAACGAATCGATCACCAGGATAATGAGAGGGAATAAAATTTAATTCACCTGTTGGTCACCATCAGGTTGTGTGTGATTGTGCTCTATGTGAGACACTCGGTGCAGCTCTGAGGCCCTGAGGTGAGATGAAGGTGATAAAATAAAAGTGTCAGTGTTATGTTGGCAGACATGTTGTCCTGACAGGCTGATTCATTGATTATTGATTCATCTTCAGCTTTTTCTTCTCAATTGATTCTTCGTTTAGTCTCTAAATTAAAAACATTCATCACAGTTTCTCCAACATCTTTAACCCTTTAAGACCAGATGAGACGGACACGTGTAGAATATGATGTCATTGTTTTTAAGTCATGTGACTGATGAAATGCTTTGTGATTGGCTAAAATTTGTGTCTTCATCACGAGAAATGTGTTTCTTTTGTTTTTCTGTGGTTTTAGCTACAAAAAAGTTTTTCAAGTCACAGTTTGGATTCTAACGGGCGGAGCGAGGGGAGAGATACTGAGGCAGATTACACACTGACTTCAACCTGCTGCTAACCCGCTGGTCAAGGCTCAGGGTGGAGGAGGTGGAGGAGGAGGAGCTAGTATCACTGTTAGAGGTAAAGATTCACCTGATGTAACGCTGTCACTCAGTCCTCAGCCTCTGAAACAGGTGGAGACATGAAATAAAAACCATCAGAGACCATAAAACTTTTACTGTAAATCACTGTCCTCACCCTGATGTTCATCAACATCAAACCTTAAAAAGGTTCAACTGAGCTGACAAATGATTGTTTTTCCAGACATATAAAGTTTCAAAGGCAAAGACAATGATTTATAACAGAAGTATTGACAAGTGTCAATAATAATGATAATGAACTGAGACAGTGTCCGAGCTCCCTGTAACACACAACATGATCCAGTTCACTGTGGATCTGAGTATTGATTATCAGTGATTGATGAGACTGTTGGGTATTTAAACGTCACATTTTTCTGGTGGTGTGTGTGTGTGTGTGTGTGTGTGTGTGTGCGCGCGTGCGCGCAACTCGGCTCAGTGACAGGTGCTGTTTGATTTGGTGATCTGTGCAGGTCCTGACCTCGGCCCGGTTCTGACAATCAGGCGTGAAGTCTCCAAATCTCTGCTCTAACCCCCCCCCCACCACCTCCACCATGATATCAGCCTGTAATTGTATTTGACAGCGGCTGTGACAGATAAAGTGGCTGTGTTATGGACGCTGCTTGTGTGTGTGCCTCAGGAGCTGGCCCTGTGTGTGTGTGTTAAACTGTTGTTGTGCTGACCGAGGTGAGAGGTTCACTTCCCTCCTCCTCTGAGCAAGGCAACCTCATCACCTGACAGCAAGGTGTAGCTCTGCAAAATAAAAGCCCCAAAATGATCATTTGTGGGGACTTAACACACATATGATCTCTGCAAGTACCACACACACACACACACACACACACTCACACACTGAGTGGTGTTAATTAGCTACCAGGTAATTAGGTCTCTCTCTCTTTACTTCCCAGTGGAGTCCTTCTCTCGTTTTCCCTCCTCCCTCGTTCTCTGTCAGGCAGCAGTGATGTTTGTAACAGACTTCATGTGACTCCACCTTTCTGAAGTAGGTGTGGCCAAAAGTATTTGGACGCCCGCTGTCAGCAGCTTTTAGTGTCGGTCCTTTTCCAGCTGCATAAAGAAATTCTTTTCCCAGTGTGATGTAGAAGAAGCCGACTGTCACACACTCCACCCAACATGATCCAGACCTCGACCCCACCCAACATGATCCAGACCTCGACCCCACCCAACATGATCCAGACCTGGTCACCAGCATCGGTGCTGCCCCTCAGTGATGGAGCAAATCTATGCAGCTGGTTCAACATCTGCAGGAACCCCCCCCCAACACACACACACACACACACACACACACACACACTCAGTCTCACTCTCTCTCTCTCTCTCTCTCTTTCACTTTTTCCTGGACTCATCCTTCAGCTTCATTAGTACAGACAGACAGTGTAGTTGTGCTGATGTTAGAAACTCCAGCAGGTTGCATCAGGCTGAACACACACACACACACACACACACACACACACACACACACACACACACACACACACACACACACAGTGTGTATCAGGATGCTCTGGTTTTCCCGACATGACCTCACCACTGTGTGTGTGTGTGTGTGTGTGATGTTGTTGTAGGGCTCAGCGATACAAAACGAGGGAATCAAGAAGACAGGAAGTTCTCAGACCTTTAATCTGATCTGTGTGTGTGTGTGTGTGTGTGTGCTCCCCACCCATCTCTGTGGCTGCAGGGTGCTACACTGTGATGAATCAAACGTACCTGTGGGCATGAGTACATCTTATTTCCACCCGTCTCCTCCTCCTCTCTTTCTTGTTCTGCTCTCTCCATCCTCGCTCGTCCCGACACTTTGGGCAGAACGCAGTGCAACTGTGACGCAACATGATGAAAACAGTGGAGGTTGCACAAAAAGTCAGGAGAGGATTTGGGTCATAGGAAGAAAAACATGTTGAACTTTTTGATTAAAGTCACAACGAGAAAGAATGAGAGAGTAACAGTGTTAAAGGTGACGGTGTTAACTCAGGACCAGGTGGTTCCTGTAGTGACGATCTGATGATGTCATCATGGAAGATCTTACTTTGTCACATGATCAACTTTTCAGATGAATCGTCATTAAAAGTTTTTATATTTAGATATTTAATTTAAAACTTAAGTCGCGGCTAACCAGACCATTAAAATGCTAGCTGCTAACCAGACCATGTTATATGTTCAACAGCTAGCTAAGATTTGTGAGTAGGTTCTTTGAGTTGAAGTGACAGGCTTTGTGTCCAGGAAACAAAACGGTCAACTAATCAACTAAAGCTGTGAGGAGACTCGTGATAGTCACATGATCTTCGTCCTGGTGGAGCAGCCTCAGAAGAAGAGAGGAGGTTCTTCTCTCCCTGTAGACCAGGGAGGTCAGACCTCTGGAGAACAGGACCTCTGGCGATGAGGTGACGTCTCTCAGTGAATGAGCTCACACTTTATCCACAGTGTCGTCACATCAGGAACCAGACTCATTGTTCTGGCAGTGCTGCGTCAGAGTCCTGGCGATGGTGACAACGCCTCTGCACGGCGGGGTTTTCTGGTTTGACTTGTTGCATGAATGTTTTCATGATAACATCTGTCTGCATGCAGCAGCTGGCTCTGTACACACTGTGTCTCAGGACCTCCTCCAGAGTGTCTACATGTTTATCCATCGTCGTCTCCCGCTCATCTGAAGAACATGTTCCAGTCTGAGCAGACACTCGGAGACAGACGAGTACCAGCTCTACAGATGGTGCTGGAGCTTCACTCCCACTGTTTTCTCCTCTTCTGGAGTCAGGGTGTTATTTTGCTGAGCTGAACTGATCTGAATGAAAAGTGATTTTTTTTTTTCTCACCATGTTAATGTATCTCACCCTCAGGTCCTCACTCTGTGTGTTTGTACCGTCTGAATCATGGATGAATGGTAAACAGCTGCTGCATAATACATGAAACTTCCTCATACAGCTTTTACAGTCACATGACCAGATCCAGTCCATGTGTTCAGACCAGCTTAGCAAAGATGGTGGAGGGTAGGGGGAGGGGCAGCTAGTCACCAGTCCATCCACAAATCAGCTGGGCTCAGGTCAGATTTAGATTTTATCCTCTTTTAGCTCCTTGTTTTGGTTTTGCGGCTCATTTCCTGTCTGCTTCAGTCTCAGTGATATAGTTATGGTTTTAAGAACCAAAAACCATCTCAGTGTAGTTTTACATCTCCTCTCTCAGGTTCTCTCTGGAGCTCTAGTAACAACAGGTCAGTCAGCCAATCAGAGGAGAGGATCTGAGCCTCTCTTCTGATTGGCTGACTGTTTTCTGAGTGATCCAATAAAAATATAGCAGATTTCAGGTAAACACTCAGAGAAACCAAATCCTGCAAGGTTGGATGGTGGGTCCAGGTGGGCGGGGCTGAGGTTGGTGACTGCTTTGTTGTGACATCACAAAGTTGCAGAAGTCCTGACGGCTGGTTTTAAGGCTCAGTTTCTGAATACTGGCTGTGTGCATTTCTCTGTGGACTGAGGCTTTGATACTTTCACAGTATTAATATAGAACCTAGACCTGCTTTATAATCACTAACACATGGACATCTACCTTTAGACTGGATGGAGCTTTAAAAACAGTTTTCACTGTTTCAGAGACAAATGTCTGATCTCATTTATCCGCATTTATTTGAGCTGCAGTTAATTCACGGTCAGTTTATAAAACATGATGTAATGTCATGTTTTAGGAATTCATTACAATATATACAGAGAGTCAACACATGAAGAAGAAAATGAGTTCAGACTGAAACATGTGAGGCTGGAGGACGAGAGAGAGAGAGAGAGAGAGAGAGAGAGAGAGAGAGAGAGAGAGAGAGAGAGAGAGAGAGAGAGAGAGAGAGAGAGAGATGGCTGTGTTCCCTCTCTTATTGGACTGCTCTGTGTGTGTGTGTGTGTGTGTGTGTGTGTGTGTGTGTGTGTGTGTGTGTGTGTGTGTGAGAGTGAGTTAATTGTCGGCTCATCCTCTTCTGTCTCTCTCAGCTCGTATTGAGTGAGACACCTTCCAACATGGCTCCCTGCCAAACACACACACACACACACAGAGCAGAATAACACAGTTTGTGTTGCTGGGAGCAGTGAAATGTCTCTGACTTCAAACTTAAAAAATATTTTAAACTCTCATTCTTCTTCCACTGCTTAAATGCCCACTGGCAACACACACACACACACACACACACACACACACACACACACACACACGCACTGCCAGGTGACCTCTGTGTCTCTATGAAGCTTCTCTTCCTGCTCTATTGATTAACTGCAGCAACACACACTGCCCTCTCCAAGTGTGTGTGTGTTGCTGATGCTGTGTGTGTGTGTGTGTGTGTGTGTGTGTGTGTGTGTGTGTGTGTGAGTGTTGCTGATGCAGTGTACTGACAGCTGGCTCACAGCAGACTCTAACTTCCTGCTGCCAGCAGAGAAAGAATCGATGCTTCAGCAGAGGAAGACGTTTCCTGTTTAAATCTGAGACAAAGACGAAGAAACAGAAGCAATAAAGATGATGAGAAACTGATAATTAATAATCTGATCAATAAACAGCTGGATCACAGCCGTCACCTGCCTCACCCACCTGAGTCTGAACAGTGAAAGCTTGGTGCTGATTCTCTGAGATAAACAGACTCAGCAGCAGGAGATTTTATCTGCACTCAGATTGTTTTGTCTTTTGTTCCCCACCAAAATAAGAGCTCATCTGTCTTTAGCTGCTTCATCCTGGAGGAGACAGGAGGGAGAGAGAGAGCTGATAACGTGTTCTACACAGAGAGTCAACCTCTCCACCAACGTCTGCTTGAGACATAGTGATCATGTGACAGTGTGACTTGAACTCTGATCCGGCTCTGTCGCGGCTCACAGGAAGCTGAGCAGATGTCTCATTATCTGCCACACATTCACAGTTAGACTGAAACAAACAGCAGTGATGTTCAAACATCAGGACAGCTGTGTTTGTCTTTAACCTCAGTCCAACATCTGCTTCAGGACCGCCAGGGTCTGAGGGAGAGAGAGGTTCACACAAACAGAGAGAGGGAGGGAGAGAGAGAGAGAGAGAGGGAGAGAGGAGCTGGGGCGATTTCACCTCTGAGGACAGACTTGGTGAATTAGGTAGAAATGGAGACCAGTGTCCTGTGTGTGTGTGTGTGTGTGTGTGTGTTATCTGTTGACTACATCATCTGTATCGTTAGTCCCAGTATGAGCTGAATTGCTGGTAGCTGAGCAGACAGTGTTTTTTATAAATCTTATGCTACGATGGAAACTACACTTTGAAACAGAACTAAACTGAACTTGATACTGAACGTCTCAGTAACATGTTCACGACAGATCTGACCTCAATTCAGTCTCCACCTGTACGGACTCCACATCACTAACTGGTCCTGGTTCTGTCCAGACTCTCACAGATCCTGGCTCAGGTTAGAGAGAGATCCTGGTCCGGTTTCAGTACTGTATTAAAGAGAACTGGATCGTGGACCAGCTCACCCTCTGGGACCAGGTTCTGGACCTGACAGAAACTGTTTGTGCGGTGATCAGGGTCCATGATTCTCATGTGACAGTAGCAGTTTATGTTGTTTCTATTATCCATGACCGTTTGTTGTTATTATTGTAACCATGACAACCGAGGTCCAGCACGCCTGCCGCTGTAGGGCTCGATCAGGAGACAGGTCTGTGGGTGGTATCAGAGGGCTGAGCCGGTTGCTCAGGTTGCTTGTCTTTGATCAACAGAAAAAACCTGCTGCAGGATTTCACTGAACCAGTTTTGATATTTGATCAAATTGAATATCGTGATATTTCCTGTCATACCTGATATTTTTCAGAACACGGAAACATGTTTCTTCTCTTTGCAGTTGTGTAGAAAGCGTCGGCCCCTCAGTTCGCTGCTGTGCTGACTGTAACATTTTAAACCCTGATATTTGTCCTGTCTCCAGATACTAAACTTCCTCTCCTCTGCTGATAAAATATTTGACAGGGTCTGAACTTTGACCTCGAGCGAGAACATAAACGTTGTCACTGCTGCTGATGTCGTGTCAGACAGAAGATGAACGCATGAACCTTGACCTTCGTGATCAGTCCTCAAACAGCTTCTCTCCATTTTCTGATGTTTTTACATGAAGGAAAATTTTCCCTATAAAATCTGCTGATGGAAAAAAAACCTTCTCATTTACATGAAACGTCTGAGCAGACATTTGTGTGATGGTGTCAAAGAGCTGAGAGCATCACACGGAAAAGTGATTTTCACAATAAACTGCAGCAAATTGAACTGAGGTCACCTGACTAAGGTCACCTGACTGTAGGTCAGACTGTAGTTGGGGACATGAGCTGATTGACCGACTCTCACTGAGTGTTCAGGTTCTCCTGTCCACCTGCTGCAGAACGTTTGGAACACCTGACGTTCTCAGGAGGAGAGGATGAAGAACCGAATCAAGGTGCTGAGCTCAGGAGAGTCAGGAAACTCAACTCAAACACACAAAAACACACAAGCTGACAAAACAAAGACAAAAGAAAAGAAAGGATGAATGAAAAGTGAGAATAAAAACACAGCAGCGTCTCATCATGAGGCTGAAGATGAAGGAATCTTTCAGGGTCAGAGTCAGTCAGCTCCAAACTCTGCAGCTTTACATCTGATTTTGAAAACGTTGAGCCACAAAGAGGTGAACTCATCTTTTTTCTCCTGGTTGAATATGAGCGAGTTCCTGATGATAAAACATCACAGAAACGTGAAAGAAGCGGGTGAAGGACTTAGTGTGACTGATGGATGTGAACATTTCCTCTCCTGACGGTTTCTGTAGAACGATCACTGATCAATGGGATCAATAGGAGGCTGTAATAAAGGCTTAAACACAAATGCTCACCTGAAAACAGTCCCTCCATGTTTTCAGTGCTGAGGATGGTCCTGGTTCTGAAGGTCTGGTTCCTGACATCTGTGGTCCGGACTCACCTGAGGAACAGAGACTGTTGTTGAGCTGCAGGTCTGAGGAACGCTTTCTTCTTTAGTTCACTGAATGTGAGTCATTTTCAGGTCGGGGTCAGATCAGCGTCTGGGTCTGAACCTGGACCCCAGTCCACCTCTCAGAGACCTCGGTGTAGGTGGAGCTTGATGGTTGTAAAGATTTAAAGAGGTCTACTTATGTTGAACAAACTCAACAACACACATCCACCATGTAGAGGTCAGAGTGGATTAACGTCAGGGTCAGAGGTCACAGGGTCAGGGGAGTGCTGGTCTGGAATGTGGACATCATGTGGTCTGGGATCCTTCAACTGGTCAAGTTTGAACCTCGACCCAAAAGCCAGCAGAGAACCTGAACAGTGGAGTTCATCAGTGTTTCCTGTTTCCACGATGGAGGTGAAGCTGAACCATATTGACCGTGAGTCGGGACAGCTGGTCCACATCCTGCTGAGAGCCTGGACCCGCACTTCATCTATGTGCTGGTCCACTTCCTGCTGAGAGCGAGGAGCCGGTCTTTGTCTGTGTGGTCTCCTGAGGACGAGGACTGTGGGAGATGTGTGAAGATTCACAGCCGAGGTGTGAAGACTGATACTAAAAGTTTCACAACAGTTCAACTTCTTCCTTCCTGTCCTCGGTCGGATCCTCCTGCTCCTCCTGATGATTCTACGCCGGGAACACACAGATGTATTTATACAGTTCATGTCTGAGTCATATTCAGATTCTGCCCAGACATAGAAACTATGGTGGAAGGTGTCAGTTTCCTATTTTTGTATCTCTTTGCACCAGCGAGGTCGGATGAAACCCCCTCAACCAGGTCCCCTCAGGACCTGGACCCTGGGTTTCCATGATGGTGCAGAGTCCACCTCCAGCAGCTCAGGACACTTGAACTCATCTGTGGAGCAGCAGTGATGTAACGACCAGAAAGCAAAGCTGAGCGATGTGATGAATATCTGGGAGAATCGTTCATTCTCTCAGACGTTCACTCAGTGGATTTATCCATCCTGAGGCCGAACAGACTTAAAACCAGACGAGGTTCAGGTGAGAGGATTCGATTCCTCAACAGCTTTTCACAGGTTTCATGTGCATGTGTCTGACATAACCATGTATATGTATAAATGTCCCAGTGCTACGGTGGCCCAGAGAGGTCAACACTCTGCAGCTTCCAGGGGGCACAATAAAGTGATGAACCTGCCGCGACACTTTAACTTCAAACAGCACAAAGCATCGAACAACAGGTGTGTCCTAGCTGGTCCCTGAAGCTGCAGTGTGTTGAGCCCTCTGAGCCACCGTACAGAGACGTCTGCAGAGATCTGTGTGTGTAACAGCAGAAGAGATTTGTGGTTTTTGTGTGAAAGAAATAATCGATTGTTCAAAAGGTTTCAGATTAATGTTGTATTGATCTGTTGATTGATTATTTCACGAACACAAGCTGCATAATAAAGAGGATGCATTCAGGTACAATATTGATTGTAGGTCTCCTGAGCTTTGACAGCACAACACACACTCACACAGTGTGTGTTGACAGCTGCACTGTTGAAAGTGGAGGTGTGTGTGTGTGTGTATGTGTGTGTGTGTTCTGTCAGGAGTGTGTGAGACAGACTGGACTTTGATTCTCACTCTGTAGATCATCTGCAGATCAATCAGTCGTCAATCACTGTGAAGACTGTGAGGATCTGCTGGTCGGTTCCTCTGGAGAGATCCTGAAGAAAAATCATGAACGAGAAGGTGAAACCAGATAAAACTGATTCATTCAGATTAATTATCTGTTGATTAATTGATTGATCTTTGTGGTGACTGTTGCAGCTGAAAACTGATCCAGATGCGTGACTGTGGTTTGGCGTTTGGAGTGAGCGGTTTCCAGAGGAGGGCTGTGATTGGCTGAGTGTGTTTGTGTGCAGGTGGAGGCTCAGGTTGTGGTGTGTGTTGTCGTGTTCTGCCTGTCTGCCCTCGCAGACACAGAGACGTCCGTCCTCGCTCCCCGTCTTTCTTCTCCCTCTTGTCCTGTCGTTGTTCTCGTCCTGCTTCTCTGCACACACCTCCTCTCTCTCCCTCTCGCTCCTCTTCCTCTCTCGCCCTGTGGAGACTGGCCGAGGTCTCCGGGAAACTTTTGCCTCTGAGATGAAGATGGATGAAGGTTCCTTGGACCTCGATGCTGCAGCTCTCTGTGATTTCATGTGTGCAACCTTTACCATCCAGCGGCTGATGAGCTGTTGGCGTGGAGACGCAGGAGGCGGCTGACGAGCAGGTTTCTGCAGTTCACTGCAAACACTGAGTCTCATTCTTCCATCCGGCTGCAGAGAAACTGCTTTTATTATTCATGCTGGACTGAGGTTGTGTTAAAAGGTTGAATTATTTAAAACCCAGAGACAGGACCTGTAAATGAGAGGAAATCACTGCACACTCTAAGTTTTCGTTGCCCCAGTGAACGTCTGAGGTTCTGCAACAGCCTGAAATGTTCAGCTCCTTATTCCTCCTGATTTAAATGTTAAGTTATGAGTTAGTTTGTGGTTTTGGAGGCTGTGGGTCCAAGAAGGTGCTGACACTGGCTCTGTCCCAGTTCAGGGACGTGCTCTATGAAGGTGTGGCCAAACTGAAACTGGTGTACGGGGGATTTTCACTTTGTGTCACCAGCTTTTCCCGCTCTTACTGTTGAAATGCTAAGTGCAACTTTTTTCCACAAAAACTTGAGGTTTGCAGGTCTTTGGTTTTACCAGTTGTACCTTTACTGTTGCTAGTTTTCATTGATATCTATAGATAGGACAGCAAACAAAGATGCACCTGTTGGAGCCTTCATGGCCCAGGTAAAGGACACATCTGAAGGAGCCTTTGAACTGAGACACAATCAGTCCTCAGATGCAGCGTCTGAAGGATGAGACCCTGAAGAGGGACACAGCTTCTGTCAGGGGTCAGGACTCGATCCACGTCGGAGAGTGAGATCAGTCAGGACACGGTGTGGAGTTAATTTACAGATACGACCGTCAGTGTGTTCAAAAGTCCCTGAACGCATCACTGCTGCAACAAGCTCAGATTATCCTCCCTCTTCTCTGTAGCCTCAGTTTGTCTCCATGTGTGTGTCTGTACACACCAACTGCACATCTGTCAACACATCTGGCTGCACAGATCCCAGTGTGGAAGCTGAGCTGTGTGTTGTATTGTACACACATTACTTCACACATGACCAAAAGTATGTGGACATCGACGCCTCACAGTCAGATGTGCTGCTCTCCTGGTCTCAGAGTCTCCTGCAGATGTTGAAGCAGCTGCAGAGATTTGCTCCATCACTGGGTGGGGTTGAGATCAGGGACCTGTGCAGGACAGTCAGCATCCTCCCCCCGCCCTGGACGCAGCCATCCCCAGCCTGTTGACGGTTGGGGTTCAGTTTGAAGCAGCTTTAGTATTCGGTGTTTCCTCCGTCATGGGTTCTGCTCCGTCAGCAGCTCCTGTTTCCCTCGGATCAGAGACACACATCAGGGCGGCCATGTTAATCAGCTACTACGTGAGCGGCTCCAAATGAGCGTGCACTCACCCCCCTGAGGGCAGAGGATCATTACCTGGCGCTCATGGCTGAGCGCTCAGAGACCACCACGTCTTCTCAAGTGTTTCCAGCTGCTGATAAAAGCCGGTGGCAGATAGAGATGCTGAGGTTTCCCTGTTAGGGGGAGAGCGGTTTATTCTTGGAGCGGAGGAATGTGAGGTATTTGGATTCGTGATGCCACGTGGTTGTTCTGCGTTTCGTCAGCGCGCTCGCCGCCACCTGAGGCTGTTTCAACATGTTTTCTTGGCTCCATGTTTGAGGAATGCAGGAGGCTCCGAAATCACATTCACAGCATAAAACCCATTAAGCTGACCTCTGTGTGTGTGTGTGTGTGTGTGTGTGTGTGTGTGTGTGTTGGCTGACCTCCAACCTACCAGGGTCTACCCACAGCCAAACATGTGCAGGGCGGCTGCAGCGCATTTCACACTCAAGCTGCGTGTGTTTGTGTGTGTGTGTGTTTCAGAGTGTGTGTGTGTGTCTTCCTATGTGTAACCTTTCTGCTGTTGGCTGTGTCGGCTCATCCTCCTCTTTTTGTCGTAACTTTATCTGTTTTATCCGGAAGATTCACACAGTGACCTTTATTTCAGTCACACACACATCATCTGAAAAATGGAGACACACACACACACACACACACACACACACACACACACACACACACAGGACAATGTGTGGATTAGCCCATTTAGGCCTAATCTCCTCTGTGTTAATAAGCAGCAGCAGATTTACCTGTTTTTGCTGCAGGAAACAAAACATTTGTGAAGGACTGTTCACTAATCACCAGCTGTAATTTAAGGCTAAAGTCAGAAACTAGCTAACATTAGCCTTCATCTGTACTTGACACAATCAAATTCAGAAACTCAAGATAGTAAAGTGTATTGAACAAGCTAAGTCGTTAGCTGCTGCTGCTGCTTCCATTCACCTACAGTGTCTCTTTGCTTGTGCCACACACGGGGACAGAGACTGACGTGAGATAAAATTGAGCTGAAAATCTCTTCAGACTTTTGTTCTTATGTGAAGAAAACAACATTTTTAGTTTTGTCAAACTTTGTCTGGTCACAGCTGAAAATAAAGACCTGAAGATGTTGATCCTGCCTTATTTCAGAGTTTATCATCATTCATTTTTTAGATTGAGAAGCTGGTGAACGTGTGTGTGTGTGTGTGTGTGTGTGTGTGTGTGTGTGTGTGTGTGTGTGTGTGTGTGTGTGTGTGTGTGTGTGTGTGTGTGTGTGTGTGTGTGTGTGTGTGTGCGTGTGTGTGTGTCCAGGTACAGCTGCTGCTCTGTGGCTGACACACAGACTCAGGTGTGTTCACACTGATTCTCTCCTCCCACCTGGTGGTAAAAAATACTGAAGTCCTCATTTGTTGACCATGTTGTGATGTCATCCTGACTGTGTTGTAAAGAAGCCTCTTGTCAGTGTTGCAGTCTGGGAGCTGTAGTTCCTGTCCCAGCGTATGTTTCCTGATGTAAAGGTTGATCTGGTCATCACCGGCTGAGTGATCAGTCGTGTGTGGAGCGGAGACGCTCGCCATCTGTAGATGTGAACGTGACCTTGATGATGACGCAGAGAGTCTGAGGCTGTGAATGAACAACAGATCCAACGGTCAGAGACGTTCACACGTTCACTAACACTTGATTGTCACGTTGGTCGTCACCAGGTCTTCACTTCAGCTGCAGCGTCTCCTCTGCACAGAGTCTCACAGAGAGACGGGACGTGCTGAAGGTCAGCGCCAGGGTCAGAGCTGCAGCGTGTGCGGAGTGTGTGCGGAGCGTGTTACCCGGCTCAGGCTTTAACGCTGCTACAGTAAATCTGCATGAGGTGACAGATCTGTCAGTTCTGCAGGAGGCAGCAGCAGATTTACACTTATTAAGCCGAGGAGGCTGCAGAGAGCGTGAGCGTGAAGCAGGACGAGTGTAACTGTGCTGGATCCTCGCAGCCCCTCTGCTCTGGATTAGACTCGGTCTGCTGCAGCCTGCAGCTGCACGCCTGTTCACTTACACACGTGTTTTATTTCCACCTTAACAACAAGATGACAAGGAGCAAACATCCCATCACAGATCACGTTAAACACAAAACAGAAAAGATATTTTCCTCACTGTAAATTCACATTTTCCTCACAGAGCAGCACAATAATAATGATTTTCAGTGGATCTTTGTCACTTCCTCCACTTCCTTTTCCTCTGGAAATCCACTGTGCACACCCTCCACCACACCTCCTCTGTTTCCTCCTCTTGGAGCCGGTTCTCAACTGGAACCAGTTCTCAATTCTCATTGCCAGTGTTTGCATGAAGCAGAAATCTGACTGATGGTCTGCATCACTGCTGTAGACACGTGTTTACCACACACACACACACACACACACACCCTCTTCACGCTGGGTCTCCCTCCCTGCTCAGCTTCTCGCTCTCAGTCTAAAACCCTTCAAAGCTGTTTTCAGCTTGAACCTGCCATCTCCCATAATGCATCTCTCCTCTTCTCCACCTAAAGGCTCCAGACTCGCCTCTGTTTTACTTACAGCTGCAGCAGACCGCCACTCCCCTCCCTGGTCTCTGCTGTGATGGGACTGATACTGTTCTGCCTGCCCCCCAGGACCAGGGCAGAGCGGGGGTCAGTGAATGTGGCCTCAGTTAGATCACAGCATCATCAGCACACAGTGATGGAGGCTCCTCGTTCTCTGCTCCGTCTCTCACTCCCTCAGCAGCAGCGGTGCACAAGTTGTCAGTCGATGCTTCTGTTTCTAACTCGAGCACATTCTTATTTCTGTGCTGTGTTGTTATGAGGCTCTCATCTGCCAACAAAACGCACACAGACAAAAACAGCGTATGTTCCTTCAAATACAAATATTTCTATGGAAAAAAATCAAATTGAAATGTTTCATATGTGAGTCGACCAAACATCAACCTGAATCACAAACATGAAGCTTCAACACTAAAAGCTGCAGTTCCTCTAACGACCACTAGAGTCTGGCTCCAGCAGTGAGTCAGTCCCACAGACTCCCATGTTCAAATGTCCAACTTTACAGCAGAAAGAAACATGTTTACAGCCTGGTACAGAAACTGTTCTGCTCTCTGGAGATCATTTCCTCCTTCATGACGACTGTAAGGGGGGTGAATTTATACAACTCACCTGTTTACATTTTATTAAGGACTAAAATGATGGAGGATTGAGGGCGTGGCCTCTTTGAGTGACAGGTGGGTGAGCTGAGTGTTTGTCATACACTGAAGTTTCAGCTCCACACTCGCCCAACCTCTTTGACCATTTTTGGATTAACCAGGAGGTAGGCGGGGTTAGGCACTGCCAAGATGACGTCACAGGCAACCTCCATCTTTATCTTTAGTCTTTGTGTAAAAAGGACAATAACAAACTGGACTGGTTCTCAGTCAGTCGTAGTGAAGGTTTCCCAGCAGCCTCTGCAGCTCCTGCAGGACGCAGATGTAAAACACGTGGCTGGTGTTTCCTGCAGTGGACGATCTGTTTCTGCCCCGAGGCCTCGTGTTTGTTCTCCTCTCTAAACCTGAAGAAGTGACTTCCTGTTAGAGAACGCATGACTCTCAGTGTGAAGTCATGGCGGCTGAAAGTTCGGGCAGCTCTAACCAATCAGAAAGTCAACAGGAAGGACTGTGTGTGTGTGTGTGTGTGTGTGTACTAACTGTACAAGATGTTAATAGAGATGAATAGATCTGGTCTCGTCTCATCTATTGTGCAACTCTCAGTGTAAAAACATGAAGCCGGTTTGAGAGTGAGGCTGCGGGACGTTAATGAGCCGACCCCACTCCTTCTGTGTGTTCACATGTCGGAGCGGCACCGCAGGGACTGCTGGGTAATGGCGTGTAGAGACTCTGTGTGTCAGCTGTGATTTAAATGAGAAGTTTAAAATGAGTCAGTGTGGCGCAGCAGCATGCGGATGGTGGAGAGTAATGGAGCGTCAGCGGCGTCTTTGTGATGTCTGTTGTTTTATTTACTGCTGCTGCAGTTTGTCTCAGAAAAGTTCATGAATGACAAACGATGACAAAGTGAATCAGTAACGAGTCTGGAGGTTCAGACTCAGGATCTGGTTATGAACAGAAAAACCTTTGAGTTCAGGAGCGTGAACAACCTCGACATACACTTCCTGTCTGCTTTGGCCTCAGTGTTTTCAGAATAAAAGCTGTAAAAAGCATCAGAAGAGAGGATCTGAGCCTCTCTTCTGATTGGCTGACTGTTTTCTGAGTGATCCAATAAAAATATAGCAGATTTCAGGTAAACACTCAGAGAAACCAAATCTTGCAAGGTTGGATGGTGGGTCCAGGTGGGTGGGGCTTGGGGCGTGGCTGAGGGCGGTGACTGCTTTGTTGTGACATCACAAAGTTCCAGAAGTCCTGACGGCTGGTTTTAAGGCTCAGTGTCTGAATACAGGCTGTGTGCATTTCTCTGTGGACTGAGGCTTTGATACTTTCACAGTATTAATATAGAACCTAGATAATACAGAAATGTCATAACCTTTAAGTCACTTGATGACAGACGTGTAGAGCAGCTGTTGCACCTGAACAAAGATGTTCAGTTGTACCGATCCTCTTAATGATCCATGGAGCGCGCTCAGTTGCATTTTGTTTATCTCTTGCAGGAAACACTGCAGGAACTAGAATCATCATTTTCCTCAGACTTGACTTTGTGTGGCAGCCGACTGCAGACGAGTCAAACCGCCACGAGCTCCTCTGCTCTGCAGCTGAAACTAAACAATTACACTTTAATTTCCCAGTTAAGAAGCTAATTAGAGCTGAAATCTGGAACAAACGTCTGGTTCAGGCAAAAACAAAGAGAGTGAAATATACTGTGAATAATGTGAAATCAGACAAAGTGAGTTTTGTTTCTCTCAGTCGGATGATTTCACGTCAGACTGTTTTAATCCAGCTCCTTGTCTGCTGCACAGTAACTCCAGGTTCTAACTTCAGATTGTTCCTCGTTAAGTTTTCGGTTGAAACTCTGAGTCCTGAGCGACAGTGTTGTTTGATTCTTCACTCGGCTCTGTGAATTTTCTGCTCCCCTTCACGTCCTGGACTTCAAAGTGGTCTTCAGAGGCAGAGCGAGTGTGCAGCAGGAATATAAATCCATCAGCACAGTCGACCTACACTCATCTCTCCATTTCACAGTGGATTCTGTGAGGCAGAGTGATTCCTGAGTGGCAGGCAGTGAGGGGCTCAGCCTCTGTCACAAACGTAGCTGCAGTTCATTTGGTCTGAATGTTGTGGAGGAACTTTTCAGTTGGAGTCAGTGAGTCTGCAGCTGGGAACACTGAGCTGCTGCCGATCTATCTCCACCTTTTCTAATGAGATCCTGAGTCAGACGAGCTCCCGACACCTGCCGCTGAGGTGGAGGACAAGTGATGGAAAATCTGAAACAGCAGAGACTGAAGGAAAAGTTCAGGTTTTTCACACCTCAGGGAGGTAAGTGATCATCAGCGCTGAGGTCAGGGAGGTGAACACACGCAGCCCTCACGTGCACTCTGAATGACGGGCACAGAGAGGCGGGAAAAACATCATGGATGTTTTTGATGGTCCATCTGCGTCGGGATTTGTCCGATGGTCGGTGTGACTGAAGGGTTCAGTTGTACCTGGGTGATTATCACCCTGAATGTCATCTTCCTCTCCCTCTCGCCTCCGCCTTGTCTCCACTCCCTGCACCAGTTGTTTCAAATTAAAAGCCCTCTGCAGAGTTGTATGATTGTGGTTACGTCCACATTAACACACTTTCATTTTAAAAAGAAAATCTCTGTAAGATGTAGACGAGAGGATGGAGCCTGTGACTTCATGACACTGAAGCAGCAGCAATAACTTGAACCACAGAAACACTGGTGTTCGTTTAAAACAGTCCTGAAACATAACTTTTAGAAATGAGAAACTAATATGAGCAAGATCAAAACTGTTCCCTGACGTTAACAATAAAACTGATGAATATGAGAAGAAATGTGAATAAATTGTGCACCAGAGGCTCTAACTTGTGCAGATTCAGGTTAGAACTTGTGTGAACTACAAATAAAGAAAACAACCTCTTGTGTGAATAAGATGATTGTGCAGACAGAAAACTGAGGTTACTGCTGTAAAAACACATTTCCTGTTTCTGTCCATGCAGAAATACCTACATGTAGTGAAACAGATCTGAGCGGATGTCCAGACTGAGGGACTGAAACCTGGTCCTGGTCTGGCTGCAGGCTCAGATATCAACCTGATCTGCCAGTCCTCTGTAGTCTGAAAAGATCTGTGTCCCAGTTCTCAGGGAAACCTGCACCCCTCCCACAATGCATCTGGACAAAGATGAAAGCAGAGCGGCTGCCTCCTCACCTGGCTTCACTCCTGACTGTCTCTCTTCACTGTCTCTGCAGATTCATAGACACAGGATTAATCAGGACTGAGGCAGCATCTAGAGTCCGGACTTGTTCTTCTCTACCTGGATTTGGACATTTCTCGATCTCTGATTGGCTCTCCTGTGGAGCTGCTTGTGATTGGACAATCCTGGATTCAAGGTAAGGACTGAGTTCTTTTTGATTGGATGTTCATACGTCGTCTCAGTGGCTCCTGACAACTTAGTTCTCGTGGAAATGTAAATCAGGTTTGAAGTGTCCAGTCAGCTGAGATCTCGCTGCGTCCTGTCTGTAGTAACTGATCTGCAGAGTCCACGAGCCTCAGTTTCTACAGTTAAGGCTGAAATCCAGTGATGAAGCTCATGATCTGGTACATTTCAGTGATTTTTGTAGCTGAACCCGTTAAACAGTGGAGACAGGAGAGGTGGAGGTGGAGGTGGAGAGGTTTTTATAGACATTAATATTCTACTTATAATCTAAAAGAGAAATGAACAGGTACCGTGTGAAATCCTCTTGAACACATCTGCAGCCAGGATGTTTCTAAATGTTTCTGAATCAGACTGAAAACCAAACGTTAAAAGTTAATGACAGATTTAATAAAAAGAAAATGAGCACAAAATAAACCACAGATTTTTCAGGGTCCTAATCAAAAGTGTTTCAGTGTTTTCCTCTTTAATGAACCTCTCACTTCTTCCACTCTGCTGCTGAACATGTGGAGAATTCAGATGAAAAGAGAAATAAAAATCCAGTTTCCAGGTTTTAGATGTTTTTAAACGTGACATGAAGAAGTGAGTTAAAGCTGAAGCAGCTGGTTCAGTGTCAACGCTGTGATGTCATCAGCTGCCGCATTAATCTGCACGTTAATGAGCAAACAACGGAAACAAAGACAGAGTTCAGGTGGCGGGTCGGGTCAGGTGCCTCTGTTCGCTCATCAGCACGTTGATTAACTCACTTAACGAGCTCATCAGCATAAATGGGTTGTGTGTGACACGTCGTCAGCCGCCTCTGGTTCCTGCAGGTCCCCATAAACACAGATAATAGGACACTTCATATGATAATAGGTGTGTTACAGATAATGTATGATACCGGAGAGGCTGTGTGTGTCTGTGTGCTGGTGTTTTCTGTCTTTGTGAGGACCTGCTCCAGATAGAGACCTGGAAACACACCTGAAAAGTCAGGACATGTTTGGAAAGTCAGGACATTTTCATTATGTGTGGATCTTTCTGGAAAGAAATATTTCTGTGACATTTTGGGGAAGTGATGAGAAAGGTGGGGGTGATTTTAAAGGTGAGGACATTTAGCCTCACTCTAAAGAGCTGTTTGAGGGTCTAGACTTTGGTCTGGGTTGAAGTCAGGGCTGTGTTTTGTCAGAGCACAGTGAGGTGTTTGAAATGCTGCGAGCTCTGACTGTCAGTCGGCTCTGCAGCTTCTTTGTTCCTCAGAACAAACTCGGACTTTAGTTTACAGGACGTGAAGGGTCACTGAGGAGCCACAGATCTGACTCGGTCTCACTTTAGTCTCGTCTGATTATTGATCATTTGAATAAATAAATTATACATATTAAATGAAACATATTTTAGTTCTGTTTTTGTCAGTAGACTTGGCCAATATTTAAAATGTAATATCTTGATACAGGTTATGATATTTGATATTATTGTATTTTATATCATTGTATTTTATGTTTCAGTTGTTTAATACATTATGATTATATTACGGGCGTCGGTGGCTCAGGTGGTACAGTGGGATGTCCACTGATCGCAGGTTGGTGTTTGAGCTTTGTGTTGTTGACGAAGACACTGAACCCAAGTTTCTGCAGCTGAAGTCTCTCTGGATAAAATCATCTGAATGTTGTGATGTGTTTCATGTTTCATTGATGCTGCCACTCAACAACAGTTCAGACCCTAACCCTGTCACATATTGATTATTGGCCTGAACCTATGTGTCAGTGGACTCCTTTAATGGTCCTGTCTCTCACACTGAGCACTGAGTCAGGAGCAGCGTCTCCTCGTCCCGACAGTGACCTGCCAACTATTTTTACCCCGGCCCGTCAGACGCCCGCTGACACCCGCTTTGATTCCTGCCTCCGCTCCACACTTTCATTGTGTTCCTCACAATCTGTGTGTGTTTCATCTCTGTTTGTCGTCTCTCTATACATCTGCTTTATTGGAGCGACAGCAGAGGAGCTGGAGGGAGAGAGGGAGAATTAAAACGCAGTGATCAGAAGTGAATCCAGAGGAAATCACAGCAGCTCAGTGTCTGTGTTTTTAAGATCCTCTGCTTTTCTTCTCCTGGAAAATCGATCCTGAAATAATGAAGTGTTCAGCTCGTCTGGAGGGAACTTCTACAACCTGGACTCAAGGGTGAACTGATTAGATTTTGGTGGTCAGAGGTCAAAGGTCACAGTTTAACATGAATGTCTAACAGGTTTAAATTGGAGGTGGATGATATAATCAATAAACACGGCTTGTTCCGAGTGGGATGTAGTGGAGAACACTGAGCTTGTATCAGACAGAGGTTTGAACTTTGAGAAGAAAACTGAGGTGAATCAGGTTTTTATTGCTGCTTCAGATGAAGATGAAGATGAAGATGAGGATGTTGGCCTCATTAGTTAAAAGAGATGAGCTGACGGCTCCGTTCAGTCAGATTAAAGCGCTGTAATCTGACTGTATGAGGCAGATGTGACGAGTGTTGTCTCTTCTTCTTCTCTGATATGTGGGTCAGATCGAACAGTCGTCCCACAACAGACTCACATGAGCATTCTTCTCTCATCTGTCAGACGGACGGTTTTACTGTCATTAACACAAAGTCCTCTCTCTCTCTCTCTCTCTCTCTCTCTCGCTCTCTCTCGCTCTATGTCAGTCTGTTTTGTTGTTATTAACACAAAGTGCTGTCTTTCTGTCACAGTGCTTCATAATGGTTCCTGGATAATTAGACATCTCGCTCTCTCGCTCTCTCTCGCTCTCTCTCTGACTCTCTCTCTCTCTCTCTCTCCCCCTCTCTCTCTCTCCCTGTCTCTCTGACTCTCTCTCTCTCTCTCTCTCTCTCTCTCTCTCTCTCTCTCTCTCTCTCTCCCCCCCCCCCTCTCTCTATGTTACATCATATATTTCTGACTCCATCCTGTGAAATGAGCTGATTAAAGCTGTTGACTTGACTCTAAAGAGGAGGAGTAAAGATTGAATGAAACAGGAAACATTGAAACCACATCGAGCAGGTGGAGAAACAGACTGAAGGAAACCAAACAACCAGTCCTCCAACCAGAACAACCACACACACACACAGACACACACACGGACACACACACACACACACCTCCAGGCTGATGAGATTGAGCCTCTGATTGGGGTCAAAGTTGAAAACCAGGCGTCAGTCTCTGAGGTGAGATTAGCTGTTTGTCTCCAGGTGTTAGACACGTCCACGGTTTAGTCGCTTCCTTCATTAACAGGCTGAAAATTCAAATTTCACCACTTTTTAATTTGCTTTTAGAGAATAAATATTAAAGAGCTGCAGAGTCACCAGGGAGACGACGTGAAAAAGTCTCATCATCGTGAAAACAAACTTTATCCAACATAAATTAACAGAATTAATTTCATTTAATCACTTTGGTGAACTTGTTCTGCTTTATTTCACTTTTCAGTCGAACCATTAATATTAATACGAGTCAGAATTAACTCGTGTCTGAAGCCGGCTCGTGGGAGTTGGTGTGAAACAGATTTGATGAGCAGTTTTTGGGGTGTTTGGTGACCCGTCAGAGGAAGGTGCCGCTTGGCTTCAGCTCCTCCACCGTGCCGACGCAGGACCGGACGAGGGGCGAGGATCCAAACCGAGGCAGCATTTGGTGTTTTGGTTGCAGAGGAGTGTTTTTATTTGGCAGCAGGAGAAGTGAGATTTAAAGCTGTCATTAAAACCAAAATCTGGCACAAACAGTTTTATCTGTCGACGCTGTTGGAGCCAGAAGGGTCAGCCATAAAAATAAAACCTCATTTCCTGCCCCGACACGCTGCTGAAGAGAGAGACTGAAAATCAGGATGACTGTCAGTTTGTTCTCAGAGCAAGTACTCCGTCCACTTTCCTTCATTCTTCCAGACAGATGTGAGAACAAACCTTGAGCCGGAATGAAGATGGAACAGTTCAGAGCTGAGTCTGAGGGGAGATAAGTGTCCGAGGATTTCAACACCAAACAAACCAAACATTTAAAGTGAAGTCGAGTTTTGTTCTTCTGGAAACTTCAGTGTCAGACGTCAGAAACTTTAAAACCATCTCAGTGTAGTTTTACATCTCCTCTCTCAGGCTTCTCTCTGCAGCTCTAGTAACAACAGGTCAGTGAGCCAATCAGAGGAGAGGATCTGAGCCTGAGTGGTGGCTTCTCTGTTGTGACATCACAAAGTTCCAGAAGTCCTGACGGCTGGTTTTAAGGCTCAGATGATGATGTGACAGCTGTGAACAGTGGAAGAGACTCTGCTCTTTGTTTAACGGAGGAAACAGATAATGACTGATAAAGGAAGAACATCTGTTTATGCTTCTGCTGTTTGCAGCAGAACATTAGAGACACTGGTTGAATCTTAATAACGTCTCTGGAATAAATCTCCTGGACTCCATCTTTCATTTGTAGAAGCTCAGAGTTGATTCAGATTCAAACTCTGCGGTGGGTGATGAATATTGAGGTAGTTGTCCCCTCTCTGTCCTGTTGGTGCTGTAGGATGAGGCTGTGTTACTGTTTGAATCTCGTGTCTTGTATCAGTGTTACTGTGGTTGATAACAGCTCCGCCTCAGTGGATGTGACGAAGCTCTGAGCTGTTTTAAACTGGGGGCCTCAGGTGAAGCTCCATCACCCTGAACCTTTAACAGGGATGGGGGTCGTCCCTGCCCCCCTCCACCTCCTCTGCCCTCTCAGGTCAGGGATTAAGACCAGCAGGGATTATCTGCTCTGAGTGCTGCTGAAGGCCAGAGACGCCGGCTGCACAGTGAACAGCAGATTTACCCTGCGGATCAGATCAGTGCTGCACCTTCTGAATCCTTAACTCTGATCACATGAGATTATTTATCATCTGGATACTGATATTCATACCCTGATATTTTGATGTGGAGTCTTTTCCTCTACTCTACATCTGTTTCATGTGTAACCCCAACCCTCCGAGGTTTCTCCTCCTCCTCATCTGAACCGAGGCTGATGAAGGCTGCGCTGATGATAAAACACTCGTTTGTCTGCAGTCAGGAGGGTTGATTGTAAACCAGGCTGCAGCTCAGGAAGGTGAAACCTGTCAGAGGCTGACTGGACTCAGGACCAGATCCTGAGGCTGATCCAGGTCCAGCAGCTGAGAGAAGCAGCTGAAGCGCAGAGACAGTTCCAGGTCTGATGCTCTGATCAGAATCAGCAGCTGCAGGTTGAAGGCTGAAGTGTGGCTGGTTGAGATGTGATGGTCTGTGGCATCAGGTCCTGGTCTGAGGCAGGTTGCTGGTTTGAATCCTCAGACCTGCTGCAGTTTCACGGCCGGGAAACAGTGTAGATGTGGCCTCGTTTCTTAGACTTTAAAAGGCTGAAGGGGTTAATCTCCTCCTGTGTGTGTGTGTGTGTGTGTGTGTGTGTGTGTGTGTGTCCTTGAGCCGTTGGGTGGGGGAGGGGCGGGTGGTCTGTACGTCTGTCTCTGGATGAAATCCGATAAGATTCGACCTCCTCCCTGTTTCCCTCCAGTCTTTATCCCTGTGGCTGGAAAAAGCCCTAAAACCGTCCCGACCTCCTCCCCCAACTCACATATATGACTGTGTGTGTGTGTGTGTGTGTGTGTGTGTGTGTGTGTGTGTGTGTGTGTGTGTGTGTGTGTGTGTGTGTGTGTGTGTGTGTGTGTGTGTGTGCATTAGTGATAAAATGCTTCCCCTCTCCTCCAGCAGTGTGTGATCTCTGCTGACATGTGGAGGTATTTTGCCAAAGCAGCTGAAAACAGGCAGCGACTGACATGAAGCCTCAGACCCTTCCTGTGCGTGCGTGCGTGCGTGCGTGCGTGCGTGCGTGCGTGCGTGCGTGCGTGCGTGCGTGCGTGTGTGTTTGTGTGTGTGTGTGTGTGTGTGTGTGTGGGCTGTGACAGGGGCCTGTGTTTCCCGGTGGTTTGTGTGGAGCTGACGTTAACGAGTCTGGAAAGGTGGAGCCACTGAGAGCAGGAAATAATGAGGTGTGTGGGTCGTATCTCCACCGGCCACCTGAGCTACCACACTGAGAGACTCTGAGCTGCTCACACCACAAAATAACCAACATGCTCCCACACTGCTGACCTGAATGTGCCTGGGGGGTCTGCAGTGATTGGACCAAAATCGTTGCAGTTTGGAGACAATAAAACAGGTGAAATTTGTATTTTAAAACTCCATATTTTACTCTTCTCCAGTGTTTTATCTGGAGCTCTAGTAACAACAGGTCAGTCAGCCAATCAGAGGAGAGGATCTGATCCTCTCTTCTGATTGGCTGACTGTTTTCTGAGTGATCCAATAAAAATATAGCAGATTTCAGGTAAACACTCAGAGAAACCAAATCCTGCAAGGTCGGGAGAAGGGTCTAGGTGGGCGTGGCTGAGGTTGGTGGCTGCTTTGTTGTGACATCACAAAGTTCCAGAAGTCCTGACGGCTGGTTTTAAGGCTCAGTTTCTGAATACTGGCTGTGTGCATTTCTCTGTGGACTGAGGCTTTGATACTTTCACAGTATTAATATAGAACCTAGACCTGCTTTATAATCACAAACACATGGACATCTACCTTTAGACTGGGTGGAGCTTTAATAAATCAAACAGCTTGGTCGAACCTGAAATCAGTTTCTGGTTCTGTTCAGACTCTTGGTTCAGATTAGAGATCTTGTTTGTTTACATTGATGGGGATGTGAACCTGGACTCTGAACATGATCCAGACAGAAATCACTTTACCTTAAGAACATCTTTGCTGTTGCAGACCACTGAAAACAGCTGGAAGTGTTGACGTCTGGTCTGTTTCATGTCTCTGAACCATTTGAGCTCCAGGATCTGTCCCGACGGACTCGAGCAGGTCTCCAGACTCTGAGGGTTTTCTCTCAAGTCTAAGAACTAAATCTGGGTCTGGAAAACTGCAGCTGAAATCTTGCAGTGGTCCTGTAGTCGACTGAGACTTCAGTCAATCTGAGTCTATCTCTACCTTTGTGTGTGTGTGTCCTGCCTGCTCTTTGTCCCACTTTGGCCTTTTTTCACCCTGAAACTTCAGCTCCATCTCCGTCTCTGACCTCGTTTCCTGAGCAGCTAAAAAACAAAAACCCTGCATCACTCGTCTGCTGCGTCTCTGGAAATGAAGGAAGGTGGATCGAGTGTTCGGGGAGAATTATTCTGCTCCTCTATTGGTCACTTGGTCTTGGAGGTGGCCCACTTCCAGCAGGTATTATTCACTTGTTTTTTTATACAGTGTCCCAAATTTTGAGTGGGCCAAAGTTTCCCGTCTGCCCCAGAAAAGCAGAGCTGAGGAGAAACTCCTGCCTCCGAACGTCAGACGAGCTCCGCGCCCGAGAGGCAGTAAAAAAAAAAGATCATTACATGAAGGTGATCTTTCATTGTCTCTGAAGTCCAGAGGGTCCAGTCTGTTAAAGTGTTCTCATTTTGTCAAGCGAGGACTTAAGAGGCTCAATCGAGAGGTTCGGACCCCTCCTGGTGGAGGATCTGGTCCCTGTGGTCTGAGACAGTGGCTCCTCCTCCTGCAGTTAAAGGATCATGTCTCTGCTTCAGATTCACTCATTAACACCTGAGACCTCAGATCAGACCCGGGTCTGCAGGCCTGCTGTGGTCTGTGGCGGATCTCATGTGTCGGAGCTGCTACCTGCTGTGACCTGTAGGAGGAAAATAATCCTCCATCAGACGGACTCTGTGCTGTCGGTGGTGTTTCTCTAACGAACAGTCGGACAACGTGAGGTCTGATGAATAATTCTGAAATAAAATAAAGTTTAAAGTTAGTCTCTGATGGAACGTGTGATTGATGAGGAGCAAATTAACTCTCTGTGTTTACTGAGCCGCCTCATTGTAAGAGGAACATGTGATCACTGTGTTCCTTCGTCATCATGTGACCAACCAGCAGTTAACACCTTCTTCTCCTTCTTCTTTTTTCTTCTTCTTCTTCTTCTTTTTCTTCTTCTTCTTTTCCTTCTTCTCCTTCTTCTTTTTTCTTCTTCTTCTTTTCCTTCTTCTCCTTCTTCTGCAGCTCTGTGAATGACTCCCATGGAAGAGTCACTGCAGGAGTCTGTCCTCAGTTTAATTCTGCTTCCAGCTGCTGCTCCCTTCGCTCAGGGAAAACTGTTTTTGTTATTTTATTTTGAAATTCAACACATTCAACACACACACGCAAACAGGTCTGATGTGGCGTTAACATTAACACACGTGTGCATGAACACACACTCGGGTTGAGATTAAAGACTCGGCTCCTCCATGATACTGATATTCTGAGCTGTCCCCGTGTTTGAAGCAGTGGATTGTGGGTAGTTAAAATCCTCTGTTCTCCCAGCATCAGTGTGTGTGTGTGTGTGAGTGTGTGTGTGTGAGTGTGAGCAATGACAGGAAGAGCTTGCAGTGAGACTTTGAGGTGGTGTCTCAGTGTGATCAGATCTCAGCGGGGCCCAGATCCTCACAGGGGGACGACTGAGGGGCCCGATATTTAAATCAGATGGAAATGAAGCTGAGCGGCTCCGAGCTCAGGCTGCTGTGGTTTAATCTCACGCTCGGCCTCCAGCCTCAGGCTCAGTGTACAAATAACTGCAGAAGATGGAGCTCGGGGCCGATTCTGGTCCAGAGTCAGACCTGCAGCGGATCTGAAGTGGGAGGAGGGAGGCACTGACCCTGATAATGGTGCTACAGCTGTTTGCTGTTAGCTTGTAGCTGTTAGCTGTCGACTTTTAGCTTTTAGCTGTTGGCTGTTAGCTGTTAGCTGTTAGCTCACTTTTACACTGAATCAGAATCCGGGTGTGAATCACCTGCTCAGCTATTTCTTCTGCTGTTCCTCCTTCTCACCTCAACGTCATCCCTCCACCCCCCCCCCCCCCCCCCCCCCCCCCCCCCCCACCACCTTCACCCTCTGGCTGCTCTAATTCAATCAGTGTGTTTTGTAGCCTCACAGTGAGAGATTGCTTGTGCATTAAAAAAAAAAATCCTGATTAGTCCAGAAGACTGATTATTCTTTGTGGCCACTGGTGTGTGTGTGTGTGTGTGTGTGTGTGTTGCTGTCCATTAGTCTTCCACTTGAAGCCTCCTTCCTGCCCTCTCATTTGTCTAATGGATGAAGACTTAAGCCCCCTTTAAAACACGACGTGCACGCTCACCACACGTGCGCGTCAATCCATTAATTAGCTTAAGTGGACCCTCAGGCTTCCTCTTTCCCCTCCCCTCCGTTCTTCTCTCTTCCCTCCTTGTTTTCCTCCCGTCTTCCTGAAAAACAGCGGCTCCGACCATCAGTCGCAGCTTCCTGTCGTTGCGTTTCCTCCTCTGGTCATAAACTCTCATTAGAAGTCATGTGATTCATTTCTTCTTCACTGCCTCTGTCAGATGAAGTTTCTGCTTCAGTGCGCTGACGCTTCTTCCTGCTCTCAGCTCTGAGAGGTGTCCAGGCAGGTTTCCAGCTCTTCCTGCTTCGTTCCTAGTATTTATCCCATAAAGTGGCTCAACAGCAGCCTCTTCTTCTTCTTCTTCTTCTTCTTCTTCTTCTTCTTCTTCTTCTTCTCTGCGTGTGTTCGGTTGCGGGCTGATGATTGGCAGCCACTTCATTTAAGGGAGAATTCAATGGCGGCAGTTAGGGATTTCACCTCGGGGGGATTTTCCTTTATCTGCTTCAGAAGACGCCAACGCAGAGATTATTAGTCAGGCAGAATGTGGTGTTCAACATGAGGCCTGGGGACAGACACGGGGCCGCTGAGAGAGACCCAGAGGACTGGGTGGAGACAGGAGGAGGATTTAGAGTCTGAAGCTTTGATTTGAACAAACCAAACCCTACCCAACCCTGACCCCAACCAACCAACCGAAAACCAACCAACCAACCAAACCCTCTCTGAAGAAGTTTGATTCATATTTTTCACCATGAAATGATAAAAACTAGCAGATATGTAAACATGAGCTGGTGAGAGGAAACATAATGTGCTGCAGTCACTGATGTTAGTGGAGGAAAACTTTCTTTCTGCACACGAGAGTCTGAAACCCCCCTGATGCAGACCTCAGTGAGTCTGCATTGATCTGATATCAGGTGATTTATTAATAATCTTTTTATTTCACACCTGGAGAAATCAATGCTTCAGCTGCCAACACAGGAAGTTTCACTGTGCAGCTACTGTTTTAGAGCAGAGAAGAAGAATTGATTTCAGGTAAATAGTGTAACGTTAGCCGTTAGCAAAACATCGACAGTCCCACCAGTGGAAAGGCAGCGTGTTCAGTATGGGAGGCTTTGATTGGAGGAGGTGCAGTGTTTTTGACCTTCATGTGTCTTCTCACGTTTTCCAACCGGAGCCACACGACGATGATCAGATCATTTTATTTGTGATGAGGTGGAGCTGTCAGAGCAGTTCTGGTGTCGGCCGATACAAACGGTATCAGATCCCACAGATTCTGCCTCGGTTCTGAAGATCAACGGGATCAATACCAGTTTCATTTTCTCATGTCAGAGGAGAACCAGCTGTGTTCTGTTCTGTTCTGAACGCAGACGAGAGAACCCACTCTGCTTCTTCACTCTGCTGTCGTGTCTCAAACGTGAATGTACGTGCACGCTCCTGCAGCGCACTGTAACTACAGGCCGTCCAACCCAGGTCTCACATGTGACTCTTTAATCATTAAACTGTGTTCAGATTTAGCCTGTTGATGATTCATGTACCTCATAAATCCTGACACTGCTCCCCCACATCAAAGTACATCAACAGTTTGTGATAATAAAAAGTATCAGTATTGATATCGCTGATTCTGGTCCTGTAGTACTTGGTATCGCAGCCAAAAGAAATTTTGCAGTGTCGCCTCCTGAAGATTGAAGAGTAACTCTGGACTCTTGTGACGCTGATAATCAGAGAGAGAAAATTATTATATTCAGATTCATCATCTTTGGGTCCGGAGGCAGAGATCTGGGTGATGTCATCACTGTGATGGAAACAGGAAGTTAACTGTGAGTTTCCAGTATCACCTGAAACACAGAGGAGATGATGAGGAGAACAGGCTCCAGTGAGGAGATGATTCTCACAGAAAACAGATTTTCTGCAGAGCTGCAGTGAAGTGTCAGAATAAAACCACCTTTCAAGGATGTAGTGACGGTTTATTCTCGTTTGACGTTCAGAGACACGAGAGAAGCTGTCGAGGTCCAGACTCTGGACTCAGGACAGAAATAAACCAGACTGGGCTGAAACACTGTGCCGCTGAGCATTGTGGGTGGAATCAGAGCAGGGTGAGTGACCGCGGGGGGGTGGGGGTTAATGTGTGTGTGAAACAGCAGCGTTCATCACAGAGGAATGCTGGGAAACTGGACGACGCAGGAACAAAGTTTATCGAGTCTGTGAAGAAAAAACGAGCGACAGCATTCCTAAATGTCAGCTTATCACACACACACACACACACACACACACACATGAAGGAGCTGTTTCTGGCTTTATAAGGACTTTGTGGAGAGTTCAGAGCCTCAGCTGTTGGGCTGTCTGGTCCAGATCAGACCAGAGAGCAGAGGGAGGCAGAGACATTTCAACTAACCACAGAGACACAAACATTATGGAGACAAAAGAAGAAGAAAGAAACAGCACCGCACACAGAGCAACACAGGTCAGAGGTCACAGCCAATCAGGGGAGAGGGTTTATTCACCTCACAGGTGAAAACAGATGTGATTCTGACGGTGGAGTCAGTGAAGCGTCAGCTCAACCTGAGACACAGAGACAGGCTGATTCTGTGGAAGGACCTGACGTTTGTTTCATCTTCTTCTTCTTGTGTACTTTTCTGTTCCCTTCCTTCCCTCCTTCCTTCCTTTGTCCTTGTCTGTCTCCCCATCACTGTCGTTCTCTTTCTCTAATGTCACAAGGTTTCTGTGTCCTTCCAAACTGATTCTCTCACACACACACACACACACACACACACACACACACACACACACACACACACTGTACCTCTTGTTCCTCCTTCTTTCCTCCTTCTTCTTCCTCTCTACTTTCATCATGCTCTTTTCCTTGCTTCCTTCTCCAAGCTCTCTCCTCCACTCTTCCCCCTTGTCCCTTTCTCCTTCTCCTTCCTCCCTCCATTCTTTTTCCTCACTTCCTTCCTCTTCTTCCTTCCCTCTTTTCTTTTTCCTTTGCTTTCTTTTCTTTTCCTCACCTCCTCTCTCTTACTCCTCCCTTGTCTCTCCTCTCTCCTTCCCTCCTTCCTCCCTTCCTTGGTTTCCCAGGTGTATGTCACCTGGTTGCTATGGCGTTGCCGGGTGGTCAGGGTCACATGACTGGCTGTTTGTCTTCTCTGTGTGTTTGTGCTGAGTCACTTTGTCCGATCATTAAGCTTCATTAACGCATCTGCACAGCGACTCAAGTGCTGGAAAAATGAGGCCAATAATCTGACAACACACACACACACACACACACACACACACACACACACAGCTCAGTGTCTCGGAGCATAAACAACAACACAAATCAACTCGACTGTTTCTTTAAATCCTTCAAACAGACACAACAGACTTTTTAGCCCAAAGTCACAAACACAAGTGGAGACATTTAAAAAGTTGTTGCCTTCAAACCAGCAAACGTCGGCTGGAGGAAGAGTCTGAGTCTCTGAGAACAACAGACTGAAGATTCACACTGTTCAAAAACTTTTTCTTTTCTTTAACTTCAAGAGAAAAACACACTCACAAGATATAAAAATAACAACAATAAAATAGTGAAATAAACAGAGGATGTGAAGAAGAGTCAAACAGTGAGACGTATTTTCCCTTAAAGCTCATCAGGAAACAACAACCTTCAGCTTTTCTTCAGGCTGCAGACGAGCTCCTTCAAATGATTTAATGTCACCTTTTCTCTTTCGGTTCTTCTTCTGCTGCTGATTTAAAGCCACAGACACCAGCAGACGTCACATCCTCAGCAGATCAACATGTCAGGTTGTGTCACAGTCACAGATGTGAAGAAAAGGTTCGTGCTGCTCAGCTGGTGGCTGGTTGTGCAGGTAGAGACACCTGTTGTGAGGCCAGGCTGTTATAGGCTCTGTGCTCAGTCAGCTGAGTGTGACAGAGCTGCAGACTGTGGATGGAAATACATCATTATTATTATTATTATTATTATTATTATTATTATTATTTACCTCAGATTTGTATTAAAACATCTCACCATGTAAACGCGCTAATCACATGAATCCACTCTCCACCCCTGGTTATGTCAACTGTCTGTTATGTTTTATGTTTTTATTTCTTCTCAGTCAGAGAAGTTTTGTTATTTCACCTATAAAAAAACACCATATATTACATAATGGAAGATGTTGTTTTGATAGACAGTAAATGGATAAAGCTTCTTTTTTATTTTAAAAACAATGAGCTCTTTGTAATTTTAGATATTCTAACAATATGGACATTTATTACTTTGTGTACTTGAATTCTTACACATGACATGTGGTCATACATTCGATCAGTCCACAGCTTCTCTGAGGCTTCATGGTTCCATCAATAACAGAGAGAACTTCCTGTTGCTTAGATCTGAACCCTCAGACCAGAACAGACCAGATCCTCTTCAGGCTGTTCCTGTTAGCATTAGCCGTTAGCAGGTTCCCCTGTGATGGGGCTAACAGGGCTAACACTCTGACTCTGTTATTGTTGTATTATTAATAGAGAATCAGCCCCGGGCCTCCAATCAATAATGTCTGCACACCTTCCCGTCAGGTCTGTGTCTGTGTCTGTGTGTGTGTGTGTGTGTGTGTGTGTGCGTGTGTGTATAATCCTTCATCGCCTGCAGTTTCAGGTCTTTATGAAATGAAAATAAATAAAATAAAATCAGACGACTTTTTTGTTGCGGATTAAAACTCAGTCGTGGTTTTGTTGTGACTCGACTGTAAAATCCAAAAGCCAAAAGCCCCCCCCCCCCTTCCACCTGCCCCACCTGCCCCACCTGCCCCGCAGAGACCCCCAGGTTCGGCTGAAAGTGGTTTTGTGTTCTCCTGTGTGACGCAGCCACTGAACGTCACTCCAGAAGGAAAATGATTGTGACATGAGCAGCGAGCAACAGCGCGAAGACGCCGCCGTCACTTCACTGCTGCTGCTTCACACAGAAACACTTGAGTCTCTTCTTCTGCTGCTTCATGGGAACAAACTGTCAAGAGTCTCATTGTTTTTATTTGCATCACTTGAGTTTCTGTCTGAGAACAGTCTGCTGCTCTCTCATGGTTCTGTATCCACGGAGATAACAGCAAGGGGGGGGGGGGGTTGTTGATCGTCCTCAACATTAGACAATCTTTGTTGTCATGGTTACAATAATAACAGTGAACGGTCATGGATCATAGAAACAACATCAACTGCTCCTGTCACATGGGAATCGAACACCGCTCTCCTGGGTCATATTCATCCATCCACCCCAACCTCCTCCTGACGTGGACTTTGTCGCTCTGTAAACTACGTCACCGCACTTTTCCCTTTGCTCCTGTCATCATCACTACGACCACTAGATGTTGCCTAGCAACAGAACCTAACGACGGGTCATAGTAACCTGCTGACCTACAGACCTACTCTATGGATGATGTTATGATTGTTACTCCTCATCATCAAAGCCAGGACTGGTTGGAGTGTACAAAACAGTAGAAGAAGAATATTCTGTATTTTGGACATGTATGAAAACTTGACTGATACTCTGTTACATTTGGGAGAAACATCATTAAAGCCTGAATGTGGCAGAGGAAGAAGAATCTGTGGCTGAACTTCAGTCTCCAGAGACTCTGCAGCCTTTAGTTTCAATCTGAGCAGACAGTAGAATTAAAAGGCGTCACATGTTTAGTGTAGCGCGGCTCCTCAGGCTCTGCTGCTGTTCACAGGTTCGTTTATTAAACGGGAGTGGAAGAGGAAGTGTGTTCAGACACTGAGAGCGAGTCTGACTGCAGGAAGGTCGCTGACAAATAACAGCAGAAGAAGAAAGTTGGGCCCACAGCGACGCCGCTCTGATGAGGCGGAGACGTTTGAGGCTTTTTCTTCAAAGGAAACACACACACACTTC
>NW_027273867.1:25557500-25690000 GCF_046630095.1 Trachinotus anak | reverse complement strand
CGAACAGTCACACAGACGGAGCTGGAGACACATTCATGACAAACTGAGATGATACCAAGAAACACTGATGAGTTTCTGAATTTAAAGAATAAAAATCTGTTGGATGCAGAATTTAATGTTTGAATTCTGTTAATCTGAGTTCTGAAATATGAATATTAATTTAAAGGGGCTTCAGCAGAATATGGCTGATGGATGATGTGATTACCTGATGCTGACCTGTGACGTGGTCCTGCTCGGTTCATTCTTATTGGCTGTCAGGTTAGATGACGACAGACATTAGTTTTAATCATGTCAGAAATCTGTGTTGGATCTTACAGAGTATTAAATATAACTTCAGTTACTGAAATTATTTTGTCCATGTGCATCTGAATTTAAGATTAAAATAACTTTGATTGATTATCTACAACAGAATGTTGCTGCTGGGAAAATATGTGTCTCTGTAAACAGGAAGTCAAACTGTCAACAGAAGACAACGAACCAACAGGCTGATGTCACTGACCGCAGTGAAAATATCAGCTGTTTCTTTCATTTTGGTGTTTCCTTCTCTTCTTTCCTTCCCTCACCTCCTTCCTGGTTTCCCATCATGCCTGGGAGTCAGCTCTCAGTTTTGAAATTGAACCAATGAAATGCATAAATGTGAAACTGAGTAGAAACAAATCTGAGACAGCAGGAATTATGGGAATCGTAGTTTTGCCTTTTCAGACACGTTAACAGACAGTGGGGCAGAGAAGGAGACACAGAGACAGATTCAGTCTCGGCCGCTGAGTGTTTAAGTGTTGTATCTGTCAGAGAGACATCCAGCTCTGACAGGCTGCAGCAACACCAGCTGCATACATTTAAAGCCCCTGTGTGTGTGTGTGTGTGTGTGTGTGTGTGTGTAGTGTGTGTAGTGTGTGTGTGTGTGTGTAGTCTGTGTGTGTGTGTAGTCTGTGTGTGTGTCTGTGTGTGTGTCTGTGTGCGTGTGTGTGTGTGTGTGTGTGTGTGTGTAGTGTGTGTAGTGTGTGTGTGTGTGTAGTCTGTGTGTGTGTGTAGTCTGTGTGTGTGTCTGTGTGCGTGTGTAGTGTGTGTGTGTGTGTGTGTGTGTGTGTGTGTGTGTGTGTGTGTGTAGTGTGTGTGTGTGTGTGTGTGTGTGTGTGTGTGTGTGTGTGTGTCCAGATTCGGAGCTGTCAGTCTCACCTGTTAATCTGTTGTCTCTGTTCTGTGGAGATGGATCCTGACAGTTTGAGGCTGGACCTCGGCTCCTCGGTGGATTCACATTTAAACTCTGCTCAGTTGGTCTGTGTTGACCTGTTTTTTTATATAAATAGCAGCAGTGGTTTGTGTTGGTGCTGCTGTGCAGGTGTTTAGAGCCTAAACTGTTTCCTGACAGTTTGTCCCGGGAGTTTAGACATTTACAGTCGGATCCATCCTGTCCTCATCATCTCTGTCCTCGTTTTGAAAACGTCTGATCATTAAACACCAGGACACTGAGTCAAACAGGCTTCATGACAGAAACTGACCTGCTCGCTAATGATCAGTTAGCTTGTGTTAGCTGGACTTTGATCATCGTGAATATGATTCAGTTCTTTCCCTGTTCACTCGATCAGTTTATTCATCCTCTGTATGTAATCATTATAATACGATGTGAACGATGTGGCTGTTTTCTGGTCTTAAATCCACAGCCTGCGGTGTCCCCCAGGAGCCGTCCAGGGGCCATTATCTGTTTTTTTTTTTTTTTTGTGGCCTTTTTAATGCCTTTATTGGATAGGTCAGTGTGAGAGTGACAGGAAAGTTGGGGAGAGAGGGGGGATGACGTGCAGCAAAGGGTTGCGGGTCGGATTCAGACCCAGGGCCGCTGCGGGTAGGACTAAGCCTTAATGGTATGCACTCTACCAGGTGAGCCACCGAGGTGCCCCTCGCCATTATCCTTTTAATGATATGGTGATGATTTTAAAACTGTGCTCTCATGTGGTCTCTGTCTTCACTCAGGTGATGGTGCTTCGATAACCTCAGGGTCCAGTGCAGGGCGGAGGAATGTTAGAGAAGTTTGATGATGTTTGTTCTGGACCTGGAGTCGAGTTAGTTCAGACAGTCACTGCTAAAAAATCTTCGTTTCAAAGACGCTTTGACTCCTCGTTAGCTGACGACACAACTCATTCAACAGAAGTTTTGGACGCTCAGAATAAACCTATTCCAGCTTTGTTCAGATTATATGAAGCACATAATTCTTACACAGAAGAATCATTCAAATGAAGTTATATTTGTCTCCCGGAGTTCAAGTTTAAAAAGTTAATGTTTAATAGTTTAAAAACAGTTTCTAGTGAAACTCTTTCTGCAGATAATTGAACCTATGATATTCTGTCGAGATTAATCGTTGTAATTATTATATAACTGTATCTAATTTTACCAGACATTGTTGGACTCCAGGAAGATGAGAAACTATCATAAACTTGCATAATAACTAAAACTATGAATTAAACCTGAACTAAACTCCAAAACATTTAATGAACTGAAGGTAACTGGAGCTCAGACACTGTGAGGTCAGAGGTCACATGGTTTCCTGCTGCTTTTTAAACTGGTCTGACTCCATAAGAAACACTGTTGTGTGAACTAACAACTCTTTGTTTCTGTCTTTTCCATGTGTGTGTCCTCTCCACTGCCGTCCGTCCTCAACAGGTACGTTCAACAAAAACTCATTTTCATCTCCTGTAATTGCTTCCCTTTAGTTTCTCGTAGTATTTTGACTCAGGACCAAAACCTCCTGTTTTTTTACCATCAAGACAATTTTTCTTTGCTTAAATATTTCTATTGGAAAACACTGTAAACACCAGCAGGACTGTGACAGTGTGAGTATGTGTGTGTGTGTGTGTGACCTGATTGAAATCAACTCAAAGCTTCGGAGGAAAATCAACTTTTGGGAGCAAATGAAAAATGTCTCCATCTTTGTCCTGCTCCTCCAGAATGTAAACTCTGGCGGGGGTGCGGCTGCCAGCACCGCTTTACTTCACTTCACTGAGTTTTAACAGCTAATCTGCCAGATGGTGAGTTGTACCGCAGCCGAGATGGAGAAATTCCCAGGTTAACTTGTCTGAACACAACCCAAAAGAGCCAGCCAGCAGACAGCACACGCAGGTGGGAGGCTTTACGCCGTTCTCGCCTCAAGACACTTCTGGGAACGAGGACGCCAAAAAACTCTTTGTTTTCTGGTTAAACAGCAGGAAATGATCAACTGTTCAAACAAACTGTCTCCTCTGCAGTGACTGAAGTCTCAGGTATCTCTGCTGTTCAGGGCCTTTTACAGACTGTACATCTGATTTTTTTAAATGAATGATGATCCTGACTGGACGCGATTTTATTTCCTAGCTTGTAATGCAGCGTCGGCCTTCATCTGCTCTCTCCTGTGGGACAACAACACCCCCCATCCAGAGAAAAAAAACTCTGATATCGATCCTCAGACTTAAAATGAATCATTTAAAGTTAGAAAAGGTTTGGTTTTCACAGAAACAGACCTTTAGAGCTGGGCCACCCTGATCTGGTGATTGTTCTTCAGTGTTTGAAATTCTGTCTGCTCGTACGCAGCTGGAGACGTGACCTTCAGCGTGGATCAGGAGCCGTGAACACGTCGTACAGCTCTGAAATGTATCGATCAAATCCAACAACAAACTGGGATTGATGACAAATTTCGTTCTGTGCAGTGAAAAATCAAAAGAAACAGTCACACTGAGTCAGACTGGAATCAGTTTACTCCCTTTAATGCATCTGTTACAGGCTGTGATTAGCCCGGCTGCTAGCTTCGCTCCTTGGAGTTGTTGGTCACGTTTAATGAAAAGACTCCAGAGTTATTGTTTTATGTCTGAACCATGAGGAACCCAGAGCTGGGACTGAAACTGGGGGGACTGGCTGTTGGTGGAGCATTATGGCCTGGAGTCCTCCAGACTAAACGACAGTATATATCAGACGCCCAGTGTCCCGGTCGTCATGGTTACAGTAGTTAACGTGGTTGTTGTGCATTGATGAAAGAAACAAGGGTGACTGTCAGACAGTCAGAGAGCCTGTTGCAGGTCTGAGCATGTTGGTGTTGTGAGCTGCATGAAGAGTTTTCCTGAGGTCGGCCGCTAATCCCCCGACTGAGTCTGAGCTGAGGAGACACCGAGATGCAGCAGGACACCGAGCAGGACTGAATTCTCACCAAGCAGGAAACTGAAACCATGTGACCTGCTGAAACTCTAATACACATGAAGCAGTTTTTACACTAAATGTTCATAAAAAATATGATGAAAATTATTTTATTTCCAGCTCCTGGTTAAAGGGATCCGAGGACGAGCTTCCTGTTTAACATCCTGCATCATCAGGATCAGGTCAGAGGTCATGAGGTGAAATACTGAACAGTTCATGTCTCTGCGTCAGGCTTTCTATGGTTGATAGCAATCAATTAAAGCTGATCTGAGACCTGCTGGTAGGTGTGTCTGAAGGTTCCTCCTGATCTCCTCAGGCTCCCAGCGACACCCTAATCCCAGAGAGGGAGGCCAAGAGCGGATTAACCAACGGGAGAGGGTCCCTGCTGTGTGTGTGTGTGTGTGTGTCCTGCTGTATCGTCGGATCTTTGTAAATCTAATCTCCTGCAGGTTTAGACTGAGTGTCGCCGTCTTATCTCTGTCTCATCCCTTCATCCTTTATCCTTCCTTCCCTCCTTCCTTCCCTCCTCCCTCCCTTCTTCCTTCTCTTCAAGTTCATCCTTTTATCTTTCCACTGATACGACCTTCATCGTCGACTTCTCCCTTCTTTTCTTCTTCACTTCCCTCCTCCCAGACTCTCTCCTTCTTTCTCTTGGTTGCCACGGCAGCCCCGGTATCCCAGCATGCTCAGCAGCGGGGATCGGGCTGCTCCGTGGACGAGTGTGTGCTCATATCTTTGGCAGTGAAGCAGAACGTGTCGCCTCAGAGCGGAGGAGGCAGATACAGTGGCTGCAGGAGAGAGAGAGAGAGATGATGGAGAGATGGATAGATGATGAAGGGATGATGGAGAGATGGAGAGATGGAGAGATGATGGAGAGATGATGGAGGGATGATGGAGAGATGGAGAGATGGAGATATGATGGAGATATGATGGAGGGATGAGGTGATGGAGAGATGATGGAGAGATGGAGGGATGATGGAGAGATGGAGGGATGAGGAGATATGATAGAGAGATGATAGAGAGATGATGGAGAGATGGAGAGATGATGGAGAGATGATGGAGAGATGGAGAGATGATGGAGGGATGAGGAGATATGATAGAGAGATGATGGAGGGATGAGGAGATGATGGAGGGATGATGGAGGGATGAGGAGATGGAGGTGGATGCAGGCAGCTCAGGACTGAGCGGAGCTGATGGTGCGGTTGGAGATGGTAAAGGTCTCAGTGGAGCCGGACTCTGCAGCTCATCTGGTTTCAGCCGTTCGGGCCTGTTACTGTGCTCCGAGGAGTTGACTCGGGTGGTGCAGGGCTCAGTTCTTGCGGGTGGTGCAGGGCTCAGTTCTTGAATGCAGCCTTCACTGTTTTTAAGCACAGACTCAGGAGCCGTGGCGTTCCAAGGACACCATTGATCCCAGGAGAGGAACGCTGGGAGGCGGCCGAGTCCACCTGGGTTAGAGCTGAGCGTCAGACCTCTGCTGCAGGCTACAGGACACGTTAGCACCTACTAGCATAACGCTGCACAATCTCTCAGCCAGCTGTCAGAGGGCCAGGTGCACTGTGGGTAATGTAGGCGGCAGGTTTTAATGAGGAAGAAGAATGAGTGGGAGAAAAGAGACAACAGCTCTGATTCTGCTGCATCAGTTTTGATCCTTTATCAAAGCGTCCAGCATGAGTACTCTGTTAGAACTGGACCCAGCCTGACGAGACAGACTCCACCTCACACACGTCAGGACGCAGCCGTCGCTGCTTAAAGTCTGACTGTCACACAACACACTGGTCTATGAAACATCAATCAAATACTATCAATATCAATAACATTTATATTTATTGTATTAACAGTTATATTTTGATATCACAGTATATGATCTTTGTTCATTTTGTCCACTGAGCTAAACCTCAGCAAACCTCAAACTGAATCCTTACACATGAGAATCTGGTTCATTTCTCTTAACAATATAGAGTCCTGTCCATTGTTATGTTCATTTTAAACACATCTCCATCAGCCCTGCTCACATCTCTGTACTGGCCTCTGAAGTGTGAGTTTATATATTTCTCAGTTTCACAGTGAGCTCAGTTATTGAAGGAATCGTTGATTAATCTTCGTCAGTTCCACTGTTTCTGCAGCAGCTCTGCAGCCTGCAGGAGACACACGTCAACACACTGCCAGATAATACACTGTGTGTGTGTGTGTGTGTGTGTGTGTGTGTGTGTGTGTGTGTGTGTGTGTGTGTGTGGGGGGACAGTCTGGCAGGCAGTTGATTATTCCTGCTTCGTACCTGCCTGCCCATGTGTGGCCTTTATTATGTTTGTGGCTCTGTGAGAGTGTGTGTGTGCATGTGAATCTTTATCTGTGTGTGTGTGTGTGTGTGTGTGTCTAACTCACACAGACTACTGCTCTCGTGTATTGAGTATTTAAGAGTGTGTCTGACACTATTGTAAAGACAAATGAACAGAGCTCAGATCTGATGTGTTCTCAGCTCTTCGCTCGGCTGCTCTGGACTCTGCTGTGTGTGTGTGTGTGTGTGTGTGTGTGTGTGTGCGTGCAGCTTCCTGCTCTGTAAGCAGGTACAGATTCATGATGCTGGAGCCTGTGAACTGACCTCAGCGTCTCTCTCGGTCTCACCTGCTGTGACGAGCTCAGGTCGGGGTTATGGTGAAAACTGTGATGTTGTGAAATTGAATCAGATGAGTGGAATATTTCAGCCCTGTGATGAGTGATTGTTTGAAGCCCGTCTGCCTCTTGTGAATCCAGTAAATTGGTGTAAAAAGAGACGAATGAAAACAGTAATCACCGACTGCAGCTCCACGACGTCTCTGCTTTTTATTTTAATGAAAAGGCTGTGAGGCGAAAACATCTGAGCCTCATTCAGAGCAGCGTCAGAACAAACACCTGAGTGAGTCACGTTGTGGTCAGCACACACACACACACACACACAGTGACATTCAGTGTGCTGTCATCAGACGATCTGTCTTCGTTAGCGCTGCTGCTCAGAGCTGGAGGATCAGCTTGTTAGTCTGAGAGATGTCGCCCAGCAGGAAATGTCACGCTGTGTGTGTGTGTGTGTGTGTGTTTACACTCCAGTGACAGTTTTTGCTGACGTGGTTTTATTTTATTTTTCAGCTGCTGCTGTGATTTTATCTTTTAATTATTAAAAACAAAAAACATGAAAACAGTGAAATCAGCAGAGATTTTATCTCTGTAACAGATGTTATTGTCTAGAACTTCATCTAAAGTTAAAGTCTGGATACAGACTTGATGCAGAATGACAGAGAAACGACAGGGGCTGAGACAGAGGGACGTCAGACGTCCTCACAGAGTCTGGAGGAAGGAATGTGACAGAGTTCACTTCATGAAAGATAAATGGATTGATTCAAGCATCTCTCCACCTTCTCCTCGGCACTGAAAAACAGTCGGCTGAGTGATTTAGGAGCTGATAATTTGTGGGTTTTATGTCCTCAGATCAAATTTCAATCCATTTTTGAATGATCTGAAATGTGTTTCTTGCTGCTCCGGAGCTGTGAGACCAGCAGCCTCCTCCTCAGTGGCTGTAAACTCTCAGCTGGGGTTTCTCCTGTCGACAGGAGCAGCACAGAGAAGAAACTCCGGGCTGTGAAACATCTGACAGAGCAGCTTTTTAGCTTCTCTGCAGCTTTGCTCCGCTGTGTTTCAGATTCAGACGGCCTGTCTGGAGCTGCAGGACAGCCGACAGGAGAAAATTGGCCACTTCAGCACTGTGAAAATCACCGGGACCTGCTGTCAAGCTGTTATTTAAGATGATAGAATACAACCAGGCTCGGTTTAGCCTGGCGCTGTGAAGCCTCTCCTGGGCAGTGATGTGAGAGGAAATACCTGAGCCGATCTGCTCGCTGCTGTCATCTAATGTTTCACTGCAGTTTGGAAAACTGCTCGTTTTACCTTCAAACCACCGGCGCTCAGAGAGCCTCAGAGTCTTTCCTGTCTTTCTTCTCCTGCAGGCGGCTGCACACTCACGTCCTGAGTCTAAAAAGCATGAAGTAGAAGTCAAATGGAGTAAAAGTAAAGTTCTTCAACACTTGATGTTCACAGTAAAACAGTTTCATGTAGTGATGGAAAGTTCAGGTCATTAATTAATTATTTGTATCATTTCCTCATTTAGAACCAAAACAAAGAGGAAGTTACCCAGGTAAACATCGGGGTCAGTGATTGGTTGTTGAGGCGCGCTTACAGCTCATTCGTGTCGTAGTGTAGAACTGAAGAGTTTCTGCAGCCGACAGCGTTTCCTACATAAACTCCCGAGCGTCACATCCAGCAGCAGTTTCATCACATTCGCTCCCGACTCATCGACACATCTCAGCGACTGCACCCCGAGCACCGCCTCTGTCAGGGTGGAGCATCTGGTGTCGCTGCTGCTCAAGTGCCGCAGAGAGGAGGAGGAGGAGGAGGAGAAGGAGGAAGAGCAGCACAGAGAGTGAAGAAGGAGGTGTGAGGCGACAAGCACCTGAACTCTTTCTCCAGGACAAGGTACAGAGAACATGACTTCTCCACCCGTCCGTCCGTCTCGCTCAGGTGGAGGTTAAAAATAACTCCTGAAGCTGAGCCCCCACTGGTCGGCTCGCCACTTCCTGGAGAGATGTAATTGGTGAGGGGCAGGAGGTGAGAAGTGTTTCCTTGGAAACCAGCATCCATGAAGCAGGAAGAGGGACGAGAGGAGGCTGTGTGTGTGTGTGTGTTCTCTGGTCTCTGTGTTTCAATCTCACCATCTCCATGTAGTTGAACTCGTCTCCGACTCTGAGGCCGTAGAAACATGACGGTCGCTGACTGACCGAGTGGGGAAGTGACATCACTGATGGTCGGCTGAGTGTCGCCGTTGGCAAACAGATTCTATGATGTCATCGGATTCAGTGACTTTTCAGATCCTTTAACCACTTTTTTTCCAAAAAACACCTGTTGACGAATACAACGACTTTTTGGACAAACCTCAGCGAGTCTCTGTAGAAGAGTAACACTGAGCTGAGCAAACCTAAAAGTCTCATTGACAAATTATTACAACATTATTACATTATTACACAAAAGTCAACATATTAGGAGATTAAAGTAATTTTGAGGAAGAACCATATTAGAGAATTAGAAAAAATATTTTCTAAGAAAAGGTCTTAAATCTTTAGAGAAAAAAAACATCAAAGTTGCAAGAATAAAATTATTTTGAGAAAAAGTCTAAGTATTTGTGTATTTGTAGGAAAAAAGTTATTATGTGACTATTTAGGAAAACTAGTAGAAGATATTTGTAATATTTTGAAAATGAACAAACACACACACACACACACACACACACACACACACACACACACACACACACACACACACACACACACAGGATCGCATTAAAATATGACACGAGGTTAAAGTAGAAACAGATTTAAACTCACATTCCCAGAAAAGACATAATGTTTGTGTGTACAGACACACACTGTCTATATACTGCCAATTCTGACCCCCACCCACACACACACACACACACACACACACACATACACACAGTGCTCTCTGGGAGGATAATCTGCTCTGTATGAATGTGTAATCCTGTCATCTCTGATCCTCTGTTTCCTCTGCTGCAACAAAATCCAACCGTCAATACTGAGACATCCACTGGAGGCAGAGACCTCTTCTTCTGTGGTGCTGCAGACAGCCACTCTTCTTCTGTGGTGGTGTTCATAGCCACTCTTCTTCTTCTGTGGTGCTGCAGACAGCCACTCTTCTTCTGTGGTGGTGTTCATAGCCACTCTTCTTCTTCTGTGGTGCTGCAGACAGCTACTCCATAGAATCAGAATCAGAATCAGAATCAGTTTTATTGCCAAGTATGCTTTCACATACAAGGAATTTTTTCTGGTGATTGGTGCAATAGCTACCACAGTATGCTCTGACATCACAACTGGAGGTCAGAGACATCCAGTTGAACACAATTTCAATATCAATTAATCTCCTGATTAATTTCTTGATGAATTGATTAATAAATGTCATAAAAAAGTTAAAATGCTCATTACAAAAAAGTTTATTATTATAATCGATGAAGTTCTCATATCTGAGAAGCTGGTACCACTGAATCTGTGGCATTTACATTTAAATTGCAACTGAAATGATTAATTCATTATTTGAAAATAATTATCAGATATGTTTCTGGTTATTGATTGATAGATTGATTGATTGACAGTTCAAAGAGAAATTTGCAGAAAAACAACAAAAGCTTGATGAAACAGTTCCTGCTCAGTGTTCCCTCACTGTAGCGTTTTCAGCCACATCCCACTGTCTTCAGTGGTGGGCGGAGTCTGCTTAGTTGTCAAAGGTCGAATCAAGATGACGATGATGATGATGATGATGATGATGATGATGATGATGATTGGATAATCAGTTCCTAAACTCAGACGTCAGCAGATTGATCTCAGTTGTATCTGACTCCACCTGCTGAAGACCATGTGTATGGTTTAAAGCTCATAAGAGACATTGAGCTGGAAATTCACCTGTTTCCAAGGTAAACTGGTGAAACGTTCAAATATCGACAAATTCTAGAAATATATGTTAATACAATAAACTTCGTCCTGTGTGTGGTTCCACTGTATGAGGACTGACTGTGAGGAGCCTGTGCCCCCCCCCCCACCATAGAAGAAGTGTGCATTGAAATAGATTTTCACAGACATGTCTGTGTCCTGCCGCCCTGACCTCCCTCAGCAGCCGATCAGAGTTTGTCAGCTGACCGCCGACGGATGAATGAGTGACAGATGGAGGAGACGCCGGCTGGAACCGGATCAGATCGGAGGGTTTAACAGAGATTTAAGACCCAGCGCAGGCCGAGCTGTTCGCAGTCAGTCACTGTTATTATTTACACTGATGAAGCTGATGAAGAGGAGGCTGTGTTCTTCATTTCCATACAAACACAGAATCAACGTCTGAGTCCAGTCCTGCAGATCCACAGATCTGAGGGTCTCAGTTCAAAGATGGTCTGTGGTGTCAGTCTTTTTCTGCTTGTCCATTGGCTGCTGGTCGATGACCTTTGACCTCTTTTCAGTTTTGTGTGTGTGTGCTGCTACTGCAGCTCTGTCTGTCCTCATAGAGTTTGCAGGCTTCTCAAATGTTTGATTTCTTTTCATTAAATAAAGTAACAGTTTAGTTTTAGGAAATTCTGAGGAAAGTTTCCAGGAAATTATCTGGAAAATACACAACCTATAAAATATAGTGTCAGTAAAAAATGTGAGGGAACATAGAGATTAACCCCTGAAACTATTCACTGTGATCTAGATTTGGATCCAGCCCCCCCCCCCCCCCCCCCCCCCCCCCCGCTGCATTGGGAATCAGCTGACCTCTCTGACCTCCAACCCTCGACCCCACGCCACGGCGAGGGGAGCTGGCCTAGTTTGAGTCAGGGCTGCACTGGATGTTGATGTCAACAAACTGAGAGTGTTTGTGAGTCAGCTTTGACCTTTGACCTCTGGGACACAGGGGGAAAGCACCAGTTAAGTTCATTTGTTGTTTGTTGTTGGCAGCACTTTTCTGTGTGTGTGACCTCTGACCTCTGGTGAGTCCGTTTCAAAAACACAACAAAAACAAGAGATGTGCGGCCGCTTCGTGCTCTGGTCTGATCTGCTCGTCAGTGTGATGTCACACAGGTGTGTCCTGCTTCATTACAGCTACACTCTAACGTCAGGATGAAGACGTTTCACCTGAACTGATACCTGTGTGTCACGTTTCATAGAAGAAGAAGAGTCAGGCGTGTTTCTTTATGAACCATCTGCAGCTTTTTTTTGGTTCATCACTTTAAATGTTTAAACTTCATCGACTCCTCAGGAGGGTTTACTGTGATGTTGCAGGTGTGATGTCACTATGACATCAACGGGTCTTGTCTCTGTCTGCTCTGACCCGTTAACATCGAAATGAAATGAAAACCAAGTTGTTCTGCAGCAGCCACTGGACTGAGCCAGTGAAGTCAGGAGGTTTGAGTTTGTTACATCAGTCAAAGTCTGTTTGTATCACAGAACTGATGTGATTGGATTCACCAGATCTGAGCTCCACCCTGAACTGTGTCAGATCTGCTCTCATCAGGTTCTTACTGTCAGAGTCACAGCTCGGTTTCACATTCAGGAGGAGAGTTTTTCTTTCTGACGTCATGATCTTCATCAAACAGGAAACCTGACGCACAGCATGAAGCGCCTGTCCAGTGAAGAAGAGTTTCCTTGTTGTGATCCAGTTGTTAGTACTGATGACCTGGACCAGTGGATCACGAGCTGCACATGATGGATCACATCTGAAAGGTTCCTTTGTTCTGCTCCCACATGCAGCAGGACCCCTCCCTCCGACCTTTACGACCTTCAGACGCATCATTAGACCTTCTGAGGTTCACTCGCTGCATGTTAACGCCCCAGAGGCTGGAGAATGGCGAGATGTGAATAATTGATTGACGGTGGGTGGAGGGAGGTCACGGCGGCCGGCACTGATGACACAGCGAAACAGAAGATGAGATGGACAGAAGATGGTGTGTAAACGCAGGAATCTGCGGAACAATGCTGAGTGATTGCTTTGTCTGGATTTGAAATGTGAAGTCTGTAATTTACAGACCTGCAGGATGTTTTTCTTCCTTGTTCCTGATTCTCCTGTGATTGTAACGCTCCTGTTCTTTGATAAAGATGTTTCTGTGCCTGATGGGCTGAGTTTAGAAGAAGAGAAGGCTGTCAAAGGTTTTTACTCAGAAATAACAGAGAGAGAGAGAGAGAGAAGGAAAACAAAACATCAAGACAGAGACAAAGTGATGAAACATCTCAGGTGGACGCAGAGGAGGAGGGAAAAAACCTGAAACACTCACAGACATCATTCGTTTGTTGGAGTGGTTTACTACAGTGATGATGATGATGATGACGATGATGATGCACAGTGACTGAAGCTCTGGATTTCCACGTCATAGCCTGAGTGACGGTCCTGAGTCAGTGTGCTTGAGCTGTTTTGGCTAAAGATGTAAGAAAAAACTTTTAAAAGTTTATATCAAAACCAAAACCACTGCTGAGAGCAGTGACTGCTTTGTTGTGACATCACAAAGTTCCAGAAGTCCTGACGGCTGGTTTTAAGGCTCAGTGTCTGAATACAGGCTGTGTGCATTTCTCTGTGGACTGAGGCTTTGATACTTTCACAGTATTAATATAGAACCTAGACCTGCTTTATAATCACAAACACATGGACATCTACCTTTAGACTGTGTGGAGCTTTAAATGTAGAAGAGATGGATGGAAACAAATCAAGAGAAAAGGAAAATAAACGAATATCAGCTGAAATGAGAAGAGTCTCTTACTGATGAATGAAGGAAGATTCAGGAGAAAAAGGTGGATGAGCAAGAAGAAAAGAAAACTAATAAATGGATGAGCTGAAGGAAGAGAAGACAGGAGGTGAAGAGAGGACAGACAGTGTTCATCAGTGGGCTGGTTTAATAAAACAGAGTGATGGAGGAGACGAGATGAAGATACATCAGAGTTTAAAGTAATGAAAAGAAGAGAAGATTTAATTGATTAAAGAGAAAATAAGAGTCTGGTCTTTCATCAGGAGGAAAGAAACCGAAGTCAATGGGCAGAAAACACTAAATCAATGAGGTGATTAGAAAATTAAGAAGCTGGAATCAGAAAAAGACAGATGAGGAGAAGATGGACGAGGAGACGGGAGGATGAAGAAAAGATAGAGGAGAAACAAAATAGCAGATAATGTCAGATACAGATCCACCTCTTCATTTCTCTGTACCAAATTAAAAATACCTCATTTTGATAAATATGGAAACATTGAGATATTTAATTTAGTTGTATTTTATTTATATTGAAATATTTTTCTCACTACTCACTGACTGTCCTGTAAAACCTCAGGTGAGTAACGTCAGGTGTGAACAGACCAAAGTCTTCTACTCCAGAAAACCATGAATAATTAAAGGGAAAGGATGAGCAGTGGAAAGAAAGAAAACATTTAAAAGAAAAGAACAGGTTGGACATAATTAAAAAAGAGGAGAAGAAGAGCAGAGGTAGAGGGTGTGTGAGGTTCAGAGGGATAGTAAAGTAAAGACTTTTCATTAACGCTGGAAAAGTGGAATCGACGTGAAGAAGAAGAGAGAAGGATGAAAATGAAAACAATGATCAGAGAAGAGAAAGACGATGTTTCATTGAAGATCGAAGTGAGAAATGAAACAGATGGAGGAAAGAGGAGGAGGAGGAGGAGACTCAATGATTCATGACCTAATGAGGATGGAGCTCGTTAAATGGCCTTTATGTTGCCACAGGGACAGGAAGTGGGAGGTGTTCAGATGGACACAGGGTCAGACAGATAACGAGCTTTGTTTAAATACTGTTCCCTCTCTGATGTGACTGATATGATGTGTTTTGATGGATCATTTATTGATTGGAGAATATATCATCACTGACCGCAGTGTCTCATTTGTGTCTGAATGTGGATGAAGGTGATATTGATCTTCTCTGATAACCATTGATCTGCTGGACGCTGCTGCTCAAACGTGAGAGGGTTGAGGTGAACATCAGTTTCCTGCTTTACTGAGAAACCTGGTTATTCAGACCTCAGTGTGTGTGATCATCAGGTGAATCCTCCACAAACTTCTAGTGAACTCGTTTTCATAAAAACTGGTCTGAAGCTCATCTGCTCCAACTTCCTGATTGAGAAACCTGGATCAGGCCTTGGCCCCGCCCACCACCTGCTGGCTCCAGGTGTCCAGGTGAAAGAGCAGAGAGGATGAAGATGTTAGAGGAGGAAACATCAGAGACTCAGCCTCATGTTGGAGCCTCAGTCAGACCCAGACTCAGAGGAGGAGTCTGTTTAGACCAGAATCAGAGACTAGCAGACGGATCAGAACCGTTAGCATAGTTAGCATCTTTTATTTGTTTTTGTTGTTTGTTAGCTTGTAACTGGCAGTGGCTGACACAGTGTTAGTGGTTGTGCTAATGCTAACTCTGGCTCTCTGTACTGACAAGGTTTCAGGTGTATTTAGCCCCGCCCCCCATCCCCACAAGTTGACAGGATTGGTTCCTGAGCTTCTATGCCCATACAGTGCACGTCTGTAGATGAAATGAATGGTGCTTTATGGTCGACCACAGAGTCTGAAGACCATCATTCACCACGGCTGAGACAATGTTTGCTAAATGTACTTTTTCCACTGTAATATCTGAGTGTTTGCTAATTATTATTGGTCACTTACAGTGTTCTTGTGAAAGCTCTGGCAGCACAAACTCTGTGTTCCTGCCAATAAAGCTTTTAGAGTGTTTAGATCAGTGTGGTGATAAAGTAAATCCATAAGAGCAGAAAAAGAGAAAGAGACACTGACAGAGAGTGGTAAAGGTGAGAGAGAGAGAGAGAGACAGAGAGAGGATTAACCTGAGACAACATGTGAGATTAGTTGAGGACAAACAGATGAAAGACTGTGTGTCTGTGTGATAATGATCAGGTTTGATTTGTTGCACGGTTGTCGTGGTAACACAGAGATATGGGTGGCACATGGAAGCAGCTGTGAGTCCCTCACCTGGTGCAGGTGCTTCGCTCCCCTTTACCTCTGCAGCATGTGAGTGTTTCAGGCCAGGAGACATGAAAACAGCGGCTGTGACACCTGAGGATCCGGACCGGAGCTCAGGGTCCAGAGTCCAACACCGCAGCAGTGACAGAATGAAGACAGTCTCTAACGTTGTGTTGGCAGCAGCCGCCTGCAGTGCTCACAACCTGAGAATAAAAATGTGAAGAGCTGCTGTACCTGACACACTGACCCAAACTGCTCCGTGCAGAACCACGGTCTTCATCTGCTCTGCTGTTTAAATGCAGTTCCTCTAACGACCACTAGAGTCTGGCTCCAACAGTGAGTCAGTCCCCATAGACTCCCATGTTCAAATGTCCAGCTTTACAGCAGAAATACACATGCAGAAATACACATGTTTACTAAGGACTAATGTTATGGATAATTGGGGGCGTGGCCTCTCTGAGTGACAGATGAGACACAGCTGTACGTCAACCCTCAGAAAACTGGACTCATGTGAACCAGAATATGAACAAGCATGTTTCCAATCAAATCCTGAATCAGATCCAAACCAGGACAGGACTCTGAAATTGTAGAGAAGTGATGCAGAGTGATGTGTCTTCGTCTTATAGATGATCTTTGGGCTCACAGGTTCCCACTGAAGACGTGACTCTTTATAAACATCACGCAGTAGTTTCACTCAGCAGGAGATACAGAAACAGCCTGTGTGTCGGGGACTATTTTTAGTGGTGGATTAATCTACATTTAGTGCTGTGGTGAGTGTTAGTGTTCATAATAAAGCTCACATGTTCAGGTTGGTGTGATGTGATTGGCTGCTGCCGGGTGATTCCTCAGGTGTGTATGAGAGATGATAAATGTCAGCTGTTGTCAGTGAAGAACTTCATCATGTGTGACGTTCTCCTCCTGTTCTCTGTGCCTCTGCTGCTCTGCATTCTCCCATGATCCTCCACTGTTTGACCTCGTTAGAGGAGGTCGCCTCTAATTGGACACCGCTCGTCTTAATGGCTCCCATTAGCTCATTAGGAAAGGTTAGCTCATGCAAAACTTCCTGTGCGCCGCCTCACTAACAAGCGCGGCGACTCCGGCTTCGTTAAGAGGATTTTATTTAAACGAGCAGCACAGAGAGATGAAGGTGGAGAGAGTCACACATTCAGACCCAGCTCTCTCCTCATCATCCTCTCTGAAGTCAGACTGTACGAAGGAGAGGAAAGAAAGGAAGGAAACATCTGGGTCTTTAATTTCCCAGCAGCCTCCCTCTCCTCCTCTCTGCATGTTAATCTAATGTGTGTGTTGACGCTCCGTCTCGGCTCGCTGGACTCTCTTGAATGAGATCAGTCGGACAGATCAGCTTCAGGCCAGAGAGCAGCTGATTAGATTTCAGCCGATCCAGATTTCTGAAACCTCCAGAGACACAATCTGCGACACCTCAGGGTGAAGAAATCTTGTTCAGTGCTCAGGCGAAAAGATGTCCTGATGAAACTTGCTCCTTGAGAAGCTGCAGCGCAGGATCCCAAACTGTTCACTCTCCAGTTCCATTTGAAGAGTTGGTCCATGAGAGAGTCTGTCCTGTAAAAACGAGCCCACAGGTCGTCTGTCAGCAGGTCACTATGACCCAGAGTCAGGTTTTGTTGCTAGGCGACATCTAGTGGTCGTAGTAATGATGACAGGAGCAAAGGGAAAAGTGCGGTGACGTAGTTTATAGAGCGACAAAGTCCACGTCAGGAGGAGGTTGGGGTGGATGGATGAATATGACCCAGGAGAGCGGTGTTCGATTCCCATGTGACAGGAGCAGTTGATGTTGTTTCTATTATCCATGACTGTTTGTTGTTGTTATTGTAACCATGACAACAAAGATCGTCTAATGTTGAGGAAGAACTTATTTTAACCCAAATCACCATCTTTTCCTGAACCTAACCAAGTCATGACAGTTATTATAGTAACCATGGCGATGAAGGTAGAGAGAAACCAAATCCTGCAAAGTTGGATGGTGGGTCCAGGTGAGCGGGATTTGGGGCTTGACTGAGGGCGGTGACTGCTTTGTTGTGACATCACAAAGTTCCAGAAGTCCTGACGGCTGGTTTTAAGGCTCAGTTTCTGAATACAGGCTGTGTGCATTTCTCTGTGGACTGAGGCTTTGATACTTTCACAGTATTAATATAGAACCTAGACCTGCTTTATGATCACAGACACATGGACATTTACCTTTAGACTGTGTGGAGCTTTAACACAAAAACTGTTTGACATATTCTGCATCTTTGGAAACATTTGGAGCCTTTTAAATCTGGAATGAAAAACAAAGCTAATGTAGTTTTTACTCAGGTCCAGTTCAGATCACACTTGTGATATTTTTGGCAGTGACACATTAAATGACATATGTACTGTGTGAGTGATAACAACCAGCAGCAGCTTGTTAGTGAAACTCAGTCAGTGAGTGTGAGGGGACGAAGAGATTTACATGTATTTAATTTTGTTTCTGTAGAGTTTCACATCTGAGACGTTTGATTTGTTTGTTGGGGGGCGGGGGCGGGGGGGCACATGTGAGCCCTGCAGAGTTCAGACTGAAACCCTTCACACCTGTTTGACTCAGGTAGAAACAGGTGCATCATTTCTCTGAGTGACGGAGAAAAATGTCACACAAACGTCTCTACACATCGATGTTGACACTTTATTTTCTCTCTGTTGTTGCAGGACGTCTGAGGGGGTCCACCCCCCATCCTGACTTCCTCTTCACTTCCTGGACCACAGTGAGAACTTCCTGTACCTTCACTACTGTCACCTGACTGGCTGGAGCCTTCACCTGTACCTGTCTGTTTTACACTGTGAGTTTCTCTGAGAACAAAACCACAAACACAACACTCGTCTTTCCTCTGTGGTGGCAGCGTGAGGTTGAGTTAAAGTGGTGACAGGAGGAATCAGCTGATTTCAGAAATGTGATGAAGTAAAAAAAGGTTTGAAGTTTGACTGATGATGAAAGACAAATGAAACAGGAAGCAGCTGAAGATGAAACTGTTCAAAAAGAGGAAAGTTTGAACCATCTCACTTATTTCTCTGGAAAAACATTTAGAAAGTATGAAAGATGTGAAAGACATGAAGCTTCTCCTGAGGAGCATTTTGAAGTTTCTTGATGAAGAGTTGGAGACGTCCTGATCTGATCTGAGCTGTCGGCATCAGGACCAATCAGATTTTAATAAACCTGATCAAAACCTGAGTGTTTCTGTGGATCCAACACCTGCAGCAGTGACCCATGTTCTTTGATGAAACCAGCAGCTGATCTCACGTCAGTTTTCGGCGTCACGTTCTCCAGTTTCCAGCTTTTATCACGTCAGATCAATAATTTAAGCTTCAGTGTTTGGATCAGGAGCTTGTGATGAATGAGATGTGTCAGGTTTAGTTTTACAGCTGTTTCTCATTGTGCCAGATCAACAGATAAAATCAGGATCTGATAAAGAAAATGCCAAGACTCAGTTAGATATTATAATTATTATTGAATATTGTTTAAGACTATTTCAGTTAAACAGTCTTATTATTATTTAATATCAGTGAATATTATTTATATCTCTTCATCTTGTTGGATGTGAAGCTGTTACTGTTGTCTTCAAGCATAAGTATCAGATCAGACTCAGTATCAGCAGATCATCACTACACAGTTTCATGTTCAGGTTTGTCTCCACATATTTAGGAGAAGAAGAAGTGAATTCATCCGCTGCAGCAAACGGACATTAAATTCATTCTTCAAATGTTAATGCTCCGAAAAACTGAATAAATGAACCAGTAAGTTTGACCTGTGTATAAGTTTGAGTCAGAGATGATGAGTCTGCGGCCTGATCACTGCAGGCCACTGCAGGTCCTCACCTGTCAGTCTGTCACAGCTGCTTCAACATCTGCAGCTTCTGATTGGTCAAAGTTTGAGGCATTTGGGTCATGGTCCTGATGAACGACTGAAACTCCCAGCTGCAGTGAAGGCGCCTCTCTCTCTCTCCCTCTCTCTCTCTCTGGTTGATGACCATTGGATGAATCATTTCACAGCAGCGTCTCATTATCATCAGTCAACAATAAAACAAATAAGTGGATCAAAAAAGAACCATCTGCTGTGTGTGTGTGTGTGTGTGTGTGTGTGTGTGTGTGTGTGTGATGAACACGCTGCTGTGTTATTGGATCATTTCTCCCTCTCTGTCATTGGTCAAACAGCCTCCTCTGGTTTAACTGCAGCTGATGGTTTACTTCATGTCCCAGAATGCTTCTGGAAAGACGTGGAGCTAGAGAGAGAGAGAGAGAGAGAGAGAGAGAGGGAGAGAGAGAGAGAGAGAGAGAGTCAGCTGGTTGTGTGTAATAAAACATTGGGTTGTGTTGGTGATGATGGTCTGAGCTCAGGGACCTGGATACAGAGTCAGACAACAGCAGACTGTGACACATTCAGTGTGAAGTAACACATGAGCTGTTGTGTTTGTGTTGATGTTTTTCTCTGGTGTGTGTGTGTGTGTGTGTGTGTGTGTGTGTGTGTGTGTGTGTGTGTGTGTGTGTGTGTTAGATAGGCTGCAGGATTTTAAACCAATGAAGCTGTGACTGAGGATCAAACCTGACTTATAACAGGGTTTAAGGTGTGGAGGAGCTAATACAGTAAAACAACATCATTCCTCCGTCACTGTCTCCTCTAACTCCAATGATCCTGAACTGACAGTAAATATGTTTTGTAGGAAACAACCCTGCGACAGGATCAGGACGGTTTTCTGTGACTTGAAGCTTCAGGGTTTCATTTGAAATATTTCAGCCTGTTTTCCTTCAGTCCGTCATGTGTCTCTCCTCCTGCTGTCCCCTCGCTGTCTCCAGCTGCATCCACAGGTTTCCATGTGTCAGTGTGTTTATCAGAGGGTTTGAGTTGCATCATCGTGGTCAGCGTCAGACTTAGGGTCACAGGTGTGTTTCCACCTGGTGCTGTCATCACCTGCAGAGTCCAGGAACAGCCTCAGGCTCCGCTGTCTGAGGGTTTCTGTCCCAACCACAGTAATGGATGATATGAGGAGGAAGGTCAGAGTGTAACACACACACATGCACACACACACACGCACGCAGCATCACTCAGCCATGTATAGCAGTTGCTGTGGTAACTAGATGATAGGATGTCACCGAGCTGAGAAAGTGACCTTTGAGGAAGAAAGACTGGAAGGAAAGAACAAAAGGAAGAGAGGAGGAAGAGGAGGAAGAAATGTAGGAGGGAAGGGAAGAAGAGTGAAGAAAGAAGAATGGAAGGAAGGATATAAAAAAGGAAGAAAGCAGGGAAGAAAAAGGAGGAAGAGAGAGATTGTAAGGAAGGAAGAAAAGGAAGGAACTATTCAGACAGCAGGGAAATTACTGTAAAAAGAGAGGGAAGAAGAGGAGGAAGAGGAGGAGAAAAAGTAGTGAATTAATGAACAACAGACATCTCTACCTCCGATAACTGTACTGTACATCCCTCCTTCCTTTCTTTCTTTCTTTCTTTCTTTCTTTCTTTCTTTCTTTCTTTCTTTCTTTCTTTCTTTCTTTCATTAAAACTTCTTCAGCTTCCTGTTTGTCTTTGTTTTCTCTTGTTCACTCAGTCGACCTCATCTGATCTAATTCACTGTCACTGATTACTAAACACGCATGCATGCACGCACACACACACACAGTGACAGTAAAAGTCAGGGAAGCAGTAAAATCCTTGATAATAGAGAAGATGTTTATTTTTCCCCTGGTTCCTGTGAAGTAAAGAGAGACAGAGATAAATGATGGAGGAGAGACAGGAAGACCAGACCTGATCCAGACCTGATCCAGACCTGATATTCAGTCATTAAAAAGATGAGATGATTTATCATCAGAATAATTCCTGGTGATGTTTATTTTGCATGTTCTGTAATTTACAGCTAATTTCCTTCATAATCACCTGTAAATTACCAGAATGTTTCCAGGAAAGCTAAATGGACTTTGGTATTAATTATTACAGAAAGTATTGATTGCTACAGTTATTAAAAACCTGCTTGTTGTATTTAGTAGGACATGATGTAAATATCGATTTGTTATGGATTTGAATATAATTAGAACCAATATGAATTATTTATTTTCAGATATAATGAGGAAAATCCAGGATAAACATGAGCACCGGGTTTGATGTGGATTAACGGGGACTGTTTAGTGCTGAGGTTTAGATGACGTCTGAGATCATGTGTCACTGCAGCTCCGCCCCCCAGACTGTAAATAAAGATGGATGTAGCCTTAGTGACAGCATCTATTTGATCTTAAGGACTTTATTGTGAAAAAACAGAGGAAGCAGACAGTGTTCTCAGACTGTTTGAATCAGCAGGAATAAGAAAATAAAAAACACAGCTGATTTCAGACGGCGTGAAATGAGAATTTCACAGAGCTTCAAAATCTGAGGCTGCAGCCTGATGAGCTTTGTGCCCGCTGCATAGTTTACTCATTAATACTGTAGACCCACAGAAGGAGGAGGAGGAGCAGGAGGAGCAGGAGGAAGAGGAGGATGAGGAGGAGGAGGAGGAGGAGCAGGAGCCTCACTACAAACCTCAGAACTGATTTTTTATCTGGTTTCCAGTTTTCAGGAGGTCTCTCAGTCTCTCTCCCTCCTGTCAAGTCCTTTTTAGAATATGTCCTTCAGTATGACACACACACAGACACACGCACACAGACACACACACACACACACACACACACAAATCTATGCTTACGTCTGCATGTGCATCACCTGTGTGTGTGAGTCTGCTTCAGTGTCAGATCAGTAAACTGTGCCACCAGATACTGTGTGTGTGTGTGTGTGTGTGTGTGTGTGTGTGTGTGTGTGTGTGTGTGTGTTGGCCTTGAATGGGGGCCCTGAGTGCCAGACTGAGAAAGTGGAATCAGTTTTCATCCTGACAGGCAATCCACCAGCTTCTCCCACTGAGTGTGTGTGTGTGTGTGTTTGTATTTCTACCTTTGTGAGGACCAGGTGTTCTGGTGTTCATATTAGAATCAGTTTGATGTTTGGGGACTGTGAATGAATGAATTATGTTAATGAGTGTCCTCACAAAGAAAGAAGTACAACGAGGTGTGTGTGTGTGTGTGTGTTTGGTGTTTTGTTACCTCTTTGGGACCTTTTCCAGTATATACACCAACCTTGTCAGGACCAGTAGTCGTCTCGGGACCAAAGTCTGGTCCTAATGAGTCAGATCCTGGGTCAGTGACAGTGAAGTCGCTGAGTCCAAACAGTGATGTAGAGCTGAGGAGTCTCAGATCAACACCTGTCCGATTGATGGAAAACTATTGCTACTGCAGAGACATCCATCGAGTGGTCAGACGTCCAGACACCACCTCCTCCCTCCGTCCTCCTCCCTGCTCCCTCCTCCCTCCTCCCTCTGTCCACCTCCCTTCTCCCTCCGTCCTCCTCCCTCCATCCTCCTCCCTCTGTCCTCCTCCCTCCATCCTCCTCCCTCCATCCTCCTCCCTCCGTCCTCCTCCCTCCATCCTCCTCCCTCCTCCCTCTGTCCTCCTCCCTTCTCCCTCCTCCCTCCATCCTCCTCCCTCCGTCCTCCTCCCTCCTCCCTCCATACTCCCCCCTCCTCTCTGGAAGCTCTGAATGACATAATCAGTGAATTAACCTTCTTCCTGCTGATGTTAATCTCATTACCAGTTACCAGCCGTCATAATAAACACCTTCACTGTTGCCACGGTGACCTCTCTAACACCAATCCCATTAAAACCTCAAAGTTGTCCCGGTAACGGTTGATCCGGCGGCACCGGGCTGGAGAGGTGATCCACCGGCCGACAGCTGCAGGCAGTGATTTGTGGTTTGAATCAACTGGCATGAAAACAGGAAGCAGATTTCTATCAATTATCTAAATGAAAGCAGCAGCAATATTTCAGATGGGAGGATGTAGTTTGTTATATAAAGGAGCAGATCGTCCACTTAGTGTTAAGACCCGGGGGGGGGGGGCGGCACAAGAAGATACTGATGGTTCAGGATTAGAGGTCCACACATGAAGCTGATCAGAGGTTTTATAGATGATGGATTTTTACATATTTGGATGGAAGCTGCTCCAAACTTTGATGATTGTAAGTTTAAAGTTGTGGGTTTTGAGCTGAGGGTCAGATATAACAACGACCATGGTCCCTGTCTTTATTTTCATTATTTATCTTTTTTCTTATCATTTAGTAACAAGAGTTAACACTTCCTCTGTCACTCAGATTAGCCTCAGGTTATATCCCTGTTCTTTTTCTAATCTTTAACCACAACCAGCAGGACCACGTTAGCGGGACCTGGTACAGGTGAAACCTCCCCACCTGTATGTGGAGGTGGAAAAGGTTTGGTGAGGTTTAGGCACAGAAACCATGTTATTTAACCACAGCCTTGGTGCAGCTGCTGTGTGCAGATGTTGTAGAAAGAGCAGCTTTTAGAAATGTTGGGTTGTGCGGATCTGTTTAGTATCAACAGCCTGGTCCAGTGATCAGTCTGGATCCTGAGTGGTGGAGCTCAGACAGCAGACTGAAGCTCTGATGGTTCCCCACTGAACAAACATAATGATGAACACATATGTTCATCATTATGTTTGTTCTTATATCAGTCTGCTCCACATGGGGAGCAGTGGAGTCCTGCAGCAGAGCCGTGGGCAGTAGAGGGTTAAACATGTTCGGGTCATTGTCTTATCTCCCACTGAGAGCCGTGAACATTGATTGATCCTTAATGTGTAATCGATCAGACTCCATCAGAGGGGAGGGCGGCGGCTGAAACAGATCAGATTTATGATCAAATTTAAATATCAGCCTTTTCTATGAATCAGTTCATCTCTGCAGGGAAAGTGAACTTCCAGTCTCCAGCTCCGTGTGACGGATGAATCCCGCCGTATAAATGACAGATTGTCCCCGCCGGCAGGAAGATCATGTTCAGGCAGCAGAAAACACGCAACGACGAGGAGGAGAACAAGATGTTTCAATTATCTAAATGAGCCGGGGCTGACTGACGGGATCGCATCGAGCCCCTCAGTTTGTTCAGTCTGAGAGTCACATTCAGTTTGTTCGCTCAGACAGGAAAGCCAGATTCTTTTGAGCTTTTTCTGCACAAAAAGAAATGAGACAAAATCTAAAGTATGTGGGTGAGACAAAGAAACCCTGAGGGATGTCTGAAAACAAGCAGAGAGGTGATTAAAACAAGGTTTGGATCTGACAGACGGAGGCGAATGGGATGAAATGAGAAACCAGGCAGCGTCAGGATCCGACACAGAGGAGAAACGGCTCATTGGAGCGATTTCAATCAGGAAATCAAGGTGTTTTTTCATGATTTAATGGTGGAAAGTCTTAATTTCACCTCCTGGTTTCTGTTAAAAGAAAACAGTTTGTAGTTGCTGCAGCTTCGTCTGATTTTTTAAACATTAAAGCAGCGAACAAAGAAGAAACGTTCAGTTTCCTGTGCAATCTGTGGTCAATACAACAGATTTAATCCCGAAATCAGATATAAATCCATCTGTCTGTCTGAGTGTAATTTAGTCTGAAGAGTCCATTAGTTCCTCCTCGTCCTCCCAATAGCTGCTATCAGCAGATTTTGACATGTGTTTGAAGGGATGAGCAGGATTCAGCCTGAGGTGACAGAGCAGCTGATTTAATGAGAGACAGGAAGGTTTAAACCTCCCGTCTTTACATTTTACCAGCTGTTCTCTTGTTTTAATGGTTTCACAGAGAAGCTGCCGTTTCAAAGCAGGACTACACATCGTTAGACATCTCTTTACTCTGCTCACCGCAGCAGCAGCATGTTGGGCCACGACCAGGCCGGACTGGCCTCAGCTCTAAACCTCAGTACTCCTGCTACCAACTGAAACAAGTCATCTACTCTGACTTTCTGATTGAAACACCTGGATCAGGCCTTGGCCCCGCCCACCACCTGCTGGCTCCAGGTGTCCAGGTGACAGAGCAGAGAGGATGAAGATGTTAGAGGAGGAAACATCAGAGAGACTCAGCCTCATGTTGGAGCCTCAGTCAGACCCAGACTCAGAGGAGGAGTCTGTTGAGACCAGAATCAGAGACTAGCAGACGGATCAGAACCGTTAGCGTAGTTAGCATCTTTTATTTATGTTGTTTGTTAGCTTGTAACTGGCAGTGGCTGACACAGTGCTAGTGGTTGTGCTAATGCTAACTCTGGCTCTCTGTACTGACAAGGTTTCAGGTGTATTTAGCCCCGCCCCCCGTCCTCTCAAGTTGACAGGATTGGTTCCTGAGGTTCTACACAGACCAGCCTCTGATAGCCAGGTAGCTAATGAGCATCTTCTTTTTTAAATGTTGACACATTTCATCATCATTGTATCTCTGTGCTCTGTGGGGCCTGGATGTTGTTTCAGTCTGACACAGCAGTGAGGAGGAGAACAACAACGTCACACAACAGATATAACACAATGATCCTGAAGCTCCGAGGAGCAGGAGAAAAACTTAAAATAATGATGATGATCCCCCGAAAAAATATTTCTGTCCATTGCCTCACAGATAAACAAAACTTAAAAATAATAATAATATATAAAAAAAAACAAAAAACAGTCTTGTCTATCAAAACTTCTGTACAATGACTTAGTAAAGTTCACTGTGTTTGTTCCCACATGAACCAGGTCTAAGGTCTTTTAACATCCAGGAGCTTTCACATCAGGTGCGAGGTGGGTTCTGGTCCGACCAGGTCTGATGCCTGTGCTGCTGCACCTGAACCAGTCTCATTTATAAAACCTGGTCTACGTGTTCTTGCTGCCTCTGGTTCATCCCTGGTTTCAGCTTCATGCCAAAAACAGTTTTTAACGAGTCAGGAGGGTGAGCCAGGTCTTACCTGAACCGAGCCACACAGTCAGTCTGAGGCAGACGTACCTGCACACAGGCTGCAGGTGGTCACCTGTCGTGGACTCTTCCACTGTTCAGATGTCGAGGTGTAAATTACGTCGGGGAAATGGGACGAAATGTCTCCAAGACCTAAATATAGGCCTCTCCCAGGTGAGCTGTGTGTGTGTGTGTGTGTGTGTGTGTGTGTGTGTGTGTGTGTGTGTGTGTGTGTGTGTGTGTGCGCGCGCGTCTCAGTGGTTGTTCATTAGACCAGGCAGTTTGTCTCAGCCTCGTCTCACTGAATGAGAATTGACATCAGGGCTGCTTTGGCTCCGAGGAGTAAATTAATGATTTAAGGAATAAAACACACACACATACACACACACACAGAGAGAGAGAGAGAGAGAGAGAGAGAGAGAGAAGGCATATTGAGAGCTGTGACTCATCTCAGAGGTTATTCATTTTTTCATATTTTTTCATTATTTGGTGGCAAAAGGCTTCAGAGAAATCCTCCAGGTTTGACTAAGACTCTGAATTATTAACACTGTGCCTGCCTACACACACACACACACACACACACACAGACACACACACACACACGCACACACTTTATAGAAGCTAATGAGAAGCTAATAAGAGGAGATGTAGTTACTTCTGGGGAACAACAGGTCAGAGCTGATTAATCAGTTCTCCACTTCTTTACTGTCTCCTTCCATCGTGTTGCAGTAGTTTGTGATCACATTGTCCTGAGCAGAATTACATTGAGAAAATGTTGAATTTAGTGACAGTGTTGTAGCTGTTTGTTGTTGTCATAAAGATCACCAGGTGTGTTTCCATCCACCTGTTTTAACTTCAGTGAAAACAATCCAGCCACAGGTGTAGGCAACATCTAGTGGTCGTAGTGATGATGACAGGAGCAAAGGGAAAAGTGCGGTGACGTAGTTTATAGAGCGACAAAGTCCACGTCAGGAGGAGGTTGGGGTGGATGGATGAATATGACCCAGGAGAGCGGTGTTCGATTCCCACTGGTTGGAGGACTGGTTGGAGGACTGGTTGGAGGACTGGTTGGAGGACTGGTTGGAGAGGTTCTGGTCTGCACCACATGGGCACAAATGTTCTGAGCAGTACGTCCCCAGTTTGACTCTTGGTCTCCCTGGTGTTTCCTGTCTCTCTTCACTGTCCGAGCTCATTAAAAAGCATGAAATGCCCAAAAACAGCTTGAAAAAAAAACCTGTTCTATTAGACACAGAGTTTAAACTGTGGAATCATAATGAAAACAGCAGCCGAGGATTATCTAAATCATGAATTAATCCAGAATATAATTATTTCTAAGTTCTCCCGTGCCAGTAAAACACCTTCAGCACCAACAGCTGGTGTAAATCTTCACTTTCAGTCTGTTTGATTTGGTGGAATCATCTCTGAAGTGTTTTATTGATGCAGCTGCTGATGGAGCTGCATTTCCATTCATCAGTAAACACCAGTGTGTGTGTGTGTCTGTGTCTGTGTCTGTGTCTGTGTTTGTGTGTGTGTGTGTGTGTGTGTGTGTGTGTCTGTGTCTGTGTGTGTATGTGTGTGTCTGTGTGTGTATGTGTGTGTCTGTGTTTGTGTGTGTGTGTGTGTGTATGTGTGTGTCTATGTCTGTGTTTGTTTGTGTGTGTGTGTTTGTGTGTGTGTGTGTCTGTGTTTGTCTGTGTTTGTCTGTGTTTGTGTGTGTGTGTGTGTGTGTGTGTGTGTGTGTGTGTGTGTGTGTGTTAGCGTGAAGCTCTTTGCGCCCATGTACCTGCTGTTCACCTCCTCCAGTCACACCTCTGTAATGGAGGAGAGGAGAGTGTTAACAGACGACTGGCAGGAAAAGACAAGAGGAGGCTTAAGAGAGTGACACCTCCTTTCTTAAAGTTCATTTCTAGACCATGGAGGAGGAGTAGGAGGAGGAGGAGGAGGAGGAGGAGGAGGAAGGGCAGGAGGAGAAGTAGAGCTCATCACCTCTGGGACCACCTCTCTCCTTTTCATTTGTCACTCGGTGTGACAGAACGAGGCAGGAGAGGTGAGGAGACGACGGGGGAGGTGATGAAAGAGGACATGAGAGGAGAGTGTGTCACCTTCCTGCCTCCTTCTTTTCTGCTTCGTCACTGTGTGACATAACAAGAGGAGGAGGAGGAGAGATGAAGAGGAGGAAAGAGAGAGGAATTTGTCTCAATTGAAGATATTTTGCAGATAAAGAAAAGATAAAAGGAGGAGGGGGGGGGGTGAGGGAGCAGAGGAGTGATGGTATTAAGGAAGAGGAGGAGAAGAAGGAAACACAATCTCTATTCCCTGCTGGTTCTCTGTCTCTCTCACAGACTCCAGATCTGCCCGTCACATTGTTTCCCCTGAACCTCCAAAATCTTTATTCCACACCAGCGAGCGTCAGAGCTTCAGAGAGGAGATGAAAAGAGGAGCGGAGATAAGGCCTCCGTGTGATTCACATACTGAACCTGCTCGGTCGACTCACAGCGTCACAAAACTTGTTTAACGTTCCCAGAATGAATATCCATCCATCATGCCCCCTTTTTACGCAGTGATTGTCAAGGTGTGCTCAACTGTGAGAGCGCCACACCGGCCCAAAGCAAACAGCTCTGCCTTCGACAAATTAGCATTAAACATGCTGAATTAACTGTGATCAGCTCCTGTCTGCAGGGAATCATGACGCTCAGACAGCATCACTGCATCACTGTGATACTGAGGGAAACTTAAAAACAGCAGGATTCTGAATTAAGTTCTGCAGCATATTTTTTAGTCATGATTTCTAAGTGGATCTGTGTAATGTCAGATCAGATGATGATAAAACTGTCAATTTTATCAGTGTCCGTGTGATGAGTTTGTGGTTGCTCACATGGAGCGAACCATGTGACGAACTGTTCATATGTGTCAAGTCAGAATATTGAACCCGACAGTCCTCTTTGGCGGCCATGTTGGACAGGCTCAGCTCTTTCTCTTCTTTTCTTGTTCCTTAATTTATGGGTTTTTCAGTGTGTGTGTGTGTGTGTGCGTGCGTGCGTGCGTGCGTGCTGTCAGCATCAACACAGATGCACTAACGCTAAGCTAATGCTAATCCATGTAATTGATTGCAGGTTTTGCTCTGTGACCTGGCAGGTTAATACAGGGCTAACTGCCGGGCTACATGCTAATCCTTTATAATTTATAGCTGCAGCAGAAAGGATGAACCAGGAGAGATAAACCCTGAGCACACACACACACACACATACTCACACACATTAAGCTCTTTTATATTCTTATTTTCTCTCTCTCTGTTTCCTCACAGCCGACGCCCGCCATGACCTGCTGACATCACCCCCCACCCTGGACCCCCCCCCCTCTCTCCGACAAAATGGCCTCGACCGATTGGCTGTCACCATGGCGGCTGCTGCCACGGACGCTGCTGCTCATCCTGACTTTCCGTTTCCTGTGTGAGTCGGCCTCGACCACGCCCTTCCCCAAGGACCTGGAGCCGATCAGCGTGGTCAGCTCGGAGCGTGAGTAGATCCCTCTGAGTGGGGGAGGAGGACGATGATGATGATGATGATGATGACTATACAACCTCATAAAGTCACAGATCACAGTGTTGACTGTGTCTCTGATGTCCATGGAGGATAAATGTCAGTGGATTTGTGATGTAGTCCAACAGTCCAGGTGATGGTTGTCGTCATGGTAACAGTCCAAACAGAAACTGCTGATAGTTCACTGCAAATTCACCTTAATGTGAACAAATACAGGTAAATCACTGGGACAATAAGCTCACTGAATCCATGACAACAACTCTCTATATCCACCTCTCAAAGCATGATGGGAACTGTAGTGCCAAAGCTGATAAGACATGATATCAATGAGAGTCAGCCTGTATCTCACTTATCTTTACATCCCTGAGCCTCAGACTGTTTGTGTATCCATGGAGACCGATGTGTTGTGTGTGCTCATGTACACGGTGTGTGTCTGTCTCTGTCTGCAGAGTCGTATCAGTATCCAGGGTTCCAGGGTTTGCTTCAGGACAACGACACGCTGCGTCTGGGCCTGGACTTTCAGAGGATGTTACGCATCAACCACATGTTGTACATCACTGCTAGGTCAGCACACACACACACACACACAGACATAACCATAACTCTAAAACCAAGTCTTAACCCTCAACATGTGATTTGAAGGTGTCTCAAAAAGTGAGGACTGGCCAAAATGTCCTCACTTTCCCAAAATGTCCTCACTCTGTTATTAAACTACTTTTTTTGGTCCTTACTATGTAGCAAGTACAAGTACACACACACACACACACCTGAGATCCTGAGGGTTTAGGCTCAGTCCTTCAGATCACGAGCAAACAGGAGGAAATATTTCGTCACACACATCAGAGAAACAGGAGAAAAGCTGAAGCCTGAGAAGAAACTTCACTGTCAGTCGTTCCTCTTCTGAATGCTTCCAACATTTTTAAGACTCTGGTCTTTTTAAATCCAGGATTTTAAAGTCCCTCTTTATTCAGGTTTAAGGCTGCAGTCACTGAATCTGTATTTAGGTCCAGTTGCGATTTTCATGTGTTTGGTTCACATTTTAACTGTTAATCAGCTCCTTTGATTTAATTTGAAGATCATCAAGCTCTGCTGCTGAAGCATGCTGGGAAATGTAGGACAAAGACAAAGACACAAAGACACACACAGACACGTTTGCTTTGACACAAACAAGCTGAGAAAAATAAACGTCAGTGAGTGAGGATGAGGAGCAGAACGTTTCTTCCTCTCTGTGGAACCTGCAGAGGTTGTGTCTGCATGTCGACCTCTGACCTTGTGCTTTAACCTCCGCAGAGATCACGTGTTTGCGGTGAACCTGACGACAGCGTCGGAGGAGTTCGTTCCTCAGCTGGTGAGTGAAGTTCAACGATGAACAGTTTATTTTGAGTTTGTTGCTCCTGGAGACACAAACTCGTCTGCGTCGACTGACAGGTAACGTCTGTGAACTTCCTGTGCATCACGAAGAGAGACTTCATTTATCGCCATGAAAAAACACAAAGGTCAAAAATCTTCTTTTAACCTGAAAATGACACAAACTGTAGATTTTTTTATTTTCTCAGGTCAGAAAACTGAGAGTTGATTTTATTCCACTTGGATCTTGTTGTTGTAGTTTGTCCATGATTCAGATCCGTAGTGTTTTCTTCAAGATTGAGACACACCTGACCACGCCCACCTGTAGTGTCAGGTGTGGTCAGAGGTAGTGAGACGTTTCTGCAGGTTACATTTGAGTGGAGCGGCTCTGTAATGATGAGTGCGTCATGAGGCTCGTCTGATCTTTGCTCTTACATAAGAGTTTTCCCTGGAGCATCAAACCTGGAGACGCAGCAGAAGATCCTTTTCACTTCCTGCACAACAGACGCCGTAAATATCAGAGCGGTGGAACAAAAGCGCGGCAGCTGCTGATGCGGCGTGAGGCAGCACAAAGGACACGCTTCCTTTGATCTGCACACGTCCTCCTCATCAAAGAGAAAAGGTTACAGGGTGGCTCCTGACAGTAATGGGCCTCCCGGTGCATTGTGGGCCGGTGGCCTGCAGAAGCTCTTTGATGTGAGCTGTTACTCTCGTTATCAGTGATCCGACCTCAGCGGCGAGGCCCGGCATCCTCACCCCCTCTTTGAAGAAAAGTGTTCTCCTCAGGTTCAACATGAATGCCCAGAGAAACACCGCCGCCACCACCACCGCCACCGCCACCACAGATGCTGGTTTTAGTTCAACAAATGATTCTCTCAGGCTGGAATCAGCGTCATTATCGTCCTCCACTGAGAGTTTTCACATCCAACTCCAGACGACACGTTTCCCTCCAGAGGCTGATGATGATGGTGATGAAGATGTGTTCTGGTCAGGTGGGACAGACACATTCAGCATCGGTCATGTAAGGGTTAAAATACTGTGACTGTTAAATTTGAGTTTAACCCTGTGAGGTCAAAGGTCATTTTCTTTTTAAATTCCCCCTTTAAAGGTTCCTGAATAAAACTGGTTTCCCAGATGTTATAAATCAAAATGTGCAGAAACGTCTGTGACATGTGAGTAACTGTAGATCTCTGTGGTCGTTTCCACTGGTGACGCACGACGGACGGCAGGTGATGGACTCACGGTTTCAGTTCGGCTGATTGAGGTCATGTTTGTGTTGTTTTTGTCGCCTGGTTGTGTCTTTTTCTCAGGTCCTGATTTTCTTTGACTTAAAGTGTAATTAGCTGAAGCTCCAGGTTTTTCATTCTGACCCTGTAATCAGATCTCATCAGTGGGAGGTGATTGCTCTGTTGTCATGGAGATGGTTCACAGTATCATTGATTGGCTGTCACAGCCTGTGTTTGTGTTTGGTTTTTGTGAGGTGGTTGTTTTCACCATGGCAGCGATCAGGTGTGACTCATGACTCTCTCCTCGCCTGTTTATCTCTTATCGATGATGTCACCTGTCACCTGATCACATCTGGTTCTTCCTCTTCCTGTGTTTCAGAAACTGACGTGGAAATCCAAAGACGTCAGCAAGTGCACGGTCAGAGGGAAGAACAGCGTGAGTCTCTCCTCCATGTTTCCTTCTTCTTCCTGTTTTTCTTCTTCTCTGACTTTATCGTGTTGTCCTCTAATGACTCAAGATGAAACCAGTTTGACAGTCAGAATCAAGATGTGGATGAAAAGTGTCCAGATGTGACAAGCAGCTGTTTGAGATTCTGTCTGACAGATCTGATAAACGAGGCGCTGACACGTCTTTGTTTGAGTTCACTGACACTGCAGATAAAATTAGAAAGACTCTCAGAGCTTCACAAAAACATCCTTTGATCACATTGTTACCTTTTTTTTTCTGTTTGTGTTTCAGGATGAGTGCTACAACTACGTCAAAGTCCTGGTGCCCAGAAACGATGAGACCCTGTTCGCCTGCGGCACCAACGCTTTCAACCCCACCTGCCGGAACTACAAGGTACACACACACACCTGTCCTCACACACACACACCTGTCCTCACACACCTGTCCTCACACACCCGTCCTCACACACCTGTCCTCACACACCCGTCCTCACTCACCTGTCCTGCTGATCATGTGACCCGTAGAGCAACCTTAACCTGTGGAAGCTGGATCATCTCCACCTTTAGTTTGGTCACTAATGACTTTAAGTGATTCCTTCAGTGAACATTTTAAGGAAAACTTAACTGAACAGCTTCAGTCTCAAACTCAGATACATGAAGCAACAGAAAACAAGCTGAGTGTTGGTTTTAATCAGAGATCGGTTGATGATGACGATGATGATGATGATGATGATGATGATGATGACACAACAGGGTAATAACTTCATTATTTAACTTCATTCAGCCTGATGCTCCTCCTCCTCTAGTGTGCTCCTCTGATGAATGTGTTCTGTCATCACCGTCCTGCCCACAGACGGCCTCTGTCCAGACTCTTCTGCTCTGTGGTTCCCTGAAGGTGGAACCAGCTCCTGAAGTCTCTCAGAGCAGGAGCGTCCCTCTCTGTCCTCAGAGAGTCTCTTGAAAACTCATCTCTTCTGAGATCTTTCCTAAAAACCTGAGCACGTTGAACTTTCTGACAAACTTCCTGATAAAACCTGCAGCACTGATCAAACAGACGTGGTACCTAAAACTTACGTGAAGGTTTCCCACTGCACTGAGGCTTCACGACTGTCCTCCACTTGTCAGGCGCTCTGGAGAAAACGAATGAATGTAAATGTAAATGGAGTCAAGTATGTTAAAAATCAGGCGTAATCATCTGCTGTGACTGCAGTTTAAATATAACCTTGTGTGTTTTAAAACAACAAAGGGGTGTGTGTGTGTGTGTGTGTGTGTGTGTGTGTGTGTGTGTGTGTGTGTGTGTGTGTGTGTGTGTGCGCACTTTTCCTAACCTGCCCGTTTTCCTCTCAGCTGTTGAAACGTTGCTAACGTCAGGTTAATGAGCGGAGAGATGGGGTGAGGGGGCTTTTATTCTGGCGGCGTTTCCCTGCTCTTTCACTTCCCTAATTGGAAGCGTCAGGCATCTCGACGCCTCGTCACAACCAAACACAACACCTTGCGTGTTACTTTTCCTGCTGCTGGAGGTTTGATTGACAGGCGCTGACCCCGTTTAGCTGAAGCTTTGTGGGCTTTGAAAGCTCCGGCGGCGGGAAACAAACAACAAAAACAACACATTTACCTGAAGACGAGGAGCTTTCCTCTGTGACTGCGAGGAGTTTGGATCTAAAACGAGATCAGATCCTGCGCTCGTCTCTGATTGATGGCTCCAGATCAAATCAGCTTCTACTTTTTAAAGATCAGGAAGTAAAAACTCTGTTTTCTGCAGTTCAACAAATAATTTAAAGATGTTTTCTGACAAGAGGAATTAAAATCAGATGAATTGACTTTAATGAGAAGTAAATCGACTTCAATAAGAATCAGACAATGTGGATGTTCGTTGATGACCTTGTAAATGGTTGAAAGCTCAGGAACAAGCTGAGCAGTGGATATTTTATTAAAGTACGATGATGTTGTGTTTGTAGTGGAGCTGTGAGCTGAGAGCCTGCTGCAGAAATGAAATGTTAATGTTGTTAATGTAACACAGAATATTTAATATTACATTTATTCCCTGAGTAAACTCCTGCTGCTGAAGGTTTTTAACGGCGTGAAGTCGACTGTACAGACGAGCTGCTGTGAAGATCTCGTCTCTGCTGGACGATCTGAAATCAGCAGGACGTTCAGAACAGGACCACACCTACATTTAAAACAGGAAGTGCAGCTGACCTGACACAGAGCTGGAGAGTCCACAAGGGAGGAAACTATCATGAACAATATGGACAAAAAAAAAAAAGGGGAGCTTTATTTTTCCCTCCTGTCACTTCTTGATGCTTCAGTTGTAGTTGAGCAGTCAGATGTGACGTGTGTCTGACCTCTGCTCCACCAGCTCCTCTGGGTTAATGTGGTTTTTATCACAGAGGTTCTTCAATCAGCCGCAGCAGGATGATAAACCTCCTGTAAAATACTTTCACTGTTTCATTCACTGATGTTTTTAAGGTGAATGATTCCCCCTGAAAGCCACACTCTGTCAGACCCTCAGGCGTCTGTGCTTTTACTGCAGCGCTGCTACAAAAGCTGCTGCACAAAGTGTTATTGTTCTTATCATTACTGTCATCTGAGTTTGTTAGAATAAACAAGTAGCTTTATGTGGTTTTGCATGTGTCAGATTTATTTATTTCAAAATAAAAGATTATTCAGCTGCTTTCAAAAACCTGAAGAGCTAAAGAAATAATAATAAAGATGTTTGTTTTCGCTGATGATGTTTTTACAGCACGTCTGATGACACGGTTGATAAAAGCTGTTTTTCTCTCTGGTAACGTGACGACTTGTTTGCTGCTGCAGCTGATTCATGTGTGAATTGACATGTTAGCTATTAGCTGATAGCACTCAGATGCTACGTTAGCTGAATTGCTAACAGAGGAGTGAGGCTGTGGGAGCGTTTAGCCTCATAAATACACTCATCTGCTGCCTCCACCCTCTGGGAGCGGAGTCTCCCACCTCGCTCTCTGTCTTCAAGTCTTTCTCTATCTCGCTCGCCCACACTCTGATCATCTCCCAGACTGAAAACACGTCACTCCTTTTCTTTCCCTTCAGCATCCACAACACTTCCATGTTTCTACTCTGTTCTACTGTGTTCTACTGTGTAACGTTACTGTGGAGTTCAGACAGGGTGAATCAGCCTCTAATTAAACACATGGACATCTACATTTATACTATATGACCTTTAAAAAAGGCAACAAACATAAATACAGCAATGTAATTACATTATAGATTAAAGTACTGTGTGATTGTGTGTGTGCAGGAAGATGTGAGTGAGATGTGTTGATGTGTGTTTGTTTTCATGTGTTTTGCTCTCAGTCTGGAGTCAGAGCTGAGCTGTTAATAACATCATCAGAGCTTCATTATCTGTTCTGTCAGCAGCTCCATCAGTGTATTATTAGCTCAGGTACAGTAACGTGGAGCTGCTCCCTGCTGAACCCTCACTCAGCAGCATTACCATCCCCTCAGCGACACGCAGGGAATAATATTAGCACACTTTATTCATAAAGTTGACATTATAAAGGAGCTGGTGAGTGAGAAGTGAGTTTATGTTTCACTCACTTTTTAGCTGCTTCCTTCTCTTCAGCGACAGTTTCTGTTGTCTGAGATTTGTCCTTCCTTTAACCTCCTGCTGTTTCCTCCTCTTCCTCCTGTCAGATGACGTCGTTGGAGCAGGTCGGGGAGGAGGTGGTCGGCCAGGCTCGTTGTCCCTTTGAGTCCGGTCAGTCCAACGTGGGACTGTTTGCTGGTGAGTCAACAGTGAACCGCTGTCAACATGACACCAACTACAACTACATCAGTATGTCTATCATCTGTTGTGTTTTCTGTAGGTGTAAATATATCCGAATATTTATTGATGTGAATAATTATTTAGATTCAAAGATTAATTAATAACATGCACAATCATATGGAAAAATCCATAAATATAATAAATCTCAATGAATTTTCCCTTTTACACCGTAAAAGACACTTTTGTATGGAAGACCAAAAGTGTCATTGAATTTGTAATAAATTATTATAACTAATTTTACAATAAAAATAGGCATTCATTCTAAATAATTTTTAATTTATAAATAAATATACCAAATTACAAAGTAATTCATTCCTTAATATTTTAATGGATGAATTTAGTGAACTGTGAAAATTATAAACATTTAATATTAATGAATTGAAAAATAGTTCAAATAAAAAAGGGTTTGGCAAAAACACAGTTAATAGCCTACATCATTAAAAATGCAGCAATGAATTTTTAAATATATAATGTAATTTCAAATTGTATTTGAAAAAGTTGGAAAAGAAGAAAAATAACTGAATTCACAAAAAGAATTAAGAATACAGATTTTAATCAGGCATTTAAAAGGGCAGTTTGCATTTCCTGTTAGTCACACAGTAGAATGTAAGTATGTTATTAAATAGTAGAGAGAATTCATTTAACCATAAGGAAACATTAATCAACAGATCTGCCAGTGTTAGCCAGCTGGCTAATTTCCAGCTCCGGTCCTCAGGCAGATGTTTGTTAACCAGGGAAGTGATGGTAAAAAAAAAAAGACAGAAGACAAATCAACGTAAAGACAGAGCAACAGGAAGAACACAGCAGCAGGATCCTCCGTTCAGTGCACGTAGACGTCAAAGCAACAAAACACAGCGAAGCAACAATGAATTTAACCATTTCTGACACAGCAGTAAACTACGAGACACAGTCTGTGTGAATGTGATGACGGATGAACACAAGGAGGTGAAGGTCGCTCTGAGAATTTATCACAGATTAATGTGCTGCACAAGAATGTGTTTGAGTGTCTCCTGTGTTTATATGTACCAACAGAAAAACATACAGTAAATCTTCAGTCAGTATAATGAGTCTCTGCTCATCAACGTGGTTCAGCTGAAGGTCAAGTAAAATGTGACGAATGATCAAAGGTTCAGTTCCACAATGAAACTGACTCAGATTCCTGCTGAAAACAGTAAAATCATCAACACGTTCCTGTTTCATCAGGGGGAGATTTCTACTCGGCCACTATGACGGACTTCCTGGCCAGCGACGCCGTCATCTACAGAAGCCTGGGAGACGGGCGCCCCGTCCTCCGGACCGTCAAGTACGACTCCAAGTGGCTCCGAGGTATTTTTCATTTCAACCTCAAACATGTGACACCACTTTTTTTAAAGTTTGTTTTCTTTAAGCTAGATCACATGACACAGGTCACATGATGTGTTGTCAGCAGGTTAGAGTTCACACAGTGAATCCTCATCCCAGTGGACCAATCAGCTGGGAGCATGCTCACAATCAGACACTTTATATTTCAGACAGATCTGAAGCAGATCTACAAATATGTAGAAAAAAGAAACATGAATCAGCTGACTTTGAGTTCTGTTTAGTCGTTATTGTTCAGAATCAGAATCAGAATAGTGTGGGATTCGGGAAAAAAACCTCAGCAACATAAGCATATATAAACACATCTTACAACACAATGACTCAAGACAGGGGGGGGGAGGGGGGAATGGTAACTAAACCATCACTGTGGCAAGTGAGCAAACTTCATCCACTGAGGAAGGTCATGAGTTGTGGCTGAAAGCTCCAGAGGAAGCAAGTAAGGCTACAGTTGAGCTGAGCTTTGTTTCCTTTGGTTTGTATGATTATAGATTCACCTGTAATATATTGAATCAATACAGATCTGTGTCGTTACATTGATTCATTTATTAACACCACTATCACCACTGAAGGGCTTTAAAACAGACACTTACTGAAGACTGACTGTCCTCTCCCACTCAGAACTGACACTCTGAGATTATATTTATATTATATTTATATAATCTGATATTATATTCTATATATTCTAAATTAACCCCACATAAAGGTTCAGGTTCAGTGTCTGTGGAGCTGTGAAAGTAAGAAGTGACAGCTGATAAACGTGTTGAACGTCACAGACTGATGGAGATGTGTCACAGTGAGAGATTCACCCTCTCTCTCTCTCTCTCTCTCTCTCTCTCTCTCTCTCTGCAGAGCCTCACTTCCTGCACGCCATCGACTATGGTAACTACGTCTACTTTTTCCTCAGTGAGATCGCAGTGGAGTACACCACCCTGGGCAAGGTACGCGTGTGCGTGTGTGTGTGTGTGTGTAGTTGAAACAGTTTCTGGACTCTCAGACATTAAAACTACAACCTGCACTGTCTGTGTGTGTAGATGAATATTATCCACAGATATTAGATGTGTATTAAAACATTTTACCTCATTGTGATGAAGTTAACTTTGTTTAACTAACTTTTAAAGACTAAGCTGATCTGGAGTTTAACTTGGAGTCAGAACCAGGGCCTGATAATAAATCTGACATCAGTTGTTCAGAATGTTTTTTTCTGTCTGTCTCATGATTTGTGTAAAATCACCTGATGTTCAACCTCACATGTGAAACAAGTTTCTTGTTTAGTTGTTTTTCATTAGTTTCAGTTTATATTTTTAATTATATTTCATCACAATATGATTCCACTGAAAGTCAATAACTGAGAATAATCAATTATTAGTCACTGATGATGTCATCAGTCTCCGTGCTGATTACACCTGAATAACACCCTGACTGTCACTGACTGATGTAGACGTCTCCTCTAACTCTGCCCTCACTAACCCGCCCCTTGCTCACCTGTTCTACAGGTGGTGTTCTCTCGTGTCGCCCGGGTCTGTAAGAACGATAACGGTGGATCTCCCAGGGTTCTGGAGAGATACTGGACTTCCTTCCTCAAGGTGAAGGTTCTGCAGCGCAGTCACACTGGAACCGGACTTTCAGAAACACGACAAGAGTAGTTTGTACAATGGGGACACATCGAGTGTGTTATCGTTACAGTGTTTTTCATGACTGTTATATAACCACACACTCTGCTGGTGTGTGTGTGTGTGTGTGTGTGTGTGTGTGTGTGTGTGTGTGTGTGTGTGTGTGTGTGTGTGTGTGCGTGCAGGCTCGTCTCAACTGTTCGGTTCCTGGAGATTCCTTCTTCTACTTCGACGTTCTTCAGTCTCTCACCAACGTGCTGCAGATCAACCAGAGACCTGCCGTGGTTGGGGTCTTCACCACTCAGGCCAACAGGTACACGTCAGAGAGGGTGTGTGTGTGTGTGTGTGTGTGGGTTGGTTGACTGGCCTGAATCTGCCAACTCCTGGCTGTAATTTTATTTTTATTTTATTTCTTTTGACTGGTTTACAGCTTTTTTTTTCACTGAACTGCACCAAAATAGTAAAATATAGTAAAAGAGAGCAAGTGTGTGTTTGTGTGTTTGTTCCAATATTTGTTAATTCAAACAGTTTGTCCCAGTTTTGTCACTATGAATTAGACCTTTTTTGAGTGAGGATATTTCTAGAAAAGTAAGAACATTTTTTCAATCAGAGCATTCTGGGAAAACGAGGACGTTTTGTCCTTCAAATGTGTCTTTGAAGGTTAAGACTTGGTTTGAGGGTTGAGGTTAGAAGAGACTGTCCTGTAACAAAGGAGCCCACAGGTCGTCTGTCAGCAGGTTATTATGACCCATAGTCAGGTTTTGTTGCTAGGCGACATCTAGTGGTCGTAGTCATGATGACAGGAGCAAAGGGAAAAGTGCGGTGACGTAATTTATAGAGCGACAAAGTCCACGTCAGGAGGAGGTTGGGGTGGATGGATGAATATGACCCAGGAGAGCGGTGTTCGATTCCCATGTGACAGGAGCAGTTTATGTTGTTTCTATTCTCCATGACACAAGTATAGATGTATAAAACTGTTTATACATGATTCAGGCTTTCAGGTTTTGCCGCCTCTCTTTTCTTTTTCCTTCCTTCATTTTCTTCTTGCATTTCTCTGTTTGTTTTGTCGTCGTCTTTTCTCCAGGAGCTCTTTAGTTGTTACTGAGCTCTCGTGTTGATGACAGTATCACAGTGTGGAGGTCTGTCCTCTCTCCATATGCTCCTCTGTTTGTTTACGCTCAGTCAGGATTATATAATGTTTGAGTTTACTGTGCGGATTCCGCTGTGAGTCAGGAACTCTGCAGACGCTCTGACGCCTGGTTTTCATCGCATTTCAAGGTTTTTCATTTTAAAATTTTCAGGTTTTTCGAAACTTGGGATGAAGTTTGTTAGTTCTGGTTTAGTTTCAGTTCAGGTTTAGAGATACATTTGTTCTGAATTGTTTCATTAGAATTATTAGCGGCTTGTTGAATGTGAATCCATCTTCCTCTGCAGTATCCCTGGCTCTGCAGTTTGTGCTTTCTACATGGACGACATAGAGAAAGTCTTCAATGGGAAGTTTAAGGAACAGCGGACCAGTGACTCATCCTGGACTCCAGTTCCTGATGAGCAGATTCCTAGACCAAGGTGAGACATTGGCTTCATCTAAATCCAGGATGATTTGAAACCAGACCTAAACCCAGGGACTGAAAAACTGTTGGACACATTCATAAGTTGACAGTAGCGAACAGGAAGAACACATTTCTTCATTTCTTTTCTTCAGACCTGGTATGTGTGCAGGCGACGGTCCGGCTGCAGACTACAAGTCGTCGGTTCAGTTTCCAGATGAGACGCTGACATTCATCAAGTCGTATCCTTTGATGGACGAAGCCGTTCCCTCTGTCAATGACCGGCCCTGCTTCACCAGGACCTCCAGCAGGTAACACACATGAACCAGGCCTGGCTGGCGTTAGGGAGCCTGCATGCACTGGGTCGTCCGGCAAAGAAAGGTTGAACCTGGCTCAACTTCTGATGCAACACAACATCATCCAGCAAAACTCTGCATTGGCCAATCAATTAAATGTTTTCCAAAGTTGTAAAATCCTGTATGTGAGCTGTGAAGGCTTTTGGTGTCTGTTCAGCCATCAGACACATCGTATAACATCCTGAATCGTAAGCTCAAACAATACGCTGTTGTCAGCGCAGCCCCATGTGTTTCAAAGGTTCTCTAAACGATCGTCACTGCCACTAGATGTCACACTAGACCACCAGCATCTCAAACCAAAGCAAACGCTTCATTGGCCACAACCCCCCCACCCCCCCTTCACGTTCTCAGTCATCAAGGTGTTACAAAGCCCATTGAAAGTGTCACTAAACTGTATAAAGTTACCCTCTGGACATGAGAGCCAACAAAAAACAATCTAACCTCAACCATTAGCCCATGCAGCAGTACCATGATATGCTGGCAGCTAGCAATGGCAACATTAGTCAAACAAATTCATGAGTAACAGCAAGTCAGCTAACATTATCATGCCACTGTAGCTGTCACCAATGAAAACAGACATGCAACGTTATGTAGCATCAAGGTACTTGAGCAGCTTGTACGGTTCTTCTCTCAATAAAGCCAGACCGGTATTAGCTTTACGACTGGACTGGGAAGGAAATTCAGGCTAAGACTGTTCTGCAGGGACCAACTGCACGAATGACAGTGACGGAGCTGGTAAAGACACTGATTGAGCAGGTAAAGACACTGATGGAGCTGGTAAAAATATTGCTGTAGCGAGTAAAGACACTGATGGAGCCAGTAAAGACACTGATGGAGCGGCGACAAACTTAAAAAACTTTTGATTTGACGGGACACTAGTCGCCTAAGATTTGAGCTGGTCGTCCCCATTGCCAGTCCGCCTGTGCTCTCATCTTGTCCCTCTCTTGTAGGAGGCCTTTTTAAACAAAATGTGGTAGAAAATAGTTGTTTGTTGCTATGTTATTGTTTATACTCTTGTTCACAGAACCTTTAACACTTGTTCATATCACTCTAATCAGTCATCCCAGTATACTAAAAATATCTCAGACACCACTGATTTGATTTTGCAGAAACCATGGGTAGTAATCTGTGTCTGTGCTACATTCACTGTGACTTTTCTTTACCTGATGCTAATTGGCTGATTTGTGCAGGATGATCAGATTTACTCTTAATATAAGAGGATAGAGGACTTGTTCTTCTATGCTCTGCTCCTCTGTCCTAGATAATTAAATCTGCATTTTGCAATGGCAGACGTTTACCCAGCAGTGTTGTACACAGTGATTTACAACATGCAACAGTAGAACTACCTTCAGTCTCCAGGCTGTTGTCAGATGTCTGAGTCAGTGTACCATAGCTGATGAAAGATGTCATCACACACTCTTGCTATGTGATGGGAATCGTTAAAGATATTTTTCCAATGAAATGTTTCCATTTAGCTGACACTCATATCCACAATGACTCAAAGTAGGTGAGTAGATAAGTTTTAATCACTAACCACCAAACACTACCGTGAGGCGGAAATGATGGAGAAAGATATCTAAGAGGTAAAGTAGGAAGTGGAGCTGGTGAACTAAACCCTGCAGAGGTGAATTTTAAAGTTACAGCAGCACTGAGGGGCAGTGAATCCACCATCTCGACCTGAAGCTGTGAGGATAATCGTCGGTATCAGCTTTGATTAGTTGTTGGTGCGCAGGAAGTCCTCTCTGTCTGTGTCCGTCTCGGTGCTCTGAGAATCTCTGACCTTTTTAATCTGCGCCTGCAGGTTTCAAATGAGTTTCTGATGGATTCTAATTAGCAGTCGGGAATGGGAATGAGACTCTTAATTCCACATTCAAATTAGCCTCCACTCTGGAAAGGCCTGAGCCGACCCAGATAATGATGATGTGGATGTCCAAAGGGCTGCACAGATCCTCTCACTCTGTTATATAACATGAGCGCAGGACAGTCGGAGCAGTCTGAGGTACTCTGAGATCTGGAAATCAGTGTTGGAGGGAACACACTTAACTTCCACATACATCATACTCATCTATATAGTCCTCCTACACTTTCAAGTGTGTCCTTTATGTGCAGAGAGGACTTAGAGACCAGGTTCACACTACACACACGTCCCTGACCAAAATCAAAGTCACAAAGATTTGTAAGTGACTGATTCAAGATCCAAAGATGTTCAGTTTATTTTCATGTTTTAAATGAAGCATCAAGTCTCAAGGCTGAGGAGTTAGAAACGACATGGATTTGACATTTTTTCTTTAAAAAATTCACCATTCATTTTCTGTCAGTCTGATCAATGAAACTGATCGATGATTGCTCTCTGTTTTCTCCCTCACAGGTCAAAGTTGACCCAGATTGTGGTGGATGTTTCTGCCGGTCCCTTCAAAGATCGGACGGTGATGTTCCTGGGCTCCGACGACGGCCGAGTCCTGAAGGTTTTGGCGAGCACACATCCCAACGACAGCTTCGGGACCAAACTGCTCGAGGACATCGACGTGTACAACCCGTCAAAGTGAGACTTATATCAAGCTACTACTGCTGCTCCTAAAGCCTTCAACAGCCATTTCTATATAAAATGATCTGCTTCCTGTCTGCCTGTGTGTCCAGATGTAACGTTCAGGGTCAGGAGGACAGGAGGGTTCTGGGATTGGAGCTGGATAAGGACCATCATGCTTTGTTTGTAGCCTTCACCAGCTGTGTCATCAGAGTGCCACTCAGCCGCTGCACCCAACATGGAGCCTGCAAAAAGTAAGAAAACACCAATGAAAGCAGCTCTTCAGTCTGTATGTTGCAGGTCTGACCCTGATCTCTCCTCTGCACTCAGCCAAATGAAACTCTCTTTTTGCAGCAGGAGAAGCTTGAGTTTCCTGAAACGTAGCAGCAAAGAATTCAAGCAAACACCCTAATCTTGTTAATTCTGGAAAACATCCAAAAATTAGGATCTTTTTAAACATTCAAATGTGGAGCTGAATTTGGAAACATAATGAAAATTGTAGCGGCGAGTGTGAGCCGGGGGAAACGGGGAAGCCAAGTCTGAATGGTTCAATGTGAACAGAAAGAACCTTATTTATAGATGTCATTAGACTGAACCTAACAGGGCTGGCTGCCCAAATTAGAGCACATTCATCACTGGAGAGCGTGCACACACACACACACACACACACAGACTTGATGTAATTACTGAGTTGGGTGAATGGGCCCTGCTGAAGTGATGTGGTAACACAGCTGCAGAAGCTCAGAGAGGTTTCCACCAGCTGTTTCTCCATCATAGACAAAAAGGTTGTGAGAGATGTTCGACTGAGAAGACGAGGACGAGGGGAACAGACCATCAGAGACCTAGGAGACTCAACGTCCTGCAGCAGTGACCTGCAGCTTGTCTGGACTTCATCACTTAGACTCCTCATGGACTTGACTGGACGACTGACCTGGACTTCCTCTTTCAGATTTAAACCTTTTACAGACTTTTTGAATGACTTAAAGGTTCTAAATGTATCGAACCCTTTTATAAATGACAGCGGGGCCGTTATGGCTGCAGTCAGCCTCCTGTTGCTCGCAGTCCGAAGGTGGGCAGGAGCGATCATCCAGGCCTCTGGCCAAAACATGACCTGCAGGATGGACTAGGAAAGAAGTTCAGCCCCGTGTGGTGTGTGGATAGTCCACCAGACAGGGCTGAAGAGTGCCAGGAGAAGAAGGAGGAGTCTACCCTTCCATCGCCACCATGTAAACCATGAGGAGTTTTCAGTTCGGACTGCAGGCGAGGTACCGGCAGTGGCTCAAGGCTTGACTTGGGTTCGTCCTCTTGTACTTGAAACTTGAGTCGAGACTTGTCTCAAATGACCTTGAGCTGGACTTGATCTGACAGAGTTGAGACCTGACGAAAGCTCAGCCTAATGAACCTGAGGTTTGACCTGGATTCACCCTCAAGTCTTGACTTGAGACTCGTCTCAGTGGGACACCTGTAGGACTCGACACCTGACTTGTTCTTCCTCTGACTCTGATGGACTTCATCACTATGTCTCGGACCTTTCAGCAAGGACCTGATTCTTGACTTGATGTTGACACAGATGACTTGACTTGACTCTAGAGCCTTTGGTCATTAAGGACTGGCCACTTCCTTCCTTATTCCCTCCTTTATTCCTCCCTTCCTTCTTCTCTCCTTCACTCTTTGTTTTCATCCTTCCTCTTCCCTCCTGTTTTTTAGTCTCCAGAAACACATGGTCTCTCATGTCCTCAATTCCCAAAGGAGCGCACACACACACACACACACACACACACACACACACACACTGCTGTCATCTTTAAGATTAAGTAAACATTTACAATCTGGCATCACTGACAAACTGTTTCTTCATTTATGCACAAACACACGCAGAACTGTCACACAATCACACAAGCTTAGTGTGTCTCTCTCGGTGCCTAACACACACACACACACACACACACACACACACACACACACACACACACACCTGTCGTGTCAGCTGTTGTCAGATGGAAAAAAAATCTTCAGCAACAGAAACAATGGCTGCCGTCCCTGTTGGTAAGACACACACACACACACACACTTGTCTCAAAGCCTGTCACCCATTACCAGTCCATTTTGTTCACACTCTGCCAGTCACACACACACTTCACATGCCAAACACACACAGTTCACAGTCAGGCCAGCCAAAACAACTGTGTGCGTGTGTGTGTGTGTGCGTGTGTGTGGTAGACAGCTGGCTGTTCAGACTCACACATGACAGCGACTGATACAGAAGAATAACGTCTGCGTCCTCTCTCCCTCTCTCTCTCTCTCTCTCCCTCCCTCTCTCCCTCCCTCTCTCCCTCTCCCTCCCTCTCTCCCTCTCTCTCTCTCTCTCTCCCTCTCTCCTTTATCTCTCCATCTGTTTCCTCTCTCTCTCCCTTTTTACCTCTCAGTCTTGACTCCCCTCTTCTTCCATTTTATTCCTCCTCTATTTATCCTTTTCTTTTTCTTTTTCTCTCCTTTTTTCATTTCTCTCTCTCTCTCTTTCTTCTTATTTTCAGATTCATATTTATTTTAATAAGATGACTTTAATTAAAAAATATTTCCAGCAGCTTTTACAATGTCAGAAGAAAATGTTCTGGTCTCTAGAGATCATTTCCTCCTTCATGACGACTGTACGGCTGAATTTATACAACTCACCTGTTTACATTTTATTAAGGACTAAATGATGGAGAATTGAGGGCATGGCCTCTTTGAGTGACAGGCTCCACACAGGCCCCACCTCTTTGTCCATTTTTGGATGAGCTGGGAGTTAGGGGCGGAGTCAGGCACTGCCAAGACGGCGAGATGGAGCAGCTCAGTCTGAGCTTCAGAAACCTGTGGGTGATGTCACAGAGGCTCCGCCCATCTTTATTCACATCCTGCCACATATTCCATTGATTCCCACGTGGAGAAACAAATGTCTATAGGACGTATCATAAACAGATCATTGGAAATAAGCTGAAGACCATCAGTATATGATCTAAGTTAATGTGTGTGTTTCTGTCTGTCTCAGACCCTGCCTGGCCTCTCGTGACCCATACTGCATCTGGCTGCGGACCGGGAGCTGTGCCAACATGGCGCCGGGTTTCAAGTACGTGTCACTTCCCTTTCTTTCTCTTTCCTTCTGTCACTCCTTCTGTCTCTCTTTCCCTCTCGTTTCTCCGAGCTGTCATCAATCCGACAGCTCATAAAGCTGTGACGGCTCCGCTCGTATATCTGCTGCAGCGAGCGAAGGGTCATATATCTGAGAGATGTAAATCCATGATGCCTTTCATACTTGCAGCCAAAGTTAAAGGATGGATGGGGAAACGTAATGGGAACAAATGTTAAGAAGGATGTCAGCAGGAATGTACTGCATGCACTTTGTTGGTATAAATCTATAAGTTATAAAAGTCTGTTGACTCACAATCAGGCTCAGTTTGTTCTGAGTGGAGTTTGTTCAGGAATCAGATCCAGAATATTCCCCTGATTTCTCCTTTAAATCTCCACTGAAGTCAGTTTTTACCCCTCTAGTCTGCTGCAGGAACCTTGTTACCTAAAGACACCTTTGAATTCTTGGTGTCGCAGATTGAACTCAGTGCTTGTGGTCCACGTTGACTTGATTGCATCACATAATTTCTGCAGCTGCATGTTCGTGCTGTCAGTCTCCTGTTCTATTGGATTCAGGTGTTTAGACTTTGCTTTGTGACACGGAGCATTATCCTGCAGGAAGTAGCGGTCAGAAGGTGTTGAACCACGACCAGCCTGGACTGTTGACACCGGGCAGGTTGGTCCATGGATTCACACTCAGATCCATCAGACCAGGATGCACTTGTCAAATCTTCGACTGTCCAGTTTTGGTTTTGTCTGCAGAACTGCTGCTCACTAGAAGTTTTTTATTTTCATGCACTTGTCTTTAAATGCTAGCACTTGTGTTTTCTGAGATACTGAACTCACCTTGTCACTAAATAGAATTCAGGTAAATTGCATTTCTCTCCTTCTTCATCCTCTTGATCAAACTTTAATGCACCGAGTTTCTGCCAAATGACAGGAAAATATTCTGTGCATCAATTTAGTCACATAACAGAGCCTGACATGTTGGTGTCTACAGTATGGAAACGTTGTGATCTCCACTAAAGTTCAAAGCTCCATCCAGTCTAAAGGTAGATGTCCATGTGTTTGTGATTATAAAGCAGGTCTAGGTTCTATATTAATAATGTGAAAGTATCAAAGCCTCAGTCCACAGAGAAATGCACACAGCCTGTATTCAGACACTGAGCCTTAAAACCAGCTGTCAGGACTTCTGGAACTTTGTGATGTCACAACAAAGCAGTCACCGCCCTCAGCCACGCCCCAAACCCCGCCCACTTGGACAACCTGGACTTCTTACACCAACCAGATGAGAGGCTCAGAACCTCTCTTCTGCCTCAAAATAAAGCCCTTTATATTATTTCACATGGGAAAAGTGAACGGACAGATGAAGGACATGATGCTGACAAACCCTTGAGTCCGGTTGTTTCTGTAGAAAACCACTGAAGTGTCGAGTGTTCCCATCAGTTTGAATGGTGCGTCCCGACACAGTAAACACGTACATCAGGGTCAACAATCAGGAGATAGATTGTTGAGTCACAAACACTCAGAAGGAAATCAGTCACCTTGTTTTTCACTGCTCTATAAATAATTGGTTTGATATTTAAAGCAAATTGTTGACTCTCGTCAGCAGAACAAACAGGAAGTGTGTCGGTGTCTGCCTGCTGGAGGTTTCACACCACAACTTTCATCATCTGGAAGAAGAAAGGTTCTCTCAGGAGACGTCTCCACCACAGAGGAGCAGTTTATGCTCAGCTGCGTCTTCATGTGTGCGTCTGATCTGCAGATCACACAGCTGACGTCCCGCCAGTGTCACTACAGGTGATGCACTTCATCTCAGGCCAAGCCAAGCAGAGACGTCGAGAGAACGACTGAGGAAGAATTAGAAAAACTGCTGCACATAAAAAAAAACCTCATGTTCAAGGACAAGAGTTGATCCTGCTGCTTTCAGGGTCAGTTCATTGTACGTCTGCCTGGCAGAGTCAACTGAAGCGAACTGATGCTGCTGCCTGATGCTCATTTTGTGGGATAGTGACCTTCCTGCAGCTCTGAGCAGCGCTGACACATTTTAGTTTAATAACCATCTGGCTGCGAGATCAACACATTTTTTTCAAAACTTTTATTCATTCAGTGAAGTTTCACTCATACTCACATCCCACATCCACCTCTGAGAGCTGCCCAGTACAACCAGTCTGACCTGCTGGTCACTGAGTGGCTCCACTGGAGGAGTCCGGCAACTTTTCTTTTAATGATCCTCTGAATACATCTCTAAGCACAGGAGGCTCCTGGATGATAGATTAGTCCTGTAGGTTTACGTTATTGATTCACCCTGATCCAGGACCAGCGTCACGATCCTGACCTGAAGTCTCGTCGTCGTCTTTCATGAGACTGAACACAGTGAGCGTTTGAGTGTTTACTCAGGGGGTGTTGGGACGTTTCCTGGAAACTTCTGAGGAGGAAAAATCAACATTAATTTAGACCAACTGAAAAAGGGCCTTTCTGCCAAAGTCAATACAAATAATGTAAAATCAAAGATGTCTCAGGATGTGCTGCTCAGCCAGAAGCTGTGAGAGTAATGTCACTGAATAAACCCTTCCTGTTAAAATACAAACATGGTGACAGGACAGTTGGTGACATCTTTCCTGTGTAACTACGTCCCCTTATCCTCAGACGTGGACGTGGACGTGTTGATATCAGTGTTTAAATCTCTTCTGTAGTTCCACCATTATTCTGTTGGTTTGATGGTTTCAGGGTCTCAGCTGCTCTGTGCTGCTGTGGAGATCTAGAGGTCTTTTACTTCTCTGCGTTACTGCTGATTACACACAGGTGTGGTGATTCTCTCAGGTAGAAGAAACAGTAACTCTCAAGCCGACCCTCCTTCAGTTTCCTGTTTCCTGTGTCTTTGTGTGTCTGTCATCCCGAGCTCCTCCCTCTGATGGCGAGCTGCGAGTGTGTGATGGATGACAGGTGAGGTGAGGTCACTCGGTCTGAGTCAGGTTGTTCAGGACATTTTGTTTTGCATTTTGAGTCCTTCCATTGAGCCTGTGGGATGTAATCAATCACCTGAAATAACTCTCATCTAACCTTAAAGGTGCTATATGTAAGTTTGGCTATTGCTACATAGCTGACATTAGCATTGACAGCTGTTTACAACCTCAGCATCAAACTTCATTCCTTCACTCACTAAGATCTGTGTCTTGGTTTTATTTCTATAACTTCTTTTCTTCTACCGAAGTTAGCATGCTAACCAGCTAGCCCTTTCCGACTGGCCCGTCTCTCTGGTCCACCTCTCAGCTTCCAGTCTGTCCTGAAGAAGCAGCTGCTCAGAGGATGTATTTTAACCTCTAGCGATAGAAAAACGTAGGTCCTTTAACACATAAATATCCCACTGACGATAACTCATGATGACTAAAACGTCTAAAACACAAGAGAAAACAATGACTAAGAATCATAAGACTGATCAGTATGTTCAGACCTCTTCCATCTTCTTTTAGCTCTTTACAGTTTCACTGATGTTTCATCCTAAATATCCTCGTGTCAAACCAACGTCTCCTCTGCAGCAGCGACAGAAACCCAGCTCTCAGTGTGGCTGTCCACCTGCCGGAGTTTATAGCTGATGACATTTACAGACGAGGAGGCTGCAGACGCTCCGCAGCTCTCTGAGGATTAAAACAAGTCCTCCCCTGGGAGGCAAATATGAAAATAATATCACTTCGATTTGCAGAGGGAGAAAGGGAGCGGAGGAATGGAAGAATAACCCACGGCTCGGCCGCAGATCGATTGTTATGAAGTGCTGTGGAGTGGGCGCGAGCTACCTGACACTTCTGAGTTATTGATTGGAAGGTGGCGCGAGGGAACATGTTTGATTTCACAAGCTACTAGCAGCTTTGCGTGTGTGTGTGTGTGTGTCTCAGCATATTGATGGACCTCAGCACAGAAACTCGGGGGATTTCATCTTCAGGCTCGACTCTCGTGTCTTGAATTTAGAGTCAAAGCTTTTGGAAGATCACAGGAGCAGAAGTTGTGTTTGTGCAGATGTAGAGTTAAAGTTTATTTTGACAATAATTACAAGGTTTATTGAAGGAAGTCTCAAACCGGACTGAGTGTCCGGAGCTGGAGGGATTCAGGATGAGCACAGGCGCTGTTACACCCCTGAGAGAACAGCTGGTGTGTGTTTACAGAGCCATTCATTTCTCATGAGGTTTAGAAAGTCAACCTTCAAGGTCACTGTCATGACACAGAGGGCGTGGCCAGAACTCACATTTTATTAAGGACTAAAGTGATGGAGAATTGAGGGCGTGGCCTCCTTGAGTGACAGGTGGGTGAGAGTATGCTTGTCACAAACCGACATGAACCGAAATCTCGGCTCCACCCATGCCCCACCTCTTTGACCATATTTGGGTTAGCTGGGAGTTAGGGGCGGAGTCAAGCCAAGATGGCGACCTGTGGGTGATGTCACAGATGCTCCGCCCATCTTTATTTACTGTCTATGATCATGACATGAAGAGCAGTTTACACATGTCGGGTTTAGATTCTAACATGTGACTGTTGAATAAAAATGAAGAACAGAGCGTTGTGTTCTCCACCAGACCAGACGGCACAGATGTTAACATTTACAGAGCATATATTTAAACTGTTCAATGAACATCTGCCTTGTTTTTAATGGTCAATGGTGGGGGCTGTCTTTTCACATACTGCAGATCTGAGGAGGGTGCGTTTCAGTCGAGTCATGTGGTTGGTTGGTCAAAGCTGGTTAACAGGAACTGACTTGAGAAATCAAGGAGACAAAAACAAACAAGAATAAAAACTACAGCAGAAGTTCATCAGGAAATGAGGAAGCTAACACTGACTGAAACAATGAAGAAGGTTGTGGAGGAGATAAAAGTAGAAAAGGAAAGGACGATGTTGATGATGGAAAGAAGGACAGAAGGAAGGAAGGAAGGAAGGAAGAGAATGATCTTAGATGATATGGTTCAATGAACGTTTTAGGTTCAAACTTGTGGAAATCTCACCTGTCAGCTCCTCAAACAGTGTCTAGCTGCAGCAGTGTCAACAGTTTGTGTCTAATAGAAAGATGTGAGTTTAAATCTGTTCATCGCTTCCATCGGTGGATTCACTCACAGACGCAGAGTAAATGGCAAAGCTTAGAAATAGAGTTGAACTTCATGGTGTTGACTAATAACAAGCCACAGTCATAGCTCTTTAGCTGTGATGCACAACCTTTCGGAAGCATTTACAGCCCGGCTCTACGCCTGAACTAGCTCACCTGTCTGTCCCGGACCAGGACACAGGTAGTTCAGTCCACATCGACCCAGACATCGAGTCTGTGCAGAGGCTGAACTATCATCTCATGTGGACGGGCTACAGACACGGCTGTGAACTGATCACATATAATCACTGATGACTTTATGTAGCATCACCACGATGAGACTGTGTCCTCTGGACAGGATGTCCCCCCTGTCAGGGTCCCTAGGAAGTGAGAAGGGCAGCATACTACTCACCTTTAGCCACTGCAGGAACACCTGTACCTGCTGGAATCATTCCCCTGGCTCATGCTGGACATTTAAACATCCACACACCTTCACACACACAGGAAGCAACTACATCTTCAGCAGCAACCGTCAGTCGACGCACAGCTGCTTCTTTAATACAAACAAGTGCGGAGCTCAGAAGGAGCAGAGAGGAGCCGCAGGAAGATTGAAATGGACAGGATGAGCTGGTGGTGATAAAAAAAAAAAAAACAGACGAGGAAGGAAACAGAGAGGGAGGCAAAGATGTGATGCAAGAGGTGGAAAGGAAGAAGCAGCAGAGCGAAGATGAGACGCAGAATTATGAAAAAAACAAAGATATCTGTGTCAGAGAGTTAAAGGAAGAGGAAGAAGAATAAAACAAGTAGGAAGACACAGTCAGACAGGATGTCAGTTCTCGGTCAGCTCCGGCTTTCATAAAGTGGCTTTGACCTGGAGCTTCAGAGCTTCCACAGTCTTCAGAAGTGAGCAGGTTTATAGGTTTGTAGCTTTTTTATCTGTTGTCGTAGCATTTGTTCTCTTCTCTTTCTCTCAGTCATCAAAGTGTCAGCCTGTCTGCTGCAAAATACCTTCTCATGTTAGAAATGTACTCTGTCAGAGGCTATCAGTAGCACGTTAGCCTGCAGGCTGTGGGTGTGAGTCTGCCGTCGGACGCCTGCTCACAGTGACATTTACTCATCTGTCACATGCTGTTATCCAACCTGAGGGACGTCACTGAAGCTTCAGGTCAGCAGAGACTCAGTGTCAGGACTCAGTTCAGGTGAAGAGGTGACCTGAGAGTCAGAGTCCGAGCTGGTCAGACATGGGAGGGGGTTAGAGGAGTGAGGAGAGAGGACGCCCCTGCTCAACAACAACCTGAAAGTGTTGTGATGTTGTGATGAAGATTTAGATCATGCAATCACACAGTCAACACAAGTCTTTGCTGCTTTTTGAGGCGGGGGATCAGCCCCTGTAATGACAGCGTTCACCTCTGCAGGTGCAAGTTCCACTGTGACACTGTTCTGCAGAAGTGGCGTCGCTGCATCCCGGGCTCAGCGTGATTGGCTAATATTTGCTAAAAAGCACCAAACTCAGAGTGCAGCTGATCTGTAGGTGTCTGATCATATACCAAACTCTAATGTGACCTGATGATGTTGCTACAGGACAGAGGATCAGCAGAGTTATTACAGTTCATCCTGAGGGGAACATGAACGTCTGATCCAACAGCTGCTGAGTCTGGACCAGGGCTCCCTCCATAGAACCACTCTGCTGCTGTTTTCCATGTGAAATTTAATGAATCAAACACTTTTCACTTTGGTCTTGAGAAAAAGAAAAATGAAGCTGAACCGATGTCCTCCCTGATTTCAACACGTTCAGCGTTGTAGGTTTAATTTCCTTGAAGACCAACAGGAATCAGCCAGACAGTACAAGGGCTAAGAGTCAGAGCCTAACTGCAGGAGGATGATATTACACTACCCACAGAGTGATCATGTGAGGAGGAAAAGTGAAGAGAAAAGCCAGCAAAGAGGAAAAATTAGTCCAAGCAGGGGGATGGAAAGGATTTATATGTGAGAGCATTATTAGAGCGAGTGGAGCAGAACGAGTGGAGAGAAAGGGCTGAGCGGTGAGAGGACGGCCACGTGAGTGACCTCCCTGAAGAGAAAACCCACGTCTACTCCCTGGCTTCAGACTAAAGCTGCCACACTGACCACCCACCAAAAAGTCTGACAGGTTCAGAGGAATTCGTCAGCAGCCATCGTTGCCTTAAATAAACATCATAATGTGTCCTAACTCGTGTGAGTGTGTTACGTCACAGAGGCTGATGGGAGAGCAGAGCAGTGAGCTCGGCAGTGAGACGAAGGAAAGTTTGACAAAGTTTGGTGATTATTCTCTATTAGCGTCAGTGAAGATCACATCACAGCCGCGCACGTCGCAGCAGCCCCTCGTCCTGCATCTGATCCGCTGCTGTTAGCATCAAAACCTCAGACACAATACAGTCCATCACAAGCCCCTGTCCCACATCCTCAGCATCCACTGCATCCTCAGCATCCCCAGCATCCTCAGCATCCCCAGCATCCCCAGCATCCACTGCATCCTCTGCATCCTCAGCATCCACAGCATCCCCAGCATCCACAGCATCCTCAGCATCCACAGCATCCTCAGCATCCTCAGCATCCCCAGCATCCACAGCATCCTCAGCATCCTCAGCATCCTCAGCATCCTCAGCATCCTCAGCATCCCCAGCATCCTCAGCATCCTCAGCATCCTCAGCATCCACAGCATCCTCAGCATCCTCAGCATCCACAGCATCCTCAGCATCCTCAGCATCCCCAGCATCCACAGCATCCTCAGCATCCTCAGCATCCCCAGCATCCTCAGCATCCCCAGCATCCTCAGCATCCTCAGCATCCTCAGCATCCTCAGCATCCTCAGCATCCACAGCATCCACTGCATCCTCAGCATCCTCAGCATCCTCAGCATCCACAGCATCCTCAGCATCCTCCTAAATACTAAGAAAAATTTCCAGGATTTAAGTCCTCAACCTTTTGCACCTCCCCCAACAACCAAGAAACAAATTATTCATATAACAGAAAACTGCCTGTGTAACCCGGTGAGAAAATGTATGGACTTCATATGATACCACTGGTAACATAACGTAACATAACCTCCTCTGAATGAAGAAAAATCATTTTCAAAATCATTTTCAAACATTTTCTTTCAGCTGCCACAACTGAATTTATATATAAACTTAAATTTATATTCTCACCTTCAGCTTCAACAACTGCTGTTTCTGTTTTAAATGTACGTGACCTGCAGCAAATGAGTTTTAACCAAACGTATTGTGGATCAGCAGAACTGTTAACTAATGCGTAACCAGAACAGCCATCCTGGGGCCTTCAGGAACCAATCAAACATCTCCACTAAATAACCCAAGTGTAGAAAAGCACCAGAGTCTCAGCTCAGTGCAGCTGATGGAAGCATAAATACATAACATTTTATACAGGAAGAGATATTATTCAGAGAACTACTGAAGTGGGTTTAGCTCCTCAGACTTCCTCCTGGGACAAACAGAGACTGAGGGATGGATGGAAAGAGTCGGAGAGGAAGTTTAACAGCTCACATAACTTCAGCTGGAGAGAGAGCGAGGAAGGTGCAGAGGAGGAGGAGGAGGGAAGGAGAGGGAGATACAGATGGAGAAAGAAGGAGGGAAGGAGGAGGAAGAAGAAGGACAAAGAGACAGGGTCCACAGGGGAACAACAGATGGACTCGGTTGTCGCGGCAGCAAGGCAGCCGTTTCCCTGGAGACTGCCTGTGTGTGTGTGTGCATGTGTCTCTGAGACTGTGCATGTGCACTGTTTAGGTTGATCCAGAGGCAGGATGACAGCACACACACAGACACACACACACACACAGGAGCAGATAGAGTGACAAAATGATGCCTGTGAAAAAAGAACACACACCTGCTCCACCAGCTGATGGAGACTGATGAGATGAAAACAAATGGCTGTAACTTTCACAGACAGCAGGGACCTTCAGACCTTCACTGAGCCAGAACACTTTTCATTTCCTTCATTTAACCAGAGAAAAGTCTGAGAGATGGAGATGTGTTTTTCAGGACGGACCTGAGAGGGCAGCAGAGAGCTCGTATGCTGCAGTCACACATCATGAGAACGTTCACAACGTTCTGCTGAAATGTGATCAAACAAATATCAGCTTGAAATAAAAGAATATGGACAAAATCCAGAAACAGGAGTGATTCTCAAAATCTGAAGTAAAGTGAGAAAACTAAGTTCAGAAGTAAAAGTATTGACCGAGACTTTAAACACTTTAAATTCCCCAGCAGTTATCAGCTCTGACAGTTTCAGGTCCGTCTCACACTGTTCCAGGAGGAAGGTGCAGCGTATTTAAAGCTCTTGTCTTCCAGCTGTGTCCTGACTGAACTGACACCTGTAAAATATCACAACACAAGTCAAGTGAAACCAGTTTCCTGACAAATGAAACAAAAACTGAGACTAATTCTACATCTGATATATTTGACAGAAGTAATTCACTAAAACAGAATCTGAAAACTTAAACCTGCACTAACTGATTCACAAGAAGTGAACACAACACTGACGCATCATCACCTTTGACCTTTTACCATATGATGAAAAATGCCATCGTTCGGACCCTTCTGAACGACAACAATCAGAATCAGTTACACATCAACATATAATGTCATAACATATCTTCATATTTCCCTCTGCTCCTGCCATCATTACTACGACCACTAGATGTTGCCTAGCAACAAAATGTAACTATGGGTCATAGTAACCTGCTGACGGACGACCTGGGGACTCGTTTTTTTTATAGAATAACAATCTTGATATTTCTCATCATATGTGATATTTTTCATAATATCATAAATAGAAAAAAATATTATATATTGTGATTTGATCTGCATCATGATATTAAATGTTTGATATTACCCAACGCTAATTTTTGTGCAAAGAACTTCATCCATGTGTTGTAACACACACTGTACACACACTTTCAGACACACACCAGCACGTCCAATCAAATGAGAGTTCATGTCTCTCTCTGTCTCATTATAACACTTGTTATTCCTCGATCATCTTCAAACCTCTTACCTGCATGACTTAAAAACCTTCAGGACTGAGTTTTTATGACTGTTAGCGGAGCAGGATGTTGCTGCTGTCAGGTTTTAACTCATCTAAACAGCCGTCTGGTGCCTCGATCCGAGTTCAGCGAGAGCGACGGGGAAATGAAGCGCTTCCCTCCTCCATACCTCATCACTGTGAGCTCAGAGCTGGTTCTGCAAAGCAGTCTCTCGTTGCAGCAGGGTTGAAGTCATTGAAATCAGATAAGAGTTGTGTTTCTGCAGAATCATTTTATCTGTAACTGTCATCTTCCATCTGCAGCTTCACTGACATCAGTGACTCTTCAGACACTCCAGGGAGTGATTTATTTAAACAGCTGCCTTTTGAGGGAAGTCCGAGTCAAGTCTCAAATCATTCAGGACAAGACCCAAGTGAGTTAAGACAAAACCAAATCAAGTGTCAAGACAATTGATCAAGTCGGGGTCATTGTAGAAAAGTCTTGTTTAAGTCTCAGTTAGCATCTTAAGTCTTTTGAGACAAGTCTTAGGTCAAGTCTTCAGGAGCTCAAGTCAAAATCCAGTCTCAACTCAGCTCTTAAGTCATCAAGTCATTTGAGACAAGTCCAAATCAGATTCAAGTCACTTAAGAGGAGTCTAAGTCAAGTCTGAAGTCATTTAAGACTCATCCAAGTCGGGTCTAAGGTCACTGATTTGAGTCCCGAGTCATTTAAGACAAAACCAAATCAAGTCTTAAATCATTCAAAACAAGTCTTAAGTCATCAGAATCAAATCTCACTGTTTCAGATAAGTTCAAACAAAATGTCAAGTCCCAGGTCGTTTGACTCAAGTGTCAAGTCAAGTCCAAATCAAACCTCTGAGTCCTCAAAGTCTTTTAGAACAGGTCTTCATCCAAGTTTTTAAGAGTCTGATGTCAGGTTTTAAGTTTTGAGTCATTTAGTCGCAAGTTATTCAAATTAAGTTCAAACCAAGTCTTTGAGAGTAACTCTCAGGTCAGACTGTAAGAACTATGGATCGAGTCTTCAGTCTTTTAAACCTTAACGACTTTAATGATAGATTTAATGACATCTTTGACAATAAGTTTCAAAGACTGTTTATAACTGAAGTGATGGAGGCACTCACACCCAGACTACCCGCTTATTAAAACCTATGTCATTAGCCCAAATGCATCATGGGAGTGCAGAGAAAGTGTAAATGTTCTGTCTTTAACTGAAAGCTCCTGCAGTCTTTCATACATTGTAATTACATTTCACAGCCTTTGAAACCTGTTACCGCCTCCATTGTAGAGCGTCAATGCTGAGGCCATAAAAATACAATTCAGCAACAACAGCATCTGAGAACTTGGCTGCATTTTATAACCGACCGAGTCTATTTCCGTCCCCTCCTCCCAGTCGCTTCCCGCTAGATGAACGAGGCGTTTAGGTGCCCGAGAGGGTTCAGGATTTATAGCCGCTCTCTGTCGCAACAACCTCCTCCTGTTCTCTCCGTTTTCTCCTCACTTACAGCTCAGCCCACGCCGGTGGAAATGTAGCTGGAGACTAAGGAAAGATGGTGATGGAGAGAGGGAGAGAATGAGTGATAAGGGAGATAAATATTGAGTGACTGTGGGGGCGGCGGAGTTAGCAAATAAGTGAGGTGGAGGAGAGGTAAATATAGAGCGAGTGAGGAGAGGAAAGCATAATGATTTCATAATAAATCCAAACATGTAGAGTTCATTAAATGTGATCTAAATGTTCCACAGCTCCTGTTGCATAATTCATTTATCCTTTATTGGATTATGTGATCTGTATTTATATTGGTGGAGTAAATCTAAGAGAAGATAGCTGTTGTTTGTTTCCGTGTAAAATAATGTGATACATGGGAAAAAGAGGTTGGACAACATGTGACTGTGGCACCATCTTCGTAAAGTGCAGCCTCCACTTGTCGGGTTTCAGTCTTTCTTGGTGTGCCCCAAAACTATAGAACCCTGATGGGAATGAATTAGGGGCCATCTTGGAAGCTGTTCTTCTTAATGCATTGTGGCTGCCACAAAAATGCAAACACACTGTGTAAAATATATTTGTGCGCTGTGTCGTTAGGATTTCCCAACACCTCTCCAAGGTCAAGTCCGTCATCCCTGTAACTCTCCAAAAACAGTGACAGTCCCACCCCCCTCCCTCACTGATTGGTCGGAGGTGAGACAGGAGCCAGGCTGTGAACTCCTCCTCGTCCAGGAGAGACCCTCTGAAAGTGCCCAGCCGCCCCCGGCCAGCGCCTTCGATCGCAGCTTCGCACCGTTACATCTGCTAAGGTGTGAAAAAGAGAGAGAGAGAGAGAGAGAGAGAGAGAGAGAAGTGAGCTGGGATTCAGATGTTAGCACAGACGGATGGAGGGAGAGGGAGAGGAGAGAAATGAATCCTGGAGAAACAAAGCAAACAAATGGATGGTGAACACAGGGAGACAGTGTGAGCAGGTGAGGGGCAACAGTGAAGTCCTTCTGTCACTTTTATTAGACAAGAACTAAAAGTTAGAATAACAGTTTCTTCTCTCAGTCACTCAGGTGGAAAGTGTTTCTCCGATACAGACAGAAGGTGATAAACAGAGCTGGAAACACATGGTGCCAAATGAATAAGGACGTGGGCTCAGCATGATCAGACTGATGAATGCTCCTGTCTCCGAGCACAGCGGCTCGAAGACAAACTACCTTTTCACTCTCTGAAATGTTTCTGGGAAAATATCCACTCACCTCCACAAACATCACGCCTCCCACGCCAACTTCCTGTTGATGCTTTATGACTATAATTTGGTTCATTGAAGCGTTGCCAAACGCTCCCCCTTTTGTTTTTGTCTCAGGGTAAAAAATAAGAACTTGACCACAAATATTTAATAAGATTGTTTTGATTTTGCTCATGTGTGAATGGAGAAAACTACTGGACAGATTCACAGGAAATTAACTGGATTATTGCTTCTTTCCAAAGTGACCTCTGACTTATGTTGTTTTATTTCTGAACAAATCATTTACCTGTTGTTTGTTGTTAACTGTTTTTTAAGAAATCTATAGAACATTATAGAACTGGTACGCGCCCTAACCACTTGACCTCGCCCGTGAAGAGGGAGTCTTCCCCCTTTGCTGTCATCTGCGTTTACACAAAATGATCCACATTCACCTGAGCTCAGATGATGAGTCATGACCGATAATATCAGAGTCTGAAATCGCAGCCATCCATGTATTTAATGTCCATCAGTACAATTCTGCTGCTCTTTTTTAACAGAAATACTGTTTTCATTCACAAAATCATTCATGTTGCTTCTAAATTAATAAAGATCCCGTCAATAAAACAACACTTTTCACATTAAAAGCCCAGGAACTACTGCTGGGAATCTTTTGATATGAAACATCTTCAGGAAGTGTTGATTTTCATTGACAATAAAAAAAAAACCTGATTGAATTTGTACTGTGGAAACTATTTATCGGGACAACAGGTAGAGATGGGAGTGATGACTGGGAATAAAGGCCCCGTTCAGGCCGACAGCTCGGACTTCATGTCTGACCCGTGTGGGCTGCAGCTGCTGAGCAGTGAGAGCAACAGGATCAGTTTCCTGCTCCTCGTCTCTTACACTGCACTTGTTTTGCGCCGTGCGGCGGTAAATACTGATTTGTTGCCCCTTTAAAAATTGATCTGAAGGTCAGGTGGAAGCGTCGGTGGCGGGGGAGGCGGCGGCGGTAAACAGCAGGGACACAAACTGAGACACTGAGAGGAAAGTAAATGGCTTCATTTACTGGAGCTGCACTGAGATACACACCGCTTCACTTTACTGCTGCTGAAACTCACTGTGTGTTTCATGGTCACCTCTTATCGCCATCTGTCTTCTGATTGGACAGGTTTCAACCTTCCTTTCCCCTAATTGGACGACCACAGAGGGTGAATTCGTTGTCTCGTTCTCCTCAGTCGACCTCAGAAAGTCTAAATGATGAGCTGGAGATAAACTGTGTGACATGATGTAATTAACGTTGTCTTAACTCTGGTCACCGTGGATATGCATAATTGATTAAATTCACAGGCAGTGGTAACCCACGGCAACCAACATGAGAGGGAGGCTCCGCGTCTGGTTTTGTTCTCCAATCGATGTTGTAGTCTTTTGTTTAAATTCCTGTCTCCTCTCTCTCCTGTGTGTGTGTGTGTGTGTGTGTGTGTGTGCGTGTGTGCGTGTGTGCGTGCAGGGCGGGGTTTGAACAGGATATCGAGGGCGACCACTCGTTTCACCCAGACAGCTGCCACGGTAAGATAAACCTGGCATTTTACAGCCGCCATAATTATGATAACAGCTTCGATATGAGGTGTAAACAGTGTCACGATCAGTGGACTGTTAAACTACAGCCGTGAAACAGGCCATAAACTGGACAGTAGAGAGGATGAATGTGAGGCGTTTAAAGACATGGATGGACTCTGTGTGGTAGAAACTGACTGTGGTTGTGTTGTGCTTTTGTCCAGCCGACGTCTTGGCAACAACACGAAACCAGGAGTCCGGAGCTGACTCTGCCTATGGTAAGAAACTCTTCTTCTTCTTCTTATTTCTGGTTTCCATTCAAATTCAGCAGCAGAGAATCATGGGAAACAGACAGAGAGGGTGTCTGTGCAGAGAATAATGTTTAACCCAACGAGACCAGAGTGGAGGTGACAGGGCAGCACCACCTGTGGACAGGTGAGGTACTGCACCTCTTCAACAGCACAGGAAGATAAAGAGTGGAGAGGAATCTGACAGCAGATTTTATCTTTAAGTTGTATCAATAACCTGAATATGAATTCACCAAAATATCAATAACCTGAATATTAACGCACCAATTTATATTTGATGTCTGATTTAAGGTTTAAAGCACAAATACATGTAAAGACTCCTCCTGGATGAGGATGGTTTATGTTCCCTCACACTGATTTAAATAAAACCACAGTGGGGGAGGGGAACGGGGGGGGGGGCTCCTCTCCCTCCTCTCCCTGCTCCATCCCTCCACCAACGAGCTCAAACTCAACCGGAAGAAAATCCAGTTATTCCGGCTCGACCGGCTGGTGCTGACGTACAGTATCTGCTCTGTCAGTGGGACATCATCACCGTGCTCTGGATTACAGTCCAGCAGATCAAAGCGCCGCCGCGCCGGCTGCCTGCTCTGTATTCATGGCTGTGGCTGCGCCACTACCTGACTGTCAGGAGTCCTGCCTGTAAACCAGCCCAGGTTTTGTCATTCACAGAGCAGCAGCAGACCCACGCAGTGAATCCCATTAAGTCTCTATAAGCTGGGGGGGGGCTGCAGACAGCAGGGCCGAGCTCGCAGACACATTTCTGATGCCTGCTCTGCTTGACACGAGCTAAGTTCGTCTTTCAGGGGCACTTGAAGTGAACTGGGGTGTCAGCGGTTAGAATAGCAGTGATGAAGAAGAACGAGGTGAGCGGACCAGGGCGCCGTGCTCTGAGGAGTACAACCAGGAAGGAGATAAATGATGAGTTGTTCTTTTTCACCACATATGAAATGATCTGCTGAATCCAGGTGAGTGACGAGGTCTCGGAGCCTCTTCCCAGTCAGTCACTGGCTCTGTTTGACACTGTCATGTCTTTATTCATTTGCTTCCTGCAGGAAACTTGTTGGTGTTTTTTTTTGGCCCTGATTCTATCAGAGAGCTGCGGCTTCTAAACACACTCAAGTCCATGGGAGCTTTTTTATTTTTTCAGTCCCAGAGTCCTCGGAGCTTAGAGAGCAGCTGGTTTTGTATTCTGCCTCCTAAGTTAATTGCATTCACCTGGCATCTAAATGAGGCCCTGTTAGTCGACTGGAATGAAAAGTACCTGTTTAAAAAAGACGAGCACGGAGCTCTGAGAGCCGGAGAGCAGAGAGCTGCAGCGGTGAAGACACGAAGCTGCTGCAGAAAACTGCTCTTTAATAAGGAAACATTTGGGTTGGAGCTTAAAGCTGCACTAATCAGTATTTTTATATGAAAGATCCTCAGATGAAGATCAGCTGTTTCACCTGGTCAACACCCACATGATGTTTTTATATGTGAATGATGAGTGAAATGATCAGTCGACACCACAACTGAGTGCTTCCACCTTCAACTGCAGTGAACCCATGACGGGGGGCGGGGCTAAATACACCTGAAACCTTGTCAGTACAGAGAGCCAGAGTTAGCATTAGCATAACCACTAACACTGTGTCAGCCACTGCCAGTTACAAGCTAAAAAACAACATAAACAAATAAAAGATGCTAACTATGCTAACGGTTCTGATCAAGGCCTGCCCACCACCTGCTGGGTGTCACCTCTCGGTGTCTCAGTCAGGAAGACAGAGTAGATGAGCTTCAGACCAGTTTTTATGAAAACATGTGAAACTAAATATTTGCTGCATTTCACCCCCCCCCCCCAAAAAAAAAAAACAAACACCCCCTCGTCCCCAACTTTCCTCTCTCTCTCTAACTGTGACTATAAAAAACCATGAAAACAGTCTGAAAAGGAGCTTTAACGTTGGACCAGGTGACTGTGCTGCGTGAAGGCAGTCTACCTGCTCAGGAGCATCCACCTGTGCACATTTCAACACTCCCACTGCAGCTGCAGGACAGAAATATCACATTAACCTGGTCTCCACACAAACTGAGCTCAGGTGTGTTTCCATGTAGCTGCTGCAGCTTCACCTCAGTCTTTGATCACGGAAACAGCAGCAGGACATCGGTGTGGACGTGAAGCCTGCAGACGCTTACCAGCCAGCCTGTCAAACAATGTCTTCCTGTCTGAGTTTTCCCTCCGTTAAGTACCACTTTGCAGACAGAACTCCACCTCGCTGTGTGGTGATTAGCCCCGACTGACTGACGTGATTACAGCGCAGCAGATGTAAAGCAGCGGGAGACTCCAGCGACGCAGGCGGATTAATTTTCATACTTCCTGAGATTCATCTCTTGACTCACACTAATTGTGTCGTGATTAACTGTGTCATTTAAGTTTTAGATTTTATTGACGCCTGCAGCGATTACCCAGGGAGTTAATGGCACCGTAACACAACACAAAAAAAAAAAAATCAGCCACGTTCGGCTCATTCTTCAGGCTTTCACTGTGAATATGAGGCGATTAAACCGGGAGTGAACGGTGGCGATGCCATCGTACAGTAGGCCTGACAGCAGGCACTTCCTCCATAATGGCGTCTGAGGCATTAACTTCATGGCGTCGGGCAGCCAGGCATGAAGGACTCCGAACACAATGACTGACTGATGTTTGAGCCGCTGTGCGTCCGTATCTATCCGCAGCGCTGTGCAAGAGTGGCTGTCGTTACTGTAATGACATCGTTTGGCAGGGAACTATTCCCGTAATGACGTTTTCGCTACAAATTGGTTATTTAATGTAGTGCAAGGGAGGTCCCCCGGGTTTACTTCTGGCTCTGAATGGACATAAATTGGCCATTATGCTGCAGTGTGCTATTACAGGGTAGTTTTCTATTAGATGAGAGTTGACATTGTGCAGAATGAGTTCTGCAAATGCAAATTACGAGGGTGCATGGATGACATGAATGCATCTGTGTGTGACCTTTACATTACTCACTGTGATGTTGGTGACTGAGGTTTATTCTGCTGTGGAGGCAACAATTAAAACAGCTTTTATGTCCTTAAAGTGACTTCTCAGGAAGTTGAGAACCGCAGGCTGATTTTTTTTTCAGTTCCAGTGAGATACTACATGGCCAAAATATGCAGACACATCCCAGCTGGTGCTTCCTTCACAGGTCCAGTGTGGCTCTGCAGTATATTCCTGCTGTTCAGAGGAAATCAGATTTTTGTTTTATCTTTAGTTCAGACTCACATTTTAAAGACACATACATGAGTTTAACTTTAACTCTGGTGCAGCAACTTCTTCTCATGCATGAAGGTCAAAGTGGGAGTGTTCGTTTTGTTAACCTCAGGCTGCTGCTCTCCGACACCGAGCTGCTCCTCTGCAGCGGTTTGGGGGATTTGTGTCTCCTCCAGGGAGATGATGGTGTGACTCACATCACGATCAGCACAACGGCTTCTTCAGTTTTTAATGACACGAATGTGAGACTTTGACATTTAAATGGTACTTAACAGCTCAAACGCTGTGTAATTGAAGAGTTAAGCGTCTTATCACTCAACAGCAACCGTCAGCGTGACATTTAAATTAGGATGAACTCGGACGTGTCTTCTTCCAAAAGTGATAATTGATTCATACACAGATGAAACTGATCTGATCCGTGTCTCCAGAGAGTGCCCTCAAATGTCAGCCTGCTCCTTTACTACTCTACTTTCCTTTACTTCTATCAATCAATCAATCAATCAATCAATCAAACTTATTTGTGTAGCACTTTTCATACAAGTTAGCGCTTCACAGACGACTGATAAACTAATAAGGAAAGGACAATCATAAGAAAGCTGACAATGAGAAACAATAAAATACATTTAAAAAAATAATAATAATAACATTAGCAATATTATTATATATATTATTATATCATTATATTCACCCTTCATGGAGCCGGTGATGATTCAACATGACACTTTGTCTGTCACCAAAACACAAGTGAGAAATGTTTCAATAATAAAACATCAAACCTCAGTGACAGGCCCCGTCTGTCCGGGTGGGGCTGCACAAATAAACACAGGCCTCAAGCAGACGCTCGGCTCTGTGGATGTGTGTCGAGCAGTGTTCAGACTGGTTTAATCAGTCAGTTTGATAGTGTTTCCCACACCTGACGCTCAGGTACGCAGGTGTCAGCAGGTGATCGCTGCCTTGCTCAGGGGCAGCACAGAGCTCCAGTCGCTGCAGGTGCCAAACCATCAACCCTGTGTGCCATCTGCTCTGAGGTCACATTCACATCGCCGTAGCAACCCTCACAGCTATCGTTCCCCAGCTATACAGTGCTCAAACTTTAGCACAAACACACACGTGTTTGCACACACACAGGTGTGTGTGTGTGTGTTCATATGGATGGTTAAAGCCTGAGCTGCATTCTCAAGTGTGTATGTAATTGAGAAGAGGCTGCAGCTCAGTGGAGGAGGTCAGGATGTCTGCATTAGATTCTCATCTCCGCTGGAGCAAGAAAAAAACCACCTGAAGTGAACGTCTTTCTCACCTGGCTCGGTCCTGAAGAGCTGCTTCTCCAGAATGCCACATATCTATTTTTAACAAAGGTCCTGCTGGCTGCGTATCAACCCTCTCCATCTGTTGGGTGGAGGTGTCTGCAGCCATAAATCTCCACAGATACATGAACTGTGTGTGTGTGAAGAGGAGGGTGTTGTGCAGCTGTTACCGTAAAACCATTAAAAGCAGTGAAGCTGCGTTCTGACTGGATTCATGTAGGAAAGGTGGAGCTTTAACGTGACCTGCTCTGCCTGGTGAGTTTAATCCTGTCCGGAGGGTATATGGCTGTTTCTTCCCCCCGACCACAGTGATATCTACAGCCGCAGTGATCTTCTTCTTCTCTGTGGACTGGCTGCTGCTCCCCATTTAAATCCTGTCTGGAGCCTCGTACATGGATTTTAAGATGGAGAGCTGCTTCTTCTTAATTTATCAGCTCAGTGTGAAAGTTGTCTTTTGTGTGACAGTGGAGGAAAACATGAAGGTTATTTTCCAATAATACTAACACCAGCTCATAGCTCATGTGTAAAAAATATTACACAAAAAATATTAATCATAATATTACTAGACAATGAAGAACTGTATTAAGTTACTACAGCAGCAAAAACAGCTGAAAACCAAATAGTTTTTGGACCTGTTCTGACCAGAACTGACCTGTTGTTGGAGAGAGGAGATGTAAAACTACACTGAGATGGTTTTTGGCTCTTAAACCACAAATATATCTTCTGATGGAGATCAACACTTCAGATAAAACACAGAAGTTAAAATGTGGAGCTTTAATAAACAGAATCAGATTTAATTTCATCTGAATCTTCTAACTGTTGGATTGTGATGAATAGATTTAATTGATGGGAGCGTGCGGTTCAGGACGATCTGTCTCTGCTGGGTCTGAGTTAATATTCTACATGAGTGTGTTGCTTATGTGTGACAAGAAATTTGAATGATTACGGCTTCAGATGTGTGTGTGTGTGTGTGTGTGTGTGAGAGAGAGAGAGAGAGAGAGATTGGAGTGAGGCTGGAAATCAATGGTGCGTCCCTGAGTGATGGATGTTGCAGCAGTGACTCTGACGTACACACAGTGTACATCAGCTGTGCTGCTGCAGAGCAGAGGGGCTGTTGCTGTGTAACTGCAGCACAGGAAGTGAACTGACAGTCTTTATCTCTGTTGTAGAAATCAACAACTTTCAGCTGCACTCTGCAGAAGAGACACGATCCTAATTACAGTGTGTGTGTAACAGAGTGTGATTATACTTTACGAGAGTCTCTGATGTGCTTCTGCACACAAGAACAAAACAAGAGAGTGAGTATGTGTCAAGGAAAAACGGTGTTAAGTGTGTGTGTGTGATCACGTGCGCACCAACTGCTTGGCAAGAGATTTGGCATTTGAATGTGTCTTTGTGTCATTGCGTGTGTGTATGTGTGTGTGTGTGTGTGTGTGTGTGTGTGTGTGTGTGTGTGTGTGTGTGTGTGTGTGAGCAGGCAAAAGAGCCATCATAGCGTGTTAAAGTGTTTTTTAATGAGCTGGAACTCTTACAAATGGACTGAGTGTGTTGTACAGCTCATGCTGAACAGGCGGGGATGGTGGTGGGGTTGGGGGTGGGGTGGGGGGGGGGGTGTGTGTGTGTGTGTGTGTGTGTGTGTGTGTGTGTGTGTGCATTGAAGCTAATTATCTTCATCTTCTCCCTGCACCCGGCAAACTGAGGCGAAGAAGAAAAGCAGCTTCACAGGCAGACGTTTGTCGCTCGGCAGCTTCTGGACGCTGCCGAGCGACGACGCTGACGCTCTGGAGGACTGACCCCGCCTCACGTCACCGCTTCATTTGGTATTTATACATAAACAGTAGTTTACAGATTCCACCAGGATTTTAAAGGTTCTGTCGATTAATAATAATAATAATAATAATAATAATAACTTTATTTCTATATCAGCTTTACAAGCAGAGTTGACAAAGTTCTTTGACAGTTGAAGGAAAAGCAATAACAGACAAGGTGATGGAGTTTATATAAGAGTGAGACCTCCCGCCTCGTACAGAGCGAACATCTCTGTTATTTAGCTCCTGCTTCAAAAGTGATCAGTAAAATCTGAAAATCAGTTCTACTGGTTACACTGGTGATACTGGTTATAGTGGTTATACTAGTTATACCGGTGATACTGGTGATACTGTTTATAGTGGTTATACTAGTTATACTGGTGATACTGGTTATAGTGGTTATACTAGTTATACTGGTGATACTGGTTATAGTGGTTATACTGGTGATACTGGTTATAGTGGTTATACTAGTTATACCGGTGATACTGGTGATACTGTTTATAGTGGTTATACTAGTTATACTGGTGATACTGGTTATAGTGGTTACACTGGTGATACTGGTTATAGTGGTTATACTAGTTATACTGGTGATACTGTTTATAGTGGTTACACTGGTGATACTGGTGATACTGGTTATAGTGGTCATACTGGTGTTACTGGTAATAATGGTTACACTGGTGATACTGGTTATAGTGGTTATACTAGTTAAACTGGTGTTACTGGTGATACTGGTTACACTGGTTACACTGGTGATACTGGTTATAGTGGTTATGCTGGTTATACTGGTGATACTGGTGTTACTGGTTATACTAGTGTTACTGGTTACACTGGTTATGTTGGTTTTACTGGTTATACTGGTTATACTGGTGTAACTGGTTATACTGGGGGCTGAAATCATCAGTTAATCTACTGGCTGCTTGTCTGTGGGTCATATAATCAATACTGTAACTGATGTTACTTAAGTGACTTGTAGCTCACACACACACACACACACACACACTTATTGATGGCTCTTATTTGACCTGCTTGATTGCTTTTTTTCCTGTTTGTGAGCTTGTGTTTAGATGATTGGGGTGTGTGTATGTGTGTGTGTGTGTGTGTGTGTGTGTGTGTGTGTGTTAGAACATTTTTTCTGCTGTGTCTTTACTGACCTTCTCTCATCAGTCTTGATTGACTCAGCCAATCAAGACTCCGCATTGCCTCTGGCTCACACACACGCACGCGCTCACACACACACACACACACACAGCGAGATGCCCACATTGATTGACCTGGTCGATAAAAACACAATATGGAGCTCAGTGGGAATCAATCAACAACAAGAAGGCGCACAGTCGGAGGTGTTTCAGTTACCTGGGTGTGTGTGTGTGTGTGTGTGTGTGTGTGTGCGCAAAAGAGAGAGAGAGAGACTGCAGTGTTATCTGTAAATTTAAACTGACATGGAAGCAACGGCTCCACTGGTTAAAACACATACACACACACACACACATCATGAGAAACCACACTTATCAGAGAGCAGGATGAGTTAACAGACTTCAGTAAACCGTGCAGAGAAAAGGATCTTCCTGATGTTTTCATCTTTCTACGGAAGCCCTGAGAGGCCAGTGACAAGTTCTTGTTTCAAGTGATTTCTTCAGGGGGAAAAATATAAAAATACCTCCATATATAATAATGGCAAAACAAAAAACCAAACACTTTTTTTTCAGGGCGTCTGTATATTTCTGACTTTAAGATATAGAAATATTCAAACCAAAACAGCCAATCAGAGGCCTCTGATGTCACTGGAACAAACAGTAATAACAGGCTGACATCAGTCTTCTTCCTGAGGGATACTCACCATCACCATCACCATTAATACTGGTTTTAATGGTCTCACATTGACTGTACAGTTACACAGTTCACATTATCACCACGTGCTGTTTCCCAGGGCAACCGCTGCATTTTTGTGCATCACTGAAAACTGAGAGAGCAGATTTGACAGTGAAACGCTCACACAGAACAAAACCATGATGGAGTGAAGTGAATTTCCACCTCCGAGTGTGTTTAATGCTTCTTCCCTCAGCTCCCATCATGGGCCTCTGGATAATATACAGTACAGGCTAAACAGCAGCTGTTAAAACTAAAGTAAAAGTCTGATACAGGCTGCTATATATAGGGGATTACACACACACGCACACACACACACACTCCCAGGCAGGATTGTGTGTAAATGTTTTGGAGCCGTTAACACAGTGTGATCATGGCTGTGTTGGTATTAAATGTCCTGTAATCTTCGCTGCAGGAGCCTCACACCACCACGATCATCTTCATCATCATCATGTTGTTCCATCATTAGCACTGATCCTGGAGAGCAGTCGGCTGCAGGACGGGGGCGGTTCAGGAGCCGCTTCCACTTTGGATCCAGTTCTAAGTCTGTAAAATACCTGGGTTCATTAAGCTGATGACGCAGAGAAACATTAAGATCAAACATGGTGGACCAGCGTCATCGTCGCGCCCACTGTACAAAGTGAAGGATGCACATGATGAAGGAGGAACGAGTTTAAAGTGTTGAAGTTAGAGCTGGTCATTGTGAATGTCTGCGTCCCAGGTCAGGGGCCACGTCCTTCAGAGGACCCGATCCACGAGGGTGTGGCCCTTCGTAGCCGTCGTAGACTGTGAAGGCTGAACTGAAGTGACACGGAGGATTTCTGCTTCGCTCCACCAGCTGTTCCCGCCCTCACCGTCGTGTCACGCTCCTCCTGTGTTGGAACTAACAGTTGTACCGTAGCTGTTGAACTGATTTGCTTCCATTACCAACGCGCAGTGAATCATGGGATAGGTTGAGCGTGGTTGCCTGAGGTCACGTTTCTGAGTTTATTTTCTTGACAAAAATGGCGACAAACCACAAACACAAACTGCAGCTTTCACAATGTTCCTGCAGGAAGTTGGGAGCGACAGGAAAGCTTCAGTTGCTCCAGGTGCTGTTTTAAAAATGTCTGCCTCTCAGAAAGGAAGTGCGAACATCTGGCCCAGAGGCAGCGCGCTGTGAAATGAGAGAATAAACACATTTACAAACACACAATCACACTGACGACAACGCCACAGAAACGGCCATTAAAAGGTGGAGTGAACAGTCCATTAACGCCACTGAGGGAGCGTTTAGCGGTGCCTCCCTTCCCATCCCCATTATCATCATCATCATCATCATCGTTACCACCACCTTAATGTGGTGTTTAATCGCACTAACTGGAGTGACACACAAACCGTCCTCCAATGGGAACCTGACACGTTCCCACTGAGATGTGCTGGGAGCAGCGAGGTCAGCTCGAACTTCCCAACAGCCTCTGAACAGCAGTCGTCTCCGTCCTTCAGCGTGAGGACGACTGTTTGCTGCAGTAATTACACACCTGGCCGTCACCTGCAGGAGGAGATGTGTCTGAGATCAGACGTCCTTCAAGGTTTCCTCCGTTTCTTTCCCTCCTAATGAGGATTTAGGGAGACGTCTCCCTGACTCACAGACATGTTTCGTCGAAGGTTTGGTAAAGTGAGCGCTGCAAAGGCCTCTGGGATTAATGAACCTGACTGGCAGCAGCTGCAGCTCTGAAGTGTCCTTGGACCTGAGACCTCTTCCAGAACACACACATCCAGACCAAACAAATTCTACGTTCGTAGCTTGAACACACTGAATTTTAGAAACTGAGACTTTCTTTTTTGTGCTGTTGATGGACACTGTTGTCCCACAATGCAATGCACAAAAGGAATGAAGGTAGTGCTCATCCCTGCAAAAAACTGGATATTGTGAAGTTTAATGTGCAGTAATCTTCAAGCTGCAGTTTGAGTTCAACAGCACAGACATCCTCTCCTGTTAGTATGAATCTAAACACAACAACTGAACTGACCGCACTTGAACACACCATGCTGCGTTTCAGTTCAGAGGCTGCATTAGGAGACAGATGCATCACAGCAGCGCGATGAGGCTCCTTGGAAACAGAGAATATGGCCGAGGGTTCTCTGTGAGGAAGATCTGCTGCTTTCACCTTTTCTGTGGTTTCAGCTGATAGAAAACATGAATATGGACAAACACTGGTGGACGGGAACAGACTGAGGTCTGTGTCCATCGTGGAGCCTCGTTTTCATAAATCATTTCTCCAAGTAATAACTTGTGAACAAATCATCCCTCACATTACTAATTATCCTTCAGTGAAGTAATAACGAGGATGATAAATGAAAAGTCAGATCACGCTCAGCTGACAGCAGCAATAAGAAAACCTCACATCACCTGAATCATCAAACATCAGCAGAGTCCTTCACGAACGACACTCAGCTACACGAGGCTCCAGTTCCGTCGGCTGGAGAGCAGAGCGCCATCAGAAACACCAACTACTTCATGATCCCGCCCACACTGTTTGACTGACAAGTGAGGAGCACCTGGAGACTGAACACAAATATCAACAGTGACGTGAGAGGAACAGCTTCATTCTCATTCAACACACACACACACACACACACACACACACACTCGTCAGACACACCTGACACACACTGGCACCTGTGTGTGTTGTCTGACCTTTAAAGTGGCAGAGACGGTGTGTTACCTGCATTTTTGGTGGCAAAGCGAAAAAGTCAAACTTGACATGGTCTCTCCTTTTTTTTCACTCACACTCTCTCTCTCTGTCTCTCTCTCTCTCCATCTCTCTGTCATTTCATTTTTTCTCTCGGCCTCTCCCTCCCTCTCTCATAGGCTCTGTCACTGGAGTCTGGTTTCATGTGAATACCAATGGATCTTGGGCAGAACGCGTGGGCGAGATAGCACCGGAGAGCAATACAGGGAGAGAGAGAGCGAGAGACAGAGAGAGAGCGAGAGACAGAGAGAGAGAGAGAGACAGAGAGAGACAGAGAGAGACAGAGAGAGAGAGAGACTCCAACACGTGGATCCTTCTTGGTCCAACATTTCCCATGATTCACTGCACGGTGGTGATGAAAGCAAACAGAGAGCCTGAGGATCACACTGTTACATGCAGCTATGGGCTGTTCAACAGTGCAGCTGATAAAACCAAGGACCTGAAAACCTCCAGTTACTGTGAAAAGTTACGTGTCGTTAAAGTTGCCAGGCAACAACCCGTGTCTTGTGATGTAACAGTAATGGCGGGAACTGCTGACAGTTCACAGATCTCCTGAAATAACAGCCATACTACAGCAGGCGTACCAGACCATGGTTGTCATGGTTACAAAAATAAACCGCAGTGGACCTACCTTCATCACCATGGTTACTATAATAACAGTCATGTCTTGGTTAGGGTTCAGGAAAAGATGGTGATTTGGGTTAAAATAAGTTCTTCCTCAACATTAGATGATCTTTGTTGCCGTGGTTACAATAATAACAGTGAACGATCATGGATACATGATCTAGTGGAACACTAGATGTTGCCTGGCAACAAAACCTAACTATGAGTCATAATTATATAAAATAAAATAGTCTCATCTATTCTTGACCTTGACAAATGAATCTCACCTGCAGGTCCGTTCTGCAGCTTCTGGAGCTTTCGATAAGCATCACATGCCCTTCATCATCAGATGACGATCCACTCTCTTGTGTTTCAGGGTTATAATAAGTGGTTACTCACATCACGGCAGCACAAAACCAGCAAAAACAAAAGGACAAGATGTCGTCTTAGCTGTAGCTTTAATATCCATCAACCAATCACACAAGTCCATTCATAATGTTGTCCATTAACTGGGACATTGATTGGTTTAATGTAACTTTTTACTGAATCTGTGATAATGGTTCAGTTTTAATTAGATCTGTGCAGACAGGAAGAACTGATTTCAGCTGAATCAAACAGAGGAGAGAGGAGCGGAGGAGAATAAGGAGCCTGAACGAGAGACCGAGAGATGGAGGGAAGTACAAAGACATGTAAGGCAGACAGATGAAAGAGGAGGAAGATGAAGGTTGAGAAAGCACTGAAGGAGAAGCAGAGAGGGAGTTCAAGAAGTGTGAGTTTTAGACTGACAGGAAACAGAAAACAGTGACAGAGAAGAGAGAAACGATTTCACCCAGAAGATTTCATCCTCCATCCCCGAAACTTTTACAGTTCAGAGAGAGAGAAACTTTCAGACTGACAGAGAGAAAGAAACAAACAGAGAGAGAGAGAGAGAGGGAGGGAGAGGGCAGAGAGGGAAACATTTCCATGTTGGGCTGTAATTAGCATAATATTTTTCTCTGTGTGTCTCCATCATCCTATTTATAACTGTCAGAGTGAAGGACAGAGATGAAAGAGTGGAAATAACGAACATGAAATTGTCTCTGTTAAACACGGCATGTGTGTGTGTGTGTGTGAGTGAGTGTGTGTTTGTGTGTGAGTGAGTGTGTGTGTGTGTGTGTGTGTGTGTGTGTGTGTGTGTGTGTGAGTGAGTGTGTGTTTGTGTGTGAGTGTGTGTGTGTGTGTGTGTGTGAGTGAGTGTGTGTGTGTGTGTGTGTGTTAATCCTGACTGGACGTGTAATGACTACTTGCTCTATTTCAACATTTTGCATAAAAGACAAATTTGTTCCATAGTGTCTTGTACCAAAGCGAAGCCTCAGAGGCCTCGAGGCGCTGCTGGCTTTGAGGTTAGAGACGGTTGCCAGTTCGAGTCCCGGACCAGCACCGAGCGGGGAATAAAACCCCCGGACACCCAACGGCGCAGGGCATGAAATTAGCTTTTTGTTTCTGGGGGTATTTTTGGCGCTTTGATCAGGATTTCGGGGACATGCAGCTGCTTCTGAGCAATTTAACCGAACTATGAAATAATAACTGGGAGCTCCAAGGTCCTTAAAGTGATTCTCTGACCAAATATTCGTCCCTTAGCATCAAAAACTCAATGGCTTTCAGCTTAAAGGTGGCTGCTAACTGTAGGTAGTCCAGATTCAAACAGAGACCAGTTTTCACAGCTGAAAGAAAGTGTGAAAATATCCGCAGGAACTTAACCCACCAACCAACCAAAATCCACTTCGGTACGTTGCTAACGCTCTTTGTGTTCTTTTAGATTTGGCTGTGTTTCTTTCAGCTGAGCTCCTCCCACATAATTCCAAAACCTGATCTTACCAAAACTGAAATAATTTATATTTTTTGCAAATTTGGACAATATATAAACAGGAAGTTCAGCTGTAGTTGGTTAAGCTTCACTTGTCTCTCGACTCTTTAGCTGCTAAATGCTCCACTGTGTTGTGACTGAGTCCTTCTGCTGTTTGCTGCTGAGCAGGTGGAGGACAGTGACTCTTTACTGTGTTCAAACACTGAGACTAAACCAGACAGGAAATACCAAAAAGTACCAAAAAACCAAAACTAGAAGCTCAAAGAGGCTAAAAAAAGCTGCATGGAGCTGCAAAAACATGAGTTTCTGTGTGTACGTCGCTATGAGTGACATCTTTCAGTGCAGCCTCTGCATTTCCTGAACGAATAAAACCTGAAGTGAAAACACACAATCAGCCCAGAACCTCAGGACACGTTTCCCGACCATGAGACTGCTCAGAATGTGTCGGACACTGTGTTAAATGCTCGGTGAGTGTCAGCAGGTAAATCAGCCCGTCAGTCTCGGGTCTGTGCGGCTGCCAGGTCAGGGTGTGTTGCTGAGAATGTGAAGCAGGACGGCGGTAATGAAAAACGCTCCAGCGGTGCTCAATCAACCCTGTGGGATAAAACAGAGGTTAACACAAACAACAGCGACCTGAAAGTCACAGTTTTCATCTGTTAAAGTGTTCAATCACCGGGACAAGCTGCAGCGATGACTCAGCACTGACTGCACTCAGAGAGACACACAACTGTGACTTCAGCAAACAGAAATGATGCTCACGCAAAACTAAAAACAGCAGGATGAGCTGGAGTCACGTTCAGCTGAGGCCGTGTTCAGCAAGATTTTACTCCTGAGAAAACTATGCACTGTATTCAAGTAAAAATGTTGTTTTTTACCATTAAAATACATGGACGCAATTTTTGGTGAACATTAAAAAAAACATGTCTACAATATATAGAATTAATGCATTAATATATTTTTAAACTAGAGTTACCAGCTCAGGCTTGACTCAGACTAGTTTCAGATCACATCCCTGTTTATCCAGAGTCACATCAAATATTCACCATTTGTGTGAAATTTTGTCACAATTGCTGTGCGAAGTTGTGAGTAAAGGCTAAAAAGTGTCTTGTGAGGACACACTGTGCTTGACCTTTGACCTTTGACCACCAAAATCTTATCAGTTCACCCTTGAGTCCAAGTGAACGTTTGTGCCAAAGTTCCATCAAAGTGTTACTGAGACATAAAGAGACACTGAGACATAAAATCATGCTACAGTACATACATAACAATATGAGAACAAATAAAACATTATTAAAGATATATGTGGAAATACATGAAATATATACCTTACAAAATATAAAATTAATGCATAAATATATTTTTGACACTATTCATTGTTTCTACCGGTTTAATCCTCCGGCCTGTTTGACACGGAGAGGAGGACACCTCTGTGGATAGTTCGGCAGCCGGTAAGGAAGAAAAAACTCCGGAAACTCTGGTTCATAATTGAGCAGTTAGTTGGATAGATTCGCAGTTTTAGCTTCCAGCCTTTCCCTCATGTCCGGTGTCCTCCGGACAGCGCCGGTGAGTCTGACTTTAAATGTGAAGCTGCTTCTAACGGTTATAATCACCGGGTCTGTCTGTAGTGGAGAGGAGGAGACCTCTGAAGATGATTCAGCTCCAGGTAAAAACCTCCTGAACCACTGACACTGAAGAACCGGGAGGAACCGGGAGAACCGGGAGGAACCGGGAGAACACTTGATCCATGAACCCATGATCCCACTTTATTTCATGACGTCATCCAACGTTATTGTTTTGATTGAGAGACCTTTAGCAGCAGATGTTACACACTGTGCGTTTAACAGTCAGTTCTTTTGACTAAAATCTGGTTACACACCAGCAGCATCTGTGTCAGATCAAATCATTGATTACTGCAGTATTGATCTGCCCATTAATCCTGAGCTGTGTGTGTGTGTGTGTGTGTGTGTGTCTGTGTCTGTGTGTGTGTGTCTGTGTGTGTGTGTGTGTGTGTGTGTGTGTGTCTGTGTGTGTGTGTGTGTGTGTGTGTGTGTGTGTGTGTGTGTGTACCATGATAGTTGGACACACTGATGATGACTCATTGTGTCTGAGAGGCTTTGATGTTGTTCCTGGACCTGATGAGGTGAACGCTGCCAAACAGTGATCTCTCTTTCATCTCTTCTCTCTACATCCATCCCTCCTTTCTCCTCCTCTCTCATCCCTCCATTCTTTTGTCAGAACTACTTCCTCCTCTTCTCTCTCAAATCCAATCATAGTTTCTTCCCTTCCCTTTCTTCTCCTCCTGAATCTCACCTCCTCCGTCTCCTCCCCTCATCTTCATCCCTCCTCCATCATCCTGTTTCCTCACCTGTGAAACACCTCTTTCTCATTAAGTCCAATCCTCGTCTTTGTCTTTTCCTTCCTTTCTTCCTCTCCCTCACCTTCCTCTCACCTCTCCTTCCTCTGTTTTCCTCCTTCTCTCCCCCTGCACTCATTCGTCTCCTTCCCTTAAGCTGAATGTCAGCTCATCCTGCCTGCTGCTGTAGAAGCTGCATGATGTTCAGGATGTCAGTGGTTGCAGCCCCCACCACAGTACCACTGAGAGGCAGCGTATCCTGTCGGGAACACGATCATTATTGATGTTTATCAGCCTGGATGTGTTATTCTTTATATAATCTATTATTTGATGAATCATTTATCACATATTCTGACAGTTTTCATTGATTATATCTCGGGAGGTGATGTCATTTTATTTTTAATTCTACAATTGCGTTTAAGTCGTTGTCACAGTTAAGTTTAATTCTGTATAAATAAAACAAAGATTTATGATGCATTAAAGAGAAAAACCAAAGCTGTTGATTCGGACGCTGAAAAATCTCTTATTTTCATTATATTTATTTTCCTTTATACATTGGGGTCCAAAAATCTGAGACCACTTTCCCATTAAGATTAAATATATATGTATGATTCTAAAATAAATAAAAAAAATTCTCCCTCATCAATACCCATTAATGACAAAGTGAGAACAGAGCTTTAGAGAGGAACTGAAACTGTGGAGGTGGAAGACACTCAAGGACAAATCTCATCTGCCTCCTGAACAGGTGAATTAACCCCTTCCTCTCCCTCCTGTGTCTTCCAGGTGTCCGTCGACTTCCAGAGATGGACCCGCGAGCTGGGGCTAACGTCCACTACACCCTGCTCATTGCCTGCGTGCTGGTGGCTTTCTTCCTAGGTGCCATCTTGTCCGGCTTCCTGGTGTCGTGTTACTGCAGCCGCAGCGCCGCTCACCGGGCGAGGAGGCTGGGAAAAGACCCCGAGGCGTCCCTGCCCCACGCCCTGTCCCTGCGATCCCTCGCCAAGCTCAACGGACTGCTGGATGGGCAGCCCAAGGTGAGTCAACTGGTCTCTGATCGGGTCAAACACTCAAGTAAAAGAAAATGTGGATTTGTGATGGACAATCAACAGAAACTGTTCTTTTAAACCCAAACCTCTTAAATATGCTCCATCATGGAACTGGTTTTTACAAACCTGCAGATATTGTAGTCACAGCCATGAGACGGTGCCAGAGGCACTAAAACAGGTCTCACATGAAGTCGGTTCCACCACTTCAAAGCTTATTTGCTCAGTTTTGTAGTTTGAAAATGTAACAGGCCTGAAAATACAAACTGGACTAGATTTATTAAAAATAATTACAGGTCATTAAAAATGTATAAATATAACAACAAACACCTTTCAGCAACCACTTTGTGAACAAATGTCTTCATCGTCAGACGTGCTTGCAGTTTGCATTAGAGGAAAGTTTACACAGCAACATTCAGACAGCGGGCAACTCAAAGTGCTTCACAGAGGCACTGAAATACATTAAAAATAGAACATTACCATTACAATAAAATAGCATTTAAAACAATAAAAACATACAATAACAATACATAAATCATATCAAGATTGCATAAAATCAAGTCAGAAACTCAGGACATCATTTTAAAAGAAGAGCTCCAGTGATCAAAGACATAAAAAAAAGCAAATACAGACAAGGCACAAGATTCAAAAGATGTCAGGTGTAATTTATTGATGAGCTAAAGCAAACTGATGTTTTAAGCTCTGATTTAAATGAGCTGATTAGACTAATAGTTCTTCAGTTTGCTTTCAGGTTAAAATGACATTGTTCATAATAATAATAATAATAATAATAATAGTAATACATTTTATTTATAGGCACAAGCCAAGCCACTCAAGGACTGATGTACCTTTGTGTGCAGACAGTTTTTGATTTTTATGATATATAATGATATATAAAAAAAAACAATCCTTTTGTTCGGTACAGTTTCATTTTATTTTAGAGAACTTTGCCTAAAAGCAAAGACCATGTTCACCCTTACGATCTAAAATTACCACTAATAATTGATTCATAAGCACGGTCGTGTTTTTTATATAAAATGTGTTGCTCGTTGCAGATAAACTGGGAGGAGATCTGTGCCTCGGCCTGTTATGTTGTCATCAAAGTACAGATTCTCTCTGGTTGATGTGGGTGAAGCTGCACAGCCACAGTTTGAGGGGAAACAGAATTTCAATAAGAAAGTGAACAGACATATGCAGCAGATTTAGCAGCAGCTTAATCAGCTGAATTCTGAGCAGCAGTGTTAATATTCATCCTCACCCCCCCTCCTCTCCTGGGGGGAGACATAATAAGTAATAGCATCACTTCAGTCTCTCATTCAGTCATCACAATCCACTGCTTCACTATGAACTCCAGGTGTCCTTCAGTAAGAAACTGGATCTCTGAGCTTCCTGTTGACCTCTGACCTCTGTGCTGAAATGGATATGTGTGTAATGTGTGAGTCCCTCGATGCATTGTGTGGAATATGATAACTGAGAACCAGGGAAGACGTCTTTCCTCACTGCTCAGGTCATTTTGTTCCTGAAAGAAAAGAGAATAACGAATCACATTTCTCTGTGTTCACTGCGTCTCTTCCATCCTGGATTTATCATCAGCGCTCTGCTTCCTCTTCTTCTTCCTCCAGGAGGACAAACTGGACGTGTCCACACCGAAGATGTACAGCTCCTTTATCCCCAACGGCCGGGCCTCACCTCACCTCCACACCCCCGCACATCAGGGCCTGCCGCTGGGAGACCCTGACCTCAGCCTCTCCCAGGTAGGACAGCTGATCATGGCGGGCAGCCTGGTCTGGGTCAGGATCAAATACTCTTTATATTTAACCCGTTAAAACATATTTCCATATCATCTGCAGGGACTAAACAGTTTATTAGAGAACTGTCTTTTTTTCTCAGAGATTAGATCAGGATGAAGACCAGTCTCATGTTTGTGTGTTAAGGACTTTGGATATGCTTAGCCTAGCTTAGCATTAAGACCGATTGATAGCAAGGGGAATCTGCATGGAGCCTAGCTTTCATCAAAAGGGGAAAAAGGGTCTCTGGCCTTGCTAGCAGCTTTGTGCTTTGAGCTAAATGCTAACATGCTAATGTTAAACAAGATGTTCACATTTTGATCCATCCAACAGTTGATCAGCTGACACTGCTGCTGCGAGAGCCACGGTGTTAGCCTAGCTAAAATTACACCTTCCTGAAGCTCAGATCAACATGTTATATCTGGTTTATTTGATCTGTGTTCAAACATCAGTTTCCACCTGGTTTTATTTTGATAATGAGCTTCAGATGTTTGTAGGTGTGTCTTTGGAAAGGGCCAGGCCAAGTATTTCCCCCTGCTTCTAGTCTTCATGCTAAGCTAAGCTAACCACACAAACACTCACTCAGAATCAGAATTAATGTAATAATCTTTATCAACAGAGGAGCGGTTTAGTTTGAAGGCTGTGACTCCTCCTGTTTGATGGTTAAATGGAAAATGCAAATCAGAAGAGAAGTGCAGCAGCTGGCAGCTGGATATCAGCTGGTTTAACCTCCTCAAGGCAACACTATGAAAGGAGTGAGGTTCAGCAATGGAAGTAAAAGATGTTCATCCATTCTGTACTGAAATGATCATCATCAGTAGTTGTTGCAGCTTCCTGTGAGGGTTTGTTGTGTTGAGCTGTTGCTGAGCTGCATTTTAGTGATGAAAACTGATAAATGAATCACAACACTGGAAGGTGTTTGCAACTGAAACAAGCTGCAGCCTTCCTCATGGGTTCTTCAAGTCACATTCATCTTGCAGTTTGATTGTTCATACTTCCTCTTCCACGTCTAGACTGAGCACGAAACGTTGTTGATGTTAATCTGATTCAGAATGACTGACATCAAACATGCATGAAAACCATGGGTCTGACCTCTGTTTAGTCCCTGTCACAGGCCGACGGAGAGCTGTCCGGTCTGCCCACACCTGACTCCACCCCAGAACTCCCCATCAAGAACATGAAGGCCCTGCGGCAACATCAGTACGAGAAGAACCAGAACTGCAACAACGCCAAGGACACCAACCCAAAACCTGGGCCCAGCTGCTCTGGATCCAGTCTGGGTTTCATGGCCGTTGTTGGGAACTCTTTGACCCAGCAGGTGTTTCCCTACTCTCATCATCAGGGAAACAGTCTGAGCAACGGAGCGGCCCACAGAGCGGGGGCTTCCTCGACTTCGCTGCACCTCCCCGAGGAGAGGAAGATCTCGAATGATGAACGAGCAGCAGCAGCAGTAGGTGGAGGAGCAGCAGGCGGGGGAGTTCCCCATCATCACCACTCCCAGCAGTCTCTGCCCCAGACGGTGGTGGATGTGTCGGCGCTGGACGACCTGCTCAAACACATCCACGAGGTCAGCGCGTCGGGAACGGGAGGCATCAAGGTCCTCACCTCCACCTCCTCGTCCGCACTGTTTCCTGGGCCGTCCTCGTCCTCCTCTGGAGGGCACCATCACCATCACCATCACCATCACAGCCACCGCGGCCAGACACGCACCCACCACTACAACCACAGCCATCACCATAGCAACCACCACAACAACAACAGCAGCAGCAGCGCCGGCGGAGGTGGTCACCATCACCAGCAGCAGATCCCCGAGACGGAATCAGCTTCGTACTACAGCACATCCACGCTGCCGAGTGACGGCCTCCCCAAACGCCTGGACACACCTGCTCAAAACTCCACCTCATCCTTTGCCACCTCCTCTTCTTCCTCCTCCTCCTCATCCTCCAACAATCCCACCTCCTCCACCTCCATCCCTTCCTCCTCCTCTTCTTCCTCCTCCACTCCCCTCCAGCAGCAGGTGATTCCAGAGAGACCCGGAGGAAGCGGTGTCTCTGTGACACGCCACCACTCCCAGCGCCACTCCCTAATAAAGATGGGTAGCGGGGGTGGTGCTGTGCCTCGCCATCACAGCTTCAACCAACGGGGGACACAGCATGCACACTTCCTGGCCCGGATGAACACCAACAGCAGCAGCAATGGACCTCCTGGTGCGAACAGGGGGGCTAATGCAAACACTAGTACCAACGGTGACAGCCAGCAGCCGTCCATCGCCAGTGCCTGCCTGACGCGGCAGCACAGTTACAGCGAAGGGCCACACGTGCATCGGGCGGCAATCGTCCGGAGAACGGCGTCACTTAAACCCCAAGTCCCGCCAAAACCCTTGTTCCTGCCAAACACAGCGACCTCACCGGTAGCAGAGGCGGGAAAGTACAACTTCTGAGACTGTAAGAGGAGGTGACGCCACCGCTCCGTGGCTGCTACAGTCCTCACTGAGTACAGCACCCGACATGTCTGCAGGGCTGGTGAGGAATGACAAAATGAGAGCACTGATGGGACAGAAAGACATGACAGAGACTTCAGAGCTTTCTGTCCTCATCACTCCTCATTGTGACCTCTCAGCCGTGGTTATTTTCCTGCTGCTGAGTGGACGACGGACGCCGCCTCTCTGAGTCATGAGCGCTGCATTGTAGCTGCACAGAGCAGAGCCCTGAACAGAGCCGCACAGACAGACACTCTGAGGATCAACAAATAAACAGGATCTCTGACTTATGTCTTCGGGTGGTCAGAGCTGCTCGTGGCGACTTTCCCCTCACGACAGACTGCAGATCAAAACCGGCTCAGACGTGTCTGAGAAACATCCAAAAGCAGGGCGAGAGATGTAAATGATTCAGGAGGAGTCCCCAAGGCTGGAGGTGGCCTGAAAAATTCTTGATTAATGCAGTTTTCTTATGAGCGCTTTGATCTAATGTCCCCGGTTGTTGCACTTTGGCACAGGGCCCAGATTTCATTTGCAAAGATTCATAAAAGCAGGGAATCGGACCTGACGTGAACTCAATCTGGGACCACTGGGACATTTCTCCAGGACTTGGAATCAAACAATGGCATTTCTTTTCACAGGAGAAATCAAACAAAGATCATGTTAAAAAAGACCCGAGGGTCATTCCTTTCTTTGCTTTGGAAGTTTATTTGTCCCTCTGAATCTGGTCTGGAAAATTGAAATTAAAAGGAGGGTTTACTCAACTTTTCTGTGAGTCCAGAAGGAGGAAGCAAAACCAGGTATTTGTTTTCATGTCTGAGACTTCAAGTTGACGGGACATTCAAGAGATGGAGATTTTTGTACATGACACATCAGCAACACTTTGAGGAAAGTGAGAAGAAAAAGAATGATGCTTCAGGAGCTGTGGGCTCAAATCTAAATATCACAGTGGTTCAGATCAGAGCAGCCATCACCCTCCACCCTGACAGTACATATATACCAGATGAATGTTCTTTTTTATACCATATTGGTATCTGAAAAAATGGAGCTGGTGGTCAAAGTGAGATTAGTCCCTCAAATTACTAATTCATGCTCTCAGTGCAGGTAATACACCTTCATCTTAGTCATTTCTATGTTCACATTACTTAATTGTTCTTCTTGAATTAATAATTGCCCACAAATGACTAGTTTTCCTACTCTAGAACCTCAGGCGTTGAATTTTTTGGCTGACTTCTGCAGGATCGATAAAGGCTGAAGTTTAACAGTCGAACTGCAGTAACTACAAGAGCTCTGCTGTTAATTTCAGGGTATTGATTAAGTGATTTGAGGGAATTGTTTATCTCTCTCGTTACCTACTGAGCTCTGTGCTTCTGACAGGACTTTGTCATCAACAGTGTGAAGTAGTACAACAGGTGAACCTGCCCAAATCGACATCAGCTCACAGAATGAAAAGTAAAATGAAGTCTGGTCTTTTTCTTGAAATGTCAGGTCACTCAAATCACAACAGGACTCACACTTACCTGTTTCCTGCCCCCAGGGTGCAAGGGTTGCTTTTACTGGACATTCCACCAAATAATTTCATTAATTACAATTTTTATATTGTGTTTCCAAATGTGTCAGAAAGAAAAAAACAAGCAATAAACAGCAAAGTTACCAGAGACAGTCAAACAGTCCGTGGTCTGGCTTTGGAGCCCAGCGTTAGCGTGCTAACTAGCACTAAACTACGACTGTGGAGGACCTGACCTGATGATGGTGCAAGAGGAAAAGTTATGTCTGCATCCATTAATCAATAATGAAAACAGTAATTCCTTGCTGCCAAAGTTGAGACAATTCAATCTGGACCAACAGATGTTGCCTGTAGCTAAAATGACCAGGATGATGGTCTTCAAACAGGCAGCCATTTTTGTTCTTTACTTCATTATTATTTGTTCTGTTGAAATAAATTCTAATAACAAATATCGGTAACGACACCGTGGTCGGAAACCGTTTGGGAGCCACCGCTCTAGCAGCATCTAGCTGAGCAAAGAGTTTCGGTTTCAGCTGAACAGGGTCCAAGACATCTGTGTCTCAAATTCAGTGGAGGTCAATGCACTTTAGTTTGTGACAGAACATTTGAAAAAATCTACACTACAGGGACAATTTCAGTCTTCTGTGGATTATTTTATGGGGACAGTGTCTCAGAAACCCAAGGACAAATAAAACCAAAACTGTATGCAAGTATAGATGCCACAAGGGCAGAGTAAGAACATACCATGTGTTTCTGTGTAGTTTGGGTGAATGTTTTCATTCACTTTCACAGACTCTGGGGTTGGACCACAGTCTGTGGGAGTGTTTCATCACAGATGGTCTAAAAATACTGACTGTGAAGAGAATCTGCTGTTTCCTGTTTTACTTTTACCTCGCAGTGTTGACCAGTGGTCAGGAACTTTTTTATTCTGTTTGGGCACCGGCCAAACAGTCAGATTGGTCAAATGTTAACGGGCAACTTTACGAGGCAACAGAGATGAGCAGCGCTGCCTGCAACAGCAATAAAAGTTGGTGACTTTTTGGGACATGAATAAAATACTGAGCTGTGTGGAGCTGAAGCACTGATGGTGAATCCAAACAGCTGACAGAGTTGACTGTCTGTGTTGCCTCAACGTGTTGCTGCAGGTTTGGGAAACTCTTGGCCGTCTGATTTTTAAAGAAGCACCCTGGTTCCGCACCTTTCTGCCCATTATCTGCACAGGTGACACTGTATTACTGCTGACCATGTTCCCAGGATATGGGTGTTACTGTCAGTGTGCTCAGGTATCAGACATCACCTGTACTGTGTCACATGTGAAGAAAAAACAGCGGAACAATCTAAAGCTCTCCTCAGTGACTGAGTCGTGCTCTTCTTTTCTTTTACTGCTGAAACTGTGTTGTTGTCATGTAAAGCCTCCTTAGTGGTGTGTTCAGGGAAGCTCCAACATTTGACACTTTATCCAATCCTGCAAAAAAAAAGTTGAATTAATGAGATATATCAACACAGACCTGCTCCACTCAGGCAGAGCTGAAACGATTCGTTTCATACAGGAACACAGACACTGCCAATCATTTCTTTGGCTTTGCGTGATGCCTAACTTGTCGAAGTTATTACAACCTCCATTAAAATCCTTATGTTCAGTCAAAAAGAAAAACACAAACAGCTCCACTGTTTCTCACATGTGGACCTAAAACTGACATGTTTCTGACAGGGTTTGGTTTCTTTGCATTTTGCAGTGGAAAGAAAATCTGCTGAAATTGTTAATTATATCCAAACCTTTCTTTTTTGACAATATGGCCCATCTGAATCATAAGGTCCACTTACAAGCTTTTTCCAAGACTTTCTACCCCATGGTTTTCCCCTGTGAATTAACTTTGCTCAGTTTTCATCACCTAGATCCTAAATCCTGAACCTGGGAAAGAGAATAACAAGAGGTTATATTTTGTGTGAAGATCATAATTCTTGACTCCCATCTCCATCTGCCGAAGAAGACTGAAATGTTGTTGAAAGTCCTGGAAAAGCTAGAAAGTAGACCATAATTATATTTCAGTACAAGCTGTTTCCAAGTCAAGTCTGAACTTCCACTCTAAAGAAGTTTTTCAACCACAGGCTCGAACATGCAAACAGCCGTACGATCAGTGACCCAGTGAAATCCAGACAGGAAATGAAGCTTTCTGAAGTGTTAAACCAGAAACATGACTCACAGGTGATGTGGAACTTGATGTCTGTCACTAAACAAACTTTGTTCAGCGAGTTTGGTTCCCAGCTGCCGGTGAACCAGATAAACATCCAGCAGCCGGTTTTAGTTTTATCTGCCTCTCTCAGCTGTGCTGGACACACACTCCCGGCACAGATTAAGCAATAACGAAGCGGCGGTGATGTTGCAGCAGTGTTAGTGAAGTATCCCCGTCTGCTGTGGGCAGGGTGAGCGGGCTCTGCACCAAATGATGCAACTTCAACTTGGCCAGTACCAAACGGTCGAGGGAGAGAAACTGAAATCTGGGATGTAAAGCACCTGCTGAAAGAGTTGTCCTATAAAAGTCCAAATCCGTCAGAGGGATCTTTTTGTTCAGGTTGAATTAAAAAACAATAAAGCAGCGGTTTCATATCAATTTACACTAAATGTAAAAGGGGGCTATGTGCCACAGTTGGTGTTTGAAGATGTTACATCATCCGCTTTCATCCTCCACCCAGATCTCTCAGCTGACTGGAAGTGTTTGATAGTTATCAGAGATTAGTGTTGTTCTGGTCACTGGGAAGAAGCTGTCTGCACGAATCAAAGTCTAAATTAACAGGCCGTGTTCACATGAGAACAGCAAATCTGATCCTCAGCTCTCGGTGGCAGATCTGATCATTTCTACAGAGGAAGAAATAACATTTTAAAAAGGTTGGATTATAATGAGAAGGTCAGTTCTGTGCCACAGCAGAGCTTCTGAGTCTGGTCCTCTTGTGCACTTTAAAGGGGTGTCCTGCTGGACTTTTACTGACCAATGTTTCAAACCAAGCAAACCAAGGAAATCAACATGCAGATACTTAAAACTTGCTGAATATCCACAATTAAATACTGGTTCACCATTATTTTAAGATAGAACTTACATATCTGTGTGTGGTTATGCAGCTCCAAGCAGTGACCCTCTTGTCCTTGTTGATGCATTCAATGACCCTCTGATTTCTGACATCACAGTTGGTTGGCGGGTGAAATATGCTGCTGGATGTTTAAATCTAGAAGACAAACAATAAATAAATGTGGATGTTAATGAAAATTGTTTCATGAAAATTAAAACTTTTCTATTTGGCTGCTTGAAGACACCAACGTGATGAGTTTCAGTCTTTTATCACAACTGATAAATACAACTAACAAATCTGTCTCGGCAATGGCGATGGCCAAACACAGTGATGACTAAATCACCACCATCCACTCACAGCAAGAAACCACGTTCAGCAGCAGAGAAAACTTACTAATAGCCCCTTTAACATTTGGCTTCTTTTCTTGAATGAAAAACGTCTTTTGTGGGGAAAAAAAAATTCTTATATATCCAAGTATCACATTTAGAATCAATGCAGAAACTCCAGCACTAAATAATTTATAACAATACCCCCTCCAAGAAAATGGTCAGTTGTCATTGTAAAGAAAAGGCAACTTGTAGTTACCTGCATGGTCCTTTAAATGGCTCCACAGGGCTGCCAGCAGTATTGTCACCTTCACACTGAACAGGCTGATGATACAGACATTATTGTTTCCCAGAAGCTACAATGAGATGAAGGTCCAACAGAAGTATAAGCTCAGTATTTTTCACTCTGCTGCACATGGGGCAGAAGTCATCTTTCATAAATGCTTTTACACTGAAATTCATGTGTGGTCTGGTCCGATGAAAGACAGAGGTCTGATTTTGAGAAACTAACAGGTCCACATTCATTCAGACACAAAGCAGACAAAATGAGGAACAGGAATCTCCATCTGTAATGAACAAAAACTGTCCAAAGGGTGTTGAAACTTCATTAAAAGAAGAAGCTGCTCATCTATGATCTGACTAACCTGACAATGGTCCTTTAGGGAATGTTTTCACTGGGTGCTTCCACGGGGACACCGCAGAAAATAAACACTATGGTTCATTTTATTAAAGGGTTTTTTTGTATGAAGATGCACTTGTAACCTTGAAAATAAATTTGTTTATTAATTTCGTGGTTCTCGGTTTCCCGTCCTCTAAATGTGCTCTCTATGAGGGGGAACAGAGACGCTGTCATCACTGATAGACTCACAGCGCCACCCGCTGGGCCACACCAGAATGACAACGTAACAATGTCAAAAGATATTATGTTTACCTTACTGCTATTAATTAACAATGTGGATGATGGTGTAAATAAAGGCTACTGTGGAATATTACTCAGAGTGGAGTGATTCTTATTTCTGTGGACTCTTATTCTGAAGTTATAAGTGACAAACAGGAAAAAGGGCTGCAACAGACAATTAACAGTAGAAACAGTCATACTCACGCAGCTCCAGAGGTTCCTGAGGGTGTTCTAGGGTGCCATGAGTTACATTAGTCCATAACAAAAACTTATTGCCAGTTCAGTTAGTCTTTGGCTTTAGGTTCATGAGGATTTTAGAGGCTTGTGGGTGTCCCTAGGGGATACATTTCAGGGGATGAGAAGTAACTGAAAGGCATCTAACTGTCCCTGAGAAAGTTCTGTCTTGTCCTCTGTGAGTAAATTTTTTTAAGGGCCTTGAAAGGGACGGAGTTCTCAAACAGAGTCCTGGTATCTTTTTTCAGAAGGTCTTTGAGAAGACATGTTAGGGGGTCTCAGAAGTCCTCTCAATGTTCAAAATGTTGAGGAGTTCTTGGGACTGTTCCAGGGATCCTTATGGGTGTCCCAGCAAGGACAATGAAGTATCATCACCTGTTTATTTTTAACTTCCTTTTACATAGTGAACCTGCAGTGTTTTATAAAATTTAAATTATGGAACAATTTACCTACTGAAATGAAATATATGTAGAATTTGAACTTCCTCACAATAACATGTGGGTTTACCAAGAAACTGTTTCAAACAAAGCATTTTGCTGCCATCTGTTGGTAAGAAAGAAGCTATTCAGGCTTCACAGATTTCTTTTTCCAGACACTGTGAAAATGTCCCCGGAATAAAAGAAACACAAACTGAAAATCTTAAATGTTGCACATTATTCCAAACATGTTTGCCCTTGTTGTGTTCATATAGAGACACAAAAACTGATTTTATGTGCTTCTGGGATTGTCAGAGTACCAAGTGGGCATTTACCCCTGAGGTAGAGCAGTGTTCAGGTGTTATTTAAATGACATTTGAATGACCAATGATTTTTTTAATAATTAAAAATGTAAACAATCAAGATAATAATCAATGGAGCCTGAATGGAATCGATCTGTCACTTCAAGTTTGTCAAAAGACTTCAGGTAAGTGACTGGAGACCCTGGACATTTTAGTTTTCTACATTTCTGAAGCAGAACTTTTTATTTCATGTATTGATTGAAATGGAACAACAAAATGACCAATGGATACTCAGAAACCACAGACAGAAAAAAAATTAATTTGTTGCAGCTTTGGTCAACAGTGCGTGTTCAGATTTAAGACAAAGTGGCCTTTTCAAATAAAGAGAAGGGGGTAGATTATTAGAGCTGCAACAATTCCATTAATCAATAAATTGATTGACAGAAAATGAATCAGCAACTATTCTGATGGATTATTTGCTTGTTCCAGCTCTGAAAAATTGTGAGGATTTGAAGCTTTTCTGTGTCATACTTGAAAATAAACTGATACTATATGTTCCCCTGGTCTCGAAGAAATCCTAACAGGTGTTTTTCATTATTTTCAAACATTTTAGAGAGAAAATAGTCAATAAACTGAGACGATAATTAGCAGATTTAATTGATTATGGAAGTAATTGTTAGGTGCAGTCTTACGGATTGTCACTTAAAGGTCCCCCACAGTCTAAAGGTAGATGTCTATGTGTTTTTTGATTATAATGCAGGTCTAGGTTCTATATTAACACTGTGAAAGTATCAAAGTGCTTATTTTTACTTCAAAATACATTAAAACAGTTTGAGTTGATGGAAGGAACATGGATGTTACTTTTTTACCATGTGATTTTATTACTTCAGTGCATATTGTATAGTCTTCTGCAACACTGATTTACTGTTGACTGCGTAGGAGCTGGGTTTATTTGAGTTGACTTCCTATACTGGGATTCAAATGTTCCTGACATCTTGAATACAAAATCCAGACCATTATGTTTCATTGTTGTTCTGATTCCATCAAAACCATGAGTTTTGTGCTATGGACCTCTGCACAAAAAATAAAAACATCTTTACTTGTCACAAATACTGGTGAGTCTAACCCGACACCAAACTGCTCCTGTGTCACCATCAGATATGTTTGATGCATCTATAAACTGCGACACCAAAGCATGAATGTCTGTTCATATATATAAGGTATAAAAATATAGTATAAGTCTCTTCTTGTCTTGTCTGGGTCCATGTCCACATTAATGTGGATAAATATGAAAAATCCAATCGCACGTCCAAAGCTTCCCGTCCATTTCTCTGTTGCAAGAAAAATGATTTAAAATCCCATTATTATTCTTCTTTTATTTAATGGCAGAAACAAAATGGTGAGATGAATGTTTCCCAGAAACTGTAGGTGCATATGATTCATGAATGATAAATCTAAAACAATCACAGCCTGACTGACTAAACGCGATGACAGCTGCTCTGGTGCCGCCTCACAGAGACAAGTTGATTTTTACACTGTAAAATATCCTGCTCAATACGACTGATATTTTTAAATATATCAATATCATCACTGGCCTCAAAAATCCTGTCTGGGTGCCTACCTCCAGATCAGATTCATACATTTATATATTAGAACCCTGTGATTGGAGCAGTTAATAAATCTGACAGATAAGGACCATCTTCATATTTCTTGCATTGGGGTGTTTTGTGGATCCAGAAATAAAACAAATCAAACCAAATAAGTGATAAATACCAGAAGCAAACAGTAACTGTTAATTTTGATTATTTCATTCATTCATTAGCTGTACTGCTTATATTTCAGGATGGCAGGGGGCTGAGCCAATCCCAGCTGACACTGGGCGAAGGTGTGGTACACCTAGGACAGGTCGCCAGTTTATCACAGGCCTGATACATAGAGACAAACAACCATTCACGCTCATACTCACGTTCGCACTTATGCGCAATTTAGAGTCACCAGTTAACCTAACCTGCATGTCTTCAGACTGTCTGAGGAAGCAGGAGTACCTGGAGGGAACCCACACAGACAGGCCTCAGCCGGCCGACAGCTCCCAGCCCAGAGCCTTCTCACTGCGAGGAGACGCTGCTGACCACCGCACCTGTTCTATGTCACTAACACAAAGGATTAGTATCAACATGAAAACAAGGGGTTGGAGAGTCTGAGGTGACTCTGACCATCATAAATCTGTGTTTCTCACCCACTCTACAACACCTCTGCTGTTTCCTGCTCTGGAAAGATGTTTAAAAAACCTTTCTTGTCATTAGTATGTAGAAACCTTTTCAGATGCACCGAGGTCAACATGGACATGTCTTGGCTGTGCTTATTGCCTCTTGTTATGACTGAGGTTGGACATCTTTTACTCTCTCACATCAGTGTCTCAGCTCTGCTGTGTTTTCTGTCCCGTGTGTGTGCGAATGTGCCGTTTGTAGTTGGAGTTGTCGCTGAACCTGCGGCCGCACTCATTGCAGCAGTACGGCTTCTCGCCCGTGTGGATCCTCAAGTGTTTCTGATAACCGTCAAACCGCGTGAGCCTCTTGCCGCAAATGTCACACGTGTACGACTTGTCCACTTTGGCTTCTACTTTGCGGTGCACCTGCACGTGTTTGGCCCAGTGGCCACGCTGAGCGAACGCACGGCCACAAATGGTGCAAATGTAGGAGTCCACCACCTCGGACAGCGGAGTTTCCAGTTCGACACAGTCCAGCTGGCCGTTACCTGAAGCCAGATCTGAAGCTTCAGGCGCCTCCTCATCCAGTTCGGAGCACGTGTGCTGGACTGAGGTCCCCGGCTGGGGGTCAAGCTCTGAGTCCTCCAGGTCCTGGCTCCTGAACTTTGAGAGCGAGGGCGTCACGTGGTCGTCATCCCGCTCGTTTCTCGCACCGCCGCCCTGGAACAACACAAACTTGGCGTCAATCTGCTCCTTCGCCTGAGTCTTGTCCTCCTGCTGAGCTGGCCACAGCTCATCGTCCTCCTCCTCCTCCTTGATCTGAGGATTCGTTTCATTTAGGTCCAGACTGGAGCTCCAGTCCTGCTGCTCAGAGAGAGCTGAACAACAAAGAAGAGAGTCAGAGAGACATGTTTAAAAATGTTTGTTTTTTCTTTTTTAACCAAGAAAGGCTTGGGTTAGGGTTAGGGTTAGTTTTCTAAGGAACAAGACCAGGTCAAAACATAGAGGCTCCACCATCAGAACATGTTTACAGACGGCGACAAATTAAAGGAGACACCAACACAAAGTGTCTCAGTCGGATGCTGTTGTTCCTCCATGTGTCTCCAGATCAGCTTCACTGCTCCAGGTCTCTGGACCCTGGAGGACGATCTGTTCTTCATAAACATATTATTATTATTCCCCCATGTGGTGTTTAGATGATGCTTGGGGAGACACGGTCAAACACATTGCTCCAGAATCTCCCATAGTTCACCTGGACTGAGATCAGGTGACTGTGAAGGTCACAGCAGATGATTCACATCATTTTCACCCTCATCAAACCATCAGTGACTGATGGAAACACTGTCAACCTGTTTCAGGTTTTTCCTTTAATCTGTCACCGCCTGTATCTACCCGACATTAGAGTGGTTCCTGGAGGACTACCCTCTGTGCCCTGTGAGCTGGTGGTTTACAGGTGGTTTACAGGTGGTTAATGGTTGGTTACCAATGGTTTATTGGTAGTTAAAGCTGGTTAAATGTTGGTTACAAAAACTTTGCAGGTGGTTGACATGCGGTTCCAGGTAGTTACTGGTGGTGTAATCGTGGGTATAGGTGGTTAAAGGTGGTTTAAGGGTGGGTACAGGTGGGTACAGGTGGTTAAAGGTGGTTTAAGGGTGGGTACAGGTGGGTACAGGTGGTTAAAGGTCGTTTAAGGGTGGGTACAGGTGGTTAAAGGTGGTTAAGGGTGGTTTAAGGGTGGTTTAAGGGTGGTTAAAGGTGGTTTAAAGGTGGTTTAATGGTGGTTAAAGGTGGTTTAAAGGTGGTTTAATGGTGGTTAAAGGTGGTTTAAGGTGGTTTAAATGTGGTTTAATGGTGGGTACAAGTGGTTACAGGTGGTTAAAGGTGGTTTAAGGGTGGTTTAAGATGGTTAAAGGTGGTTTAAGGTGGTTTAATGGTGGGTACAAGTAGTTACAGGTGGTTAAAGGTGGTTAAAGGTGGTTTAAGGGTGGTTAAAGGTGGTTTAATGGTGGTTAAAGGTGGTTAAAATGTGGTTTAATTGTGGGTACAGGTGGTTAAAGGTGGTTTAAGGTGGTTTAAAGGTGGTTTAAAGGTGGTTTAATGGTGGGTACAAGTGGTTACAGGTGGTTAAAGGTGGTTTAAGGGTGGTTAAAGGTGGTTTAAATGTGGTTTAATGGTGGTTAAAGGTGGTTTAAATGTGGTTTAAAGGTGGTTAAAGGTGGTTTAAATGTGGTTAAAGGTGGTTTAAGGTGGTTTATGGGTGGTTTATGGGTGGTTTAATGGTGGGTACAAGTGGTTACAGATGGTTAAAGGTGGTTAAAGGTGGTTAAAGGTGGTTTAATGGTGGGTACAAGTGGTTACAGGTGGTTACTGGTGGTTTAAGGTGGTTTAAAGGTAGTTTAATGGTGGGTACAAGTGGTTACAGGTGGTTTAAGGGTGGTTTAAGGGTGGTTTAAGGGTGGTTTAAGGTGGTTAAAGGTGGTTAAAGGTGGTTAAAGGTGGTTTAAGGTGGTTTAAGGTGGTTTAAGGTGGTTTAAGGGTGGTTTAAGGGTGGTTAAAGGTGGTTTAAATGTGGTTTAAAGGTGGTTTAATGGTGGTTAAAGGTGGTTTAAGGGTGGTTAAAGGTGGTTTAAAAGGTGGTTTAATGGTGGGTACAAGTGGTTACAGGTGGTTAAAGGTGGTTTAAGGGTGGTTAAAGGTGGTTTAAAGGTGATTTAATGGTGGGTACAAGTGGTTACAGGTGGTTAAGGGTGGTTTAAGGGTGGTTTAAGGTGGTTAAAGGTGGTTAAAGGTGGTTAAAGGTGGTTAAAGGTGGTTTAAGGTGGTTTAAGGTGGTTTAAGGTGGTTTAATGGTGGGTACAAGTGGTTACAGGTGGTTAAGGGTGGTTTAAGGTGGTTTAAAGGTAGTTTAATGGTGGGTACAAGTGGTTAAAGGTGGTTAAAGGTGGTTTAAGGTGGTTTAAAGGTGGTTTAATGGTGGGTACAAGTGGTTACAGATGGTTAAAGGTGGTTTAAGGGTGGTTAAAGGTGGTTTAAATGTGGTTTAAAGGTGGTTTAATGGTGGTTAAAGGTGGTTAAAGGTGGTTAAAGGTGGTTTAAGGGTGGTTAAAGGTGGTTTAATTGTGAGTACAGGTGGTTTAAAGGTGGTTTAAGGTGGTTTAAGGGTGGTTAAAGGTGGTTAAAGGTGGTTTAAGGTGGTTTAAAGGTGGATTAAAGGTGGTTTAATGGTGGGTACAAGTGGTTACAGGTGGTTAAGGGTGGTTTAAGGGTGGTTTAATGGTGGTTTAAAGGTGGTTTAATTGTGGTTACAGGTGGTTAAGGGTGGTTTAAGGTGGTTTAAAGGTAGTTTAATGGTGGGTACAGGTGGTTAAAGGTGGTTTAAGGTGGTTTAAAGGTGGTTTAATGGTGGGTACAAGTGGTTACAGATGGTTAAAGGTGGTTTAAGGGTGGTTAAAGGTGGTTTAAATGTGGTTTAATGGTGGTTAAAGGTGGTTAAAGGTGGTTAAAGGTGGTTTAAGGGTGGTTAAAGGTGGTTTAACGGTGGTTAAAGGTGGTTTAAGGTGGTTTAAAGGTGGTTTAAGGTGGTTTAAGGTGGTTTAAGGTGGTTTAATGGTGGGTACAAGTGGTTACAGGTGGTTAAGGGTGGTTTAAGGTGGTTTAAAGGTAGTTTAATGGTGGTTTAAAGGTGGTTTAATGGTGGGTACAAGTGGTTACAGGTGGTTAAGGGTGGTTTAAGGGTGGTTAAAGGTGGTTTAAAGGTGGTTTAATGGTGGGTACAAGTGGTTACAGGTGGTTAAGGGTGGTTTAAGGGTGGTTTAAGGTGGTTAAAGGTGGTTAAAGGTGGTTAAAGGTGGTTAAAGGTGGTTTCAGGTGGTTTAAGGTGGTTTAATGGTGGGTACAAGTGGTTACAGGTGGTTAAGGGTGGTTTAAGGTGGTTTAAAGGTAGTTTAATGGTGGGTACAAGTGGTTAAAGGTGGTTAAAGGTGGTTTAAGGTGGTTTAAAGGTGGTTTAATGGTGGGTACAAGTGGTTACAGATGGTTAAAGGTGGTTAAAGGTGGTTTAAGGTGGTTTAAGGTGGTTAAAGGTGGTTTAAGGTGGTTAAAGGTGGTTACAGGTGGTTTAAGGTGGTTTAAGGTGGTTAAAGGTGGTTACAGGTGGTGTAAAGGTAGTTTAATGGTGGGTACAAGTGGTTACAGGTGGTTTAAGGGTGGTTTAAGGGTGGTTTAAGGTGGTTAAAGGTGGTTTAAGGTGGTTTAAGGTGGTTTAAAGGTGGTTTAATGGTGGGTACAAGTGGTTTAAGGTGGTTAAAGGTGGTTTAAGGTGGTTTAAAGGTGGTTTAATGGTGGGTACAAGTGGTTAAAGGTGGTTAAAGGTGGTTTAAGGTGGTTAAAGGTGGTTACAGGTGGTTTAAGGTGGTTTAAGGTGGTTCAAGGTGGTTTAAGGTGGTTAAAGGTGGTTACAGGTGGTGTAAAGGTAGTTTAATGGTGGGTACAAGTGGTTACAGGTGGTTTAAGGGTGGTTTAAGGGTGGTTTAAGGTGGTTAAAGGTGGTTTAAGGTGGTTTAAAGGTGGTTTAAAGGTGGTTTAATGGTGGGTACAAGTGGTTAAAGGTGGTTAAAGGTGGTTTAAGGTGGTTACAGGTGGTTTAAGGTGGTTTAAAGGTGGTTTAAGGTGGTTACAGGTGGTTTAAGGTGGTTTAAAGGTGGTTTAAGGTGGTTTAAGGTGGTTTAATGGTGGGTACAAGTGGTTACAGGTGGTTAAGGGTGGTTTAAGGTGGTTTAAAGGTAGTTTAATGGTGGGTACAAGTGGTTAAAGGTGGTTAAAGGTGGTTTAAGGTGGTTTAAAGGTGGTTTAATGGTGGGTACAAGTGGTTACAGATGGTTAAAGGTGGTTAAAGGTGGTTTAAGGTGGTTTAAGGTGGTTAAAGGTGGTTTAAGGTGGTTAAAGGTGGTTACAGGTGGTTTAAGGTGGTTTAAGGTGGTTAAAGGTGGTTACAGGTGGTGTAAAGGTAGTTTAATGGTGGGTACAAGTGGTTACAGGTGGTTTAAGGGTGGTTTAAGGGTGGTTTAAGGTGGTTAAAGGTGGTTTAAGGTGGTTTAAGGTGGTTTAAAGGTGGTTTAATGGTGGGTACAAGTGGTTTAAGGTGGTTAAAGGTGGTTTAAGGTGGTTTAAAGGTGGTTTAATGGTGGGTACAAGTGGTTAAAGGTGGTTAAAGGTGGTTTAAGGTGGTTAAAGGTGGTTACAGGTGGTTTAAGGTGGTTTAAGGTGGTTCAAGGTGGTTTAAGGTGGTTAAAGGTGGTTACAGGTGGTGTAAAGGTAGTTTAATGGTGGGTACAAGTGGTTACAGGTGGTTTAAGGGTGGTTTAAGGGTGGTTAAAGGTGGTTAAAGGTGGTTTAAGGTGGTTTAAAGGTGGTTTAATGGTGGGTACAAGTGGTTAAAGGTGGTTAAAGGTGGTTTAAGGTGGTTACAGGTGGTTTAAGGTGGTTTAAAGGTGGTTTAAGGTGGTTACAGGTGGTTTAAGGTGGTTTAAAGGTGGTTTAAGGTGGTTACAGGTGGTTTAAGGTGGTTTAAAGGTGGTTTAAGGGTGGGTACAGGTGGTTACAGGTGGTTTATCAGTAATCATTAATTACCACAAAACAGCGCAGAAGCAGGTAAAATGTTGGAAAGTAGAAACTTGTTCTTCGGTGACTTTAGGAGAATATAACCAGTTGTAATAGAAGTAATAATAATAATATTATAATATTCGTTACTTCTGTTTGTGTTTCATGGCCTCAGTCAGCGGCTCACTGATGTCTTAACGCCGGTGCACCGGCACGGAGCCGCTGTGTCTCCTCTGCAGGTGCTGACACATTCACCAACCTGCGCTGCTGACCTGCAGAGATATCTGCGGCGTCCTGGAGAGGTCCAGCAGCCGGCGCTGGCGGTCGATCTCCAGCTTGGAGCGGGAGATCTCCTCCTCGTACTCGGCTATGGTCCTCCCGAACACCCCGAAGATCTCCTCTGCGGCCGCGGTGAGCCGCTGGTTGATCAGCAGCCTCAGCATCTCGATCTTAGACATTGCAGCGGCTGGTTGAGCGGCGGGGCGCAGAGAAACACGGCAGTCGGTCCTCCGAGGCGTCGTTTGTTTACCAGCTACGCTTCCGGGTTAATGTCTCTGCGCATGCCCAGTGAGCGTTTCACCGGCGGCCTTTGAATACGATTGATACGTGAGTTTACCGCCACCTGGTGGAGCAGAAAACCACCTCTACTATTTCAAGCTCCACGTCCCCATTTATCATCACATTACATTATTCTATTGTCATTTACCTGTTCAGAGATTTTTGTAAATATATTGTCCATTTTACATCTTGTGTTTTTTTTAATATCTACAGTTTTATCATTCACAGGCTGAATAAGTGGGCTTGTACGTTTATCTGTTAGTCACTTCCATAACGACTAAACTGCATTATTAATGTATGGCTGGATGTTGCAGTGTATAACTTTTATTACAGGTTTAAAATTTGCCCACTAATATTTTTTTAATATTCGTAAAAATACTTTTTCCATTATTCTCAGATGGTTGAAAACATTCCTGTGAACTGTGTTGAAAAGGGCTGAAGTTGTGTGCATTGTGTGGTTAGGCTTCTGGTTTTGATTTACCCTTTGACCAGACAGTTCCTGATTTACATAATTTTGCTTGAGTTGGGACATTATCGTTTTAAGATGTTGATTTATTTTGTTAAATGGGAGAAATACATTTTTCTATCCCTCCTGCAGTATTGATAAGAAGTAATATTTGATATTGGTAACTCAGGTATAATGTTGGCACTACAGTAAGGTAGGTTATGTACAGTGGAGTATTTATCATTTTAATAAACCTATAACATTTTTAGTGGTACCTGCCATCAGTGTTTGATTAAACTACAGATCTGGGACCCTATTCATAATTTAACTATTTAACTAGTATATTGACACAATTTTAAAGACAATGTGAACAAACCATTAGCCAGACTCTTTCAATTTATTTTTATTAATAAGACTTGATGAGACTTTTATTGAAAAGCAAAACTTCATTCATTTTTTCTGTATCTGCTACTTGGTGTACATTTCCATATCTTTAATGAAACAAATAACATAAAACTAAATGAACAGATATACGACATTTCTTATTTGAGCGCAATTCATTTTAGATTTGATTACATTTGTCCCTCTTTGTTATCGGTTATATTTAAACAAAATGTTTTAGTTTAGTTTTAGTTTATTTATTTGCAAAAATAAGAAAAAAAATTAGAGAAATGGATCATGTTGGTGAGATTTAAAAAAACCCTGAAGGGCAAAGAGATCGCACCTAAAATTAAAGGTTAAACAGGAAAAAGCCTGCCTCCCTTTAAAGAACCCCTCTGATAAAAAGTGTTTCACCTCATTAACGTCCACATGTTTTTCTCATACATAATCATTTTTACATTTGACACTACTCATCCCATCCTCTATGTATTATATTTTTACTTGTTGCACAAAACATGCCCCCAATTTGTTGGTTGTCAAATCACCTGTCAGTCTTCTATTTCTCGATCCAATTAAATACTGTCAATGTTAATCCACAAAAAATAAATGAATGATCTGTTTTTACAGTCTTTATAGATGTGGCAACAGATCTTGTTCCTTCAGTCGACCTTTTCTACAAACCTAGAGACAAACATGAGACAGAAAGAAAAACACTTTAGCATCAACTGTAGCTACATTTATATTTAAAGGTTCAGACAGGCTTGTGTTAACATTTTACAAAATGGTTAATGAATTAATTAAAATAAAATAAATAAAAGTGTTCAGTAGCATACTGAAAATACATTCATACTAAAATTGTAAATGATTCATTAATTACTTCATTATCTACTAAGCAGATCATTGTCAAGAGGTAATACAAATTTAACATGTAATTTTCAAGCATGCACAGTTCTGCTTGTGAGTGGTCCACGATGCTGGAGCAATGATTTTTATACATTTTTTCTTTACAGTACATATGCCAAGATTTTTGACATTTTTTTCACCACTTGTACTCAGTGAAGCCCCATGATCCACGAAAACAACTTTGCTTTGTTGCCATTCAAACCCAAAAAGGGGTGAATGGCAACAACTTAATTCTCAATCTACCCAGATAGAAGTAACTTACTGTGTGCACAGAAGTCTGCATGGAGTCAGTTCTCTGCATTCAGTTTCTCACAGAGCTCAGTGCTATTCTCAGGAGCTGGAAGACAGTTATACATTGTTAGGACATTTATTTTGTTCTGGGCTACAGTATGCCTGACTTACACAGATTACCACAGTTCACACCAGATGAACATCAGGGAAAAACTAAATACTTACAATCGGAGGAGTTCTTGGCTGAAATAAAAAGAAAATGAAAAATGAATCTATGTATCACAGAACATCTAACAGTCGCCGTCCTATTCCCAGAATGAATCACATCACAAATAAAGCACTGATTATTTACATTTAATAACCAGTGCATTCAGAATAATCACTCAAACTCAACAGGGGGAGTCATGTGTTGTTTATGGCTTTCAGCTCTCCCTCCCTCCATCCCTCTCTCTCTCTCTCTCTCTGTCTCTCACCCTCTGTCTCTCTCTCCCTGTCTCTCTCTCCCTCTCTCTTTCTCTCCCTCCCTGTCTCTCTCTCTCTATCTCTCCCTCTGTCGCTCTGTCTCTCTCTCTCCCTCTCTCCCTGTCTCTCTCTCTCTCTCCCTCTCTCCCTGTCTCTCTCTCTCTCTCACCCTCTGTCGCTGTCTCTCTCTCCCTCTCTCTCTCTCTCTCTCTCTCACCCTGTCTCTCTCTCTGTCTCTCTCTCTCCCTCCCTGTCGCTCTGTCTCACCCTCTGTCTCTCTCTCTCTCTTCCTCCCTCTCACTCTCTTGCTGTGCCACAGTTCTCTTTACAACCTTGAATATAACATATACATGTATATGTTAATTACGTTAAATTATGGCAGGGCAAATTAAATGTAATATCAATTTAATACAACAAATAATGATAATTATAAGTTAATACATTAATGAAAAAACAAACCAAACATCATCTTGACATTGGCAAAGGCAGAAGCTATCAGCAATGGCTCTGATGATCGCTGATCACCAAGATCATTGTCCACTGGCACAACCCTAATGGCTTATCTCTCTGTGTATCAGCACAGCCATACACACACTGGGCCAAACCTAACCTGGGCCCATGGAAAAAAAGGTATTTGTGTCTCCATAAACAGTGCTTTCTTGCTGAGGTTCAGCAGCAGGAAACAACCTACCACCAGGACAAACCATCAGCAACAATGACATAAATAACTACCAGGATGATGGTTTAGTTCTTCTCTTGATTTGTGTTACAAAGTCTGCTGAAGCATCATATTATATGCAGATGAAGTCACTTTCAAACAGAATGAGAACTGTGGATTTTGTCTTTCCCCTGTAAAAGCGCAGATCTCTGCAGAGCCACAGTGGACATGAGGAAGGACAATAGTAATTGCTTTCAGTCTCTCACCTTTTTTCTTTGTGTAAACGAGGACCCCTGTGGCCACTATGAAGATGACAGCCACTATGACCACTGCAGAAAAAGTGATGGGGAGTGTTGCAACACTGGGCTTCTCAACTGAACAAAACAACAAGAGACAAACAGCTAAGAAAAAAGATGCAAGAAAGCAGAACATTTGTCCATCTGTTAGTTCACTGGTAGCTACATCCATCTAGTTCTTATTTCCATAACGTAAAGTAATGTAAGAACAAATATGTAAGTATAAGTACTTTATACTTTAGTACTTTATATACTTTAGTCTCATCTGTAACAATGCATTGCAAGTTCAACATACTGTATGTTCTGTATGTAAATTTGTTTACCTGCAAAGTAGTAAGTCAGATAAATGTAATGGAGTGAAAAACACAATAAAAAAGTAGAAGTATGAAGTAGTAAAGAATGCAAATACACAAGTACAATTACCTCAAAACTATACGTAAAGGAATAGTTTGACATGGTGGGAAATAAACTTAGTTGCTTTCTTGCTGAGAGTTAGATGAGAAGATCAATGCAACTCTCATGTGTGTACAAAATCTACCTACCAGCACCTCTAGCACTGCCAAGGAGTCAATGTTCCAAGTCAGGAAACAATCTGAGAGATGAGCACCCACTGTATATGATATCTTAATCAGTGAGCTTTATTTTAAAATTTGGACATAGTGACACCAGTTACTTTCTTACAACTCTCTGCATGAAAGTAAATATTTCCCAAAATGATGAATAATTCCTTTTAGTATAGCACAAGTACTTAGTTAATCTGTCTCCAGAGAGCACATTAAAAGGTGGTGGGAGATTCAGACTTTGAAACTTTACTCATGCTTAAGTGATGTTTGTTGCCTGTTTTATAATATAAAAATAGTCAAGTTCAGTATATGCAAAAAGAAAGCAAAGTAACTGGATTTTTTCTGCCTGTCCTACTTACCCCGGTTAGTCTTGATCACAGCTGGGTCCAGCTTGATGACAATGTCATCCTCAGCACCAAAGAGCTGAAAAACACACTGGTACCGTGGCCAGTCATCAGGTTTCACCAGCGACAGATCGAGATCCACGCTCATCTGGAAGGTGCTGTCATGGTTGTGAAGGAGCTCACCTTGGTCCACATGCTCATGAAGCTCCTCTCCATCTCTGCTCCAAAATATAAGAGCTTTGTCTGGGTAGAAACCTGTGGCATGGCAGGTCACTGGAGACAAGGGAGTCTTCTGAAGGACAGACACCAACGGAAGGACTAGAGAACGAGAAAACAAGACAGACCAAGAACAGTAACTTAATAAAAATGTAATCTGATCTGTTGATTCCTTGCATAAATCATCTTCAGATGAACTTTGTCTACAGTAGGCTGCATTATGAGTTATTTATTAATTGATTAACCATTGTTATGAATAATTGTACTTAGTCTCTTAATTATTTATGGGATTTTTTTGGGCATAACGTATAATAAAACAATCAGAGAGCCATCACCCATTAAAAAACAGGTACACTGGTACCTTGGTTGATTGCTATTATAATGATGCAGTGTTTCACAGAGAATTAGATGCCATTTGTGGTGAGTTGATCACTTATTGTGACTAACCAGTGAGCCCAGTCCTGACACACACACACACACACACACACACACACAGAGCACTGTGCACTCTGAGGGGAAAAGAAGGGCCGAGAGAATCAGTGCGCTGTGCACAGCTCTACAAATAAGTAACAACACAAATCACATTGTTTAACACATTTTATATCATATAATGAGAAGTGAATAAATCTTTGGTTCCTTATGGAACTGGACATGTTTAGATGATGGATGGGAAACATTGTGGTGTATTTAGTAAGAAAGAAGCTTTTCTGCAGAGCCTGTATTAGCATATTACTCTCCTGACAATGTAATCAGACCAGGCTTTTGTTGGTCAATCACTTCCTGCTGCCTTAAGATAACAATATGCCAACAAGGTGCCTAACCACACCTCATTTTGAACCAGCAGGTCTATGGGTCAGATGGGATCATGTGTATTTGCTATTTAAACAATGTGGGCAATGGACGAGAAAATGACAACCGCGTCATTCTGAATACAGTAGAACCATTTGCCTTGCACTTTGCCTTATTGTCTAGACAATGAATTCCAGCCACCACTGTGCCTAAGTACAGTTTCACAGACCCACTAAGATGTACTGTAGACTCTTAGTGTTGTTAATTAAAGGTTTCAACTTCCAATTTTCAGTATAATTTTGAATCTGCTTCCTGGCTAATAAAATACCTGGATTGGCTAAAGGCTAAGCAATCACTTGTTGCACTTTTATCTCTCCTCTCATTTTTATTAGTAGCAATGTCCAAAATATTGAGGTACCAGGCATTTCATTTTCAATCGTTGAAATGAGAAATGGCACATCAGCATCTCAAGTATTTGTATGAAGAAACTGGTGAAAAATAGGGTGTAAAGTTAGCAGGTTACTGTTATTTCAATGTGTCAGATATACATGTAATCAACATGTAATACACTATGCTGCTCATCTCATTTTCAGGTTGTGATTATTTTATATGCTGCCACTCAAAACTGATGGTCACTGCCTTCTCAGCTGAAAAAAGCAGGTGAGTTTAATTTATTTCTATTTCTATAGTGACACTTAAATGTTAACAGCTAAACCTAAATATATTTGATCAGAGATTCCAAAGGATTCAGATTCACTACTAATCACTTACCTGTTCTCTTCAAGGCGCTGTTCTGATAGCCCAAACTGTTCTTCAGCCTCTCAGGGCACTCCTGGTTCAAACGGTGCTCCATGAATTCAAGCCAGCCTTTGTTATTATTCCACCTATGTTGAGTTATAAGAAGCTCCTGTTTTGTAGCAATCCACCTCTGCGCCTTCATGTCCAATACTAAGATGTCTTCTCCATCATAACCATGCACATTAAAACCATTAACATCTCCAGTCTCATCATCCCATTCACAGCCATGCAACACCTGGGATATATGGATCCCTGGATGAGATGAAAATATAAAATATATTATTATAAATAATGACTTATGATAATAAATAGTATTTGATGAATTAAAACTTTGACCTGATGAGAAGTCACAAAAAAAAGGGAACATGAATGTCTGTACAAAACTAAATGTCAATCCATATGCTATTTCAGTCTGAATCAAAGTGGTGGACTGACAGACACTGCAATCCCTTCACCAAACCCACCAGCATGGCCACAAACCCTTTGAGAAGTAAGACATGGTATATTTAGTAAACAAACCTGTGGTCTGGTTAAAGCGGCCCTTTAGATTCTCAATGTTTCTTAGTGATATCTGCTCTTGACCTTCCAAATACAAAGTTTGTCTTTTCCAGTACTCTGGATCGTCTGCTGTGACTTTGTTCATCCAGGCCTGTGTGGGTACAGTTTCCTTGGTGTTGCTGTCGTAGAGATCTGTTTGAATTCCATCAACAAACACAACAGACACAAAGTTGGGGAAGTCTGGAACCTCAGAGGATGCAGTGTATAATTGCTTCAGGGAGTGCATCACTGTGGGGAGAAGCAGTCACATGAGAGTTTCAGAATTCCAAATGGATATTTTACAGTATCTACTTACAACCCCTACAAACCCTATTACCTACAATTCAAGCATAAACTTTCATGGAACCTGGATTTTCATATCGAAATGAACAAGCACACATTTCAGCTTTTTCTCCATCACAAACCCTCCAGCTTTAACAGGAAGTGGGTGCAGCATTAATCTGTATCCCTCTGGGACCTTTTACATACATGAGGGGGGCAGAATATTAAACACACCTCTCAATATTGTCATGCCTCAGCTGGATAGCTGAGTTCCTTGTTGTTTCCCCCAGTGTTCTTTGTCTTGTACTTCCTGTTTTATTCTGTTACTCACCTCTTTTCTCGTTTCAGGTTCCTCACTTCCTGCCCTCATGTGTCCTCCCCTTGTGTGATTACCTGCCCTGCCCTAATGTGTTGCACCTGTGTCTCATTGTCTTCCCTCTCCCAGAGTATTTAGTCTCAGTGTTCCCTCCCTTCTGTGCCAGTTCGTCTTGTTCTTTGTGACTACATTCCAGCCTTTATTCCCCGTGAGCCTGATTAGTGTCTTGTCTTGTTTTTGGTTTTTGACCCTGCCTTTGCCTGCAGATTTGGATACCTTTGCTCTGCTGACTGATCACCCGTGTACCGACTTTGCCTTATTAAAGGACATATTGAGAACTTGCCAACTTTGTATGTCTGCATCTGAGTCCGAGCCATTGTTCAGCCCTGACAAATATAATGCAGTCCTGTTCAAAGTACAGCACCATCACTGACTGCAATGTCAATAATTAATAGTTCAATTAAAATCTGACAGTGAAAACAAAACCTGTTCTTGACAACAGCTGACAACATTATAAGCACTGAAAGGGCAGAGCTGTGTTGGACAGCATTAGACTGTACAGGTGCAACTAGAAATAAAGACGATATCTGTGATTATTCTGTGAATAAAAATGTATTTTCTCTGAAAATTATGTCCCAAGCTCAAACTGATAACAAACCTTTCAAAGAGCATAGGAACTTAAAAAAATTTAGAGGTTTATCGTGAAACGTATCTTATCCAATCATATTGTGTCAAAAACGGTTTTGATCAGAAATACACTGTTCATGTGCACAGGTAGATTTTATCTGGTGCTGTAACGATAGAGCAACACACCTTACACTTTATTTCGTTCGTTTTAAATAAGTCACATGTACATAATAGCCTTAAATGTGGCCTTATCAATTAACCAGCACTAAAATGGTATCGTTGAAATAAAACACATACTCGATAACATTGTTGGTGGTAAGATGTTAAAAATGATCTTACCTGGAGATGCAACATGACATGAAAGAATCAGCACAAGTAGTTTCCACATCGTGGTTTGGCAACTTGCAAAGACAACGGAAAATGGAGTGAAGCCCTGTGGACAGAAAGTCAGAAGACATAGAGCTAGAGGCGCAAAATTCTGCCAAATAGAAATTCAGAAAAGTACCACAAGTCATATGTTGCTGGGCGGATTTTAAGAATTGCGGTTGATTCTGAAACTGAAAGTAATACATTGTATTTAAGAACTGTATCCTTTTATTTCACACAGGGACCATTAACTTCAATATCACCATATTGTGTTAATAATATGTAAATTCATAATATTATTAGAGGTAAGTTAATAAACGTGTTTACCTGAGAATGACACCAAACGTGTTGACGTGACTCTTAAATACAGAAAGTGAAAATGCCTCACTCCGCAGCCTGTCAGAATAAAAGGATGGCTGTATGTCAGGGTTGTTTTGCAAGTATTGAGCAAAACTTGACTTGAAATGAATATGTATCATGCATTAATCCAATGTCTAAAAAGTTCAACCACAGAAAACAACAGGAATATCTATTCGGACAAATTAGATTAATTACTTTGGTAACACTTTATTTTCCCTTGAAGTACACCAAGCCTTACAGACATGACCATTTAGGTTAGTTGTAAGACAGTAAATAAAAGACAAAAGGGTATGGCATGTAACAGGGGTCCCAGACAGCTGTAATTGAATGTGGGTCATTGTGAGTATGTGGTGCATTACGCATTTTGCCACCACAGGGCCCCAATATAATTGTCATCTAATTTCCACATCATTTACTCACAATATCAGCTGTCTGTCCTTGAGTGAATATTTGGGACAATACACAAATAATTGCTTTGGTTTCCCACTTTGGTCCAGACTCAATGTCATCTATCAATGGGTTAACATGTAAGTTGGTTCAGTTCATGTCCCCCACAGGATGAATTCCTATAGCACCACCATAAAACCGTCTTGTGGCAGAATCTGGGGTCAGAGGTCTGGGGTCAGGCTTTTATGAACCATGTCCTTCACAGACTTTGAAAGAAGACACCAACACACAAATGTTGCACAGATGAGGCCAGCTGTTTAGTTTTTGGTATGAAAAGTTTATTTTAGTTAACATGTTATCTGGATTTGTTATTGATGTAACTGTTGAAATATTTCCTCCATCATTTTCAATTTCCTAACTTTAAGGTCTTAATGCTGTTTAAAATTCTGCTGAAGCCTGAAAACAGTTAAATCTAAACATAATGGTTGAACAACAATCTTCATTCATTATTTGCCTACAAAACTAAAGTTATCAGTCTTATCCAGCTCTCAGCTCTGAAATTAATTACAAAAGAAATACTTAGAAAAGTCTAATGTCAGGTCAGTGATCATTTCAAATGTGTGTGTGACCCTGCCGTGTTCATGTGGCTGACTTTACATTCTGTCAATAATGCAGAATTCAAACCTTTGAATTCTGTGTATTCAGAAGGTGAAATCACTCATTGGAAGCCTCCTGCTGACAGGTCAACATTTTTGTTTTGTAATAGCAGCAACTAATATCTGGAGAAGCTGGCTGACCTCCAACATGTCACACTGAGAACAGAAAGCAACAGTGAAGCAACAGTGTCAGACTCATCCTGAACTCTCAGCTTTCACTTTGACTGGATTATTATTAAAACATACTGATTCACTGCACAAAAAGACCTTTAACTGAACAGTCCAGTATGAATGCTTTCACGTATATCATCGTTGTTGTTCAGAGTTTATTTTGACCTATGTCTTCACGACAAAGAAACACACAATGTCCAGGTTCTGTGTAATAAATCATTTGAATGAATACTCTTGTGATATGGTGCCCCCTCAGTAGGATGGCACTCCAGCTTGTCACTGCATTTTTATCTACATTCCTAAAAAAAAAAAAAAAAAGCTTAAGAAAATAAACAACCAATCATATCGTGCTTAATATGATCCATGCATACATAGGGAAATTCTTCATTTGTACCTGAAAGAAAAGGTACAAAACTTTATATTCATTTTAATTTGTATATTTGGGCCCAAAGGGACTGAAATGTATAAAAATGAAAAGTGTACGCTGCAGCAGAATTTCACCTTCCAAGTACAGATCTTTCTTTCTTTTGTTTTGTCAGGTTTTTTATATTACAAATTTTATTATAAAGCTCAAATATGATTTCATTGTCATTTTCTCTGTGGAAGAAGTGACCTCTCCTGTTGATATGATTTTTATATTACCTACAATTCAAGCATAAACTTTCATGGAACCTGGATTTTCATATCGAAATGAACAAGCACACATTTCAGCTTTTTCTCCATCACAAACCCTCCAGCTTTAACAGGAAGTGGGTGCAGCATTAATCTGTATCCCTCTGGGACCTTTTACATACATGAGGGGGGCAGAATATTAAACACACCTCTCAATATAATGCAGTCCTGTTCAAAGTACAGCACCATCACTGACTGCGATGTCAATAATTAATAGTTCAATTAAAATCTGACAGTGAAAACAAAACCTGTTCTTGACAACAGCTGACAACATTATAAGCACTGAAAGGGCAGAGCTGTGATTTGAGACACAAGCTGAATATCTGTTTGAGGGTAAACATATTAACTGAAATGAACTATTAATACCACAAACTGAACAGCAGGCCTCATCCTGTGCCACATTTGTTGTAGTGTGTAACAACGTGGCTCATAACACCTGAGCCCAGACCTCCGCACCCAGAGACCAGGAGAATGTGAATCTGATGTGCCCATGAAAGAACAGCTGAGTCTGAAATGATTCACTTTTGTTGTGGAGGCTTGAATCAGAGGAGCCTGAAACTAGGGCTGGTCGATATGTCGAGTTTTCAATTTATATCGATATTTTTTCATGCGCGATAGAGAATGATGTCATATCGTTTATATCGATACAGCGCTTATTATGCCATAAAGCAAGACGTGAGTTCATCACTGTCAAACTCAGCTTCTCACGGCCTCTCTCTACGCGCATGCCATGACGCCCCCCCCCTCACAACACATGCCACGACCCCTCACCTCTTCACTACCTACATGGCCCCACCCCCACCCCCCGCACACTGAGTGGACGGATGGCGGCGTGAACGAGATGGAGACGGAGAAGAGCAAAACGGACGCAGGGGACGACGAAGAACTGGTTAGCAAAAGAAAAACAACTGGCTCGGTAATTTGGAGGTGGTTTGGATTTAAAGTGGAAGATGTGGAACAGAAAGACACGTTTTTTTTATTTTATTCAAGAAGTTTCTTAATTTAATATATGCTGTTTTTTCTGCACCATTTAATGTGCATGTTAATCCTGTGCAGCTGCTGAATGTTATTAAAAGTGGCTGGCCCATGTGGCTTCAAACTAGGACTGTCTGCTTTGTTATTACACGGAAAAAAATGTCGAGATATATATCGTATATCGCCATTCAGCTAAAAAATATCGAGATATGAATTTTGGTCCATATCGCCCAGCCCTACCTGAAACCTGCAACTTCCCATAACCTGAACTCTGAGGGAGGCTTTGGTTCCAGGTGCTGCACTGAAAATACATAACATTGATAAATGATATGACACCAGGATAGTAGTGGTCATTTCTGTGTTCTGTTTGATAGACAAGTAGAGTAATGAGACAATAATTGATGCTAGTTTGGATTTTTATTTCTCCTCAGTCAGAAAACAAGGAGGTGGCTGTGAGGAAACACAGCAGGATCATACTGAGCATTTTTCTTCTTCAAGATAAAGAAAAAATGAAACAGTGATGTAGTGTTTGCTCCTGCTGCTTTGCTACTAAAAATAACTAACTTCTGGAAAATACTTGAAATACATGAAGTTAGGGGTTGTTATGTTCGTGCAATAGGAAAGGTTTGACCTTTGACCCTGAGCAGCTCTGAAACTCATAAACTCATAACAAGGAAATAACAGGAGAGTTTTCTGAGTGTGATGGTTTTTACCATCCAACCCATTATCGGCCCTCACAGCAGCAGTTTATTTGGAAAAGCTACAGAATCCTGGGGCACTCAGGTGGGAGTGATGCGGGCGGAGGTCGGGGAGGTCAGGCCTCTCCTCTGACAGGGGTGTTTGTAGAAGCAGGACAGCTGGCTGAAGCGCCGGTCGCAGACGGAGCACCAGTACGGCCTCTCTCCCGTGTGTGTCCGCAGGTGCACCGTCAGGTTTCCCTTCTCCACGAAGCCGCGGCCGCAGTGCGTGCAGGTGAACGGCTTCTCGCCCGTGTGGCTGCGGACGTGCCGCACCAGCGTGGCTCTCCTGCCGAAGCTCTTCCCGCAGACGGTGCAGGCGTACGGCCGCTCGCCCGAGTGGATCCTCATGTGCGTCCTCAGGTTCCCCCGCAGGGTGAACGTCTGACCGCAGACGCTGCAGCGGAACATCGTCTCTCTGTGGACTCGGAGGTGGAGCTTCAGGTTCTCGGTGCGCTCCAGATGTTTCCCGCACACACCACAGTCTCTCAAATGTGCCGACGTGTGCGTGAGCAGGTAGCTCCTCCTCTGGAAGGACTCCCCGCAAACTTTACAGGTAAACACCGGCGGGACCTGATGAGACACTTTGTGCTCCTGCGACGCATCAGTGGAGCTCTTCAGCTTCGTGCTCAGAGGTGAACTTTGACCTTCTGTCTCTGCCATGTCCTTCCAGAGTCCCTCAGCCTCCCTCCAGTAGTCTCCACTGTCTTCAGTGTCAGAGCCGTCAGCGAGGAGCCGGCCACCACCCTCTGCACCACCCTCACTGTCCTCACCACCAGCCTCTGTTTTAATGTGAGCAGCCGAGGTCCCGGTGCTGGTCTCAACCATACTGCCGGTCTGATCCAGCTGGACGCACATGATCTGGTGTTCAGGGCAGTTTTTCATCCAGCAGGAAGTCTGCAGAGGGTCTGAGAGGAGGCAGAGGACCACAGGAAAACTGTTTTATATTAAAAAATCATTTCAGTTGTTGATATGTTTCCAAACTATAACTACAAGACGTCTGCAGGAATCTAAGAAAGAAATGGCACATTTCGTATACCGTATTTTCCGGACTATAAGGCGCATTTAAAAGCCTTTAATTTTCTCAAAAACGACAGTGCGCCTTATAATCCGGAGCGCCTTATATATGGATTAATTCTGGTTGTGTTTACTGACCTCGAAGTGATTCTGTGTGGTACACGGCGCTCACGGCGCTCTGTCAAAATGTTTTAGTACGACTTTGGTAAACTACAGAGCCGCACCGCTTGCAGCATCACGGCTACCGTAGTCAGGAGCGTCGCGGAGTAATACATACTGTGCTTCACCATAATATTACAGTGTGTGTGTATAAGGACCTATAAGGAGTTATTGTGAATACGCTAACGTTTGATTTAGCGGTATCAGACTGTGTTTTTTTAACGTGTTACAACTGAACAAGGTTGGGAGTTATTGTGAACGCGTTTAATAAAGTTTGACTTATCTGACTGTTTTGTTTCGGTTAATGCGCCTTATATATGAAAACAGTTTGAAAATAGACCATTCATTGACAGTGCGCCCTATAGTGCGGAAAATACGGTCGGCTTTTTAAAATGAAATATAAAACATTCAAGATCAATTTTGGGTAAAATCTTTACATTTCATTTGTTGTCAGTTTGCCTCGAGACAAGTGCACAAACACAAGTGTAAGCAGTGTTTTGGTCTTCCAACAGACCCTCTCATAAAACGTAAACGTATGTTTACTCTTGATTCATTTTGCTGGTAACACCTCTTTATATGTATGAAAGTAACATTTTAAATGAAGGACTTTTTGTCTGTACTGTGGGTAGTGTAGCACGGATGGATAAATCAGCTGCAGATATGTATTGATCAGTGAATATGTTGGCCGGCAGGTAGGAAGTCGTTTCCAGACACAATCACCACAGTAGGTTTAAAAACAATGTCATGTTTACATAGTGTGTGTTCTACTGTAACATGTCCCGCTCAGTGTCCGTGTTACACCCAAACACAGATTATGTGACGGCCATTTTTATCTTTCTGCACTTTTACATGTGGGACCAACAGGAAGTCCTTTACTGCCAGAGCTATAGAGCTGGATCATTACATTGGCTGGATCGATATATCAGCCAATGTTAGCTGATTGCAGTTATATAGGTAGTGTTGTACATGTCAGCAGATTCTCAGTATTGTTATTAGAGTTTTTAAAACCCTGTTTAAAAAACAGTATCGGCCTAAAAACCTAACATGAATCAAAGGCAACAATTACAGGGAACAAATACATTTAATTAATTTAAATATCTTTTGTTAGGGAAATAAATTAATAAAGTTTATTATTATTATTATTATTATCATTATTATAATGTTCTCATTTTTACACAGTGGCACTTCAATAAAGGAGCTGAATGCTTCCCCACCACTGTGTAAAGGGGCACACCAACCGACCTGCTGCCCGGTTCCACCTGCCCTCCCCGGACAGGCTGTCCAGCTGTCGCCGCTGCTGGTCGATTAGCTCCCGGTACCGTGCCACAGTTCTGCCGAACACCCCCAGGATGTCGTCCACCGCCGCCGTCAGCCGCTCGTTCAGGAACATCCGCAAGCTCTCCATCTCCGGCGGCGGGCCGCTCGGAGGTTCCGCGCCGCCGCAGCGCTCCCCCGCTCCGGGGGGGGTGGACGGAGAGCAGCGCCGGGGAAACATCGGCTGGTCCGCGGACATGTTGCAAATTCCGCCGCCGAACACTAACTCCCTCCAGGGAGGGGCGGAAACAGTGACGCACTGCCTCTGGCTCACAAGTAAACAAAGCCGCTGAGCTCCACTCACAGGAAGACGTCGGCGGGAAACAATGTCTCCTCATTGGTTCCGGGATAGAAAGACGTGTAATTGTGGCGAGGAAATGACTTTTTACCACTGTAAAAAATTAGCTTGAGTAAAACTACAAAACTATCACAAGCAAAATGTTCTTGAGGCATCAGAAGTAGTCTCCTGTGACTGCTTTGTTATTCAGCCTGACATTATCAAACTGTTACGACTGACAGCAACCACAAACACAAATAACACACATGAAGGAGAAAAGAGGAAATGAGGACGTTTCCCTTTGCTCCTGTCAGAATTACTGAGGCCACGAGATGTCGCCTGCTCCCTTTTTACAGGAGCACTGTCTCAGCTGACCACACAACAGAAGTCCATGTTTCTTTTAAATGTACCAGTTTGTATCAGCTGACAAACACAGATTCATAATGTCTACTCCTGACAAACTGAAACTATGCAAAATGGCAGCGGCACTGGTCTGGACCACAATTCAAACATGGCTAAAGTTCTTATCTTTATCACTACCAAAGAAATATGGTTTATCTTTAAAAGATGAAGACAGAATAATTGTGATAAAAAGCCTGACTGAAGCAAAGAGAAATGAACCTGTTGGTTGCAGCAGAGCATCCTCCCACTTCTTTTGGTTTTCTTCAGTTGGACGAAACTGCTCTTCAGTGTTTCACTTACCTATCTCTGCTCAGTAACCATGGCAACAGACAGGCATCACTGCTCATCCATGGCAACAGACAGGTTTCAGTAATGAAGATGAAAAAATGTCAAATCTGGCATCTTTAGGTGTCTCATAATTTTTTTAATTTAAATTAATTTTTTTAAATTGTTGTAAAAGTGTGAGTGAATCTCCATGAGGATGATTGAAACAGTGAAGTGCTGCAGCAGTGAGGAGGACACAGCATGATATGTTGAGGACAGCTACAGTTGACTGACTCTGTGTGTTTGCATATGTGTCCTCCCTCTCTGCTCCCAGCCGTTAAGAGGCCAGTGTTGATCAGTGGCTGTCCAGGCCTTTCAGAGCCACTGACACACCGGCAGCACAATGATGATGTCTCGGACTCTACTGCTGGTCACCCTGGGGCTCCTTGTTCAGGGTGAGACTCTCTTCTGAAAACTTGGCTTCAGGATGCAACCAGGTTCACACAATGATGTTCTGCTGTGATGGAGAAAGACTGAAACAAGCAGCATTGACTTTCTTCATCTATTCTCCATGTTAAAGAAATGATCCTCTTCTGTTTGGATGTTGATCATCTTTCTCCAAGCTGGATTTGTCTCAATAACCCTTCTCCTCTTTTCCATGTTTTCCAGGTTCATCAGGAGAACTTCTCCTGACTCAGTCTCCTGGATTTCAGTCTGTAGGTCCAGGACAGACTGTCTCCATCAGATGTCAAACCAGTTTAAGTGTTGAATATGAAGGTAAAAAGTGGCTCCAGTGGTACCTTCAGAAATCTGGAGAAGCTCCTAAACTCCTGATTTATTGGGCTAACAGCCTTCAGACTGGAGTTTCAGATCGTTTTAGTGGAAGAGCAAACAGTGTGACTGACTACACTCTGACCATCAGTAGAGTTCAGGCTGAAGATTCAGGAGTTTACTACTGTCAGAGTCATCGCTGGGTGAATGGCCAGCTCATGATCACACAGTGAAAAAGCGTCATACAAAAACCTCCCTCAGTCACTGAACAGACACTGAACTGACTGCTGCAGCTGGAAGCTGCTGCAGAGACTGATACAGTTCACTGAGGACACACACACACACACACACACACACACACACACACACAAACTAAGAACTAAAACCATGGACTCCTCAGGGAGGGCGTTCAGGAGGTATAAATACAAAGTCAGCCTCCCCTGGTTTAGTCTTAGTGTGAGGAATGGTTCGACCACAGCCTGTGGACCTGAGAGGTCCTCCTGGTTTCTGTCTAATGAACATGTCCTTTAGACACTGAGGTGCAAGGCCATTCACAGCTTTGTTTATAAGTAGCAGAATTTTAAAATCAATTCCAGTTTTAATGAGGAGCCAAAGCAGAGATCTGAGAGCAGGTGAAATATGTTCAGAGCTTTTAGTTCCAGTGAGAATGTGCAGCCACATTTGAATGAACTGTAATCACCACACAGGTGATTTTGGGAGGCTGGTGAATAGACCATTGCAGTAGTCTAACCTACTTGTTATAAATGAATGGATGAATGTCTCAGAGCTCACTACCATCAGCAGAGTTACAGCTCGTTTACACAGTGATACAACATGGTACAAAAATCTCCCTCAGCTGCAGAGAAACTGATCTGACTCAACAGCTGCACTGACACTAAAATAATAGAATTTAAAGTGGAAATAACAATGATTCATTTGGAACATTTTAAACTAAATATACTGTATTTTTTCCTTAAGGTTGTATTGTTCATACTTTACTGTGAATAATTTCATGAAAACAATGTTTGAAACATTCCGCTGAATATCAAAGTTAACTTCAGGTGAAGTTTGATAATGTGAACACCTTTCTTATATAAACTTATTTGTGAATTAAATAAATTGATAAATTTTACTTTCATACATTATGAGGTCCTTCACGCTAAATTACTTATTATTCCACTGTAACATATTTTGGTTGTGTTGTGTGCTTTGTATTCCAAAGAACTACAGTAATTTTAGATTGAGATCAAAAAGGATTTATGAAGAATTTAACTCAGTAACAATTTAATTCATTGTTTTTTCATCTTGTTCATTTCTCTTTGTTGTTGAGCTCTTAAATAAAATTCATGTGTAAATATTTCCAATGTTAGAAAGACAGATCAAACTCATTTTATTTCTCTCTATGCTGATGATGTGTTGCTTTTTCTTTCAGATCCAGAAAATATTATTCAAACTTGAAGGATTTTCCAGATTCTTTGGACACAGTTAAAAGTATAAGATTTATTACCATGAACACACTTCAGTGATAAGAGATGACTGGATGATTCTTCATTGAAATGTTCCAACCACAGGTTTAATTACAAATGTGTATTATTGAAGGGAAATCTATAGAAGAGACATTTTTACTGTCATGAAGGAGTTCATATTGATTCTGATCAGAATGATGGACTAATCTATTATTAATGATAAATTGATTTATATACTCTATGAATATGCAGTATATATGGATATAATATGCAATCTTATATTTACTTTATAAATTCATCACAGAGAAAAACTAAATCTTTGATGACACTTCAAAAATAATAAAACATGAAAACCAGATATTTGATGATCAGATTTTTATTATCTGGAGACAGAAACAACATTGAAACACTGTGAGAAGCTGGTAAATATTGTTACTGAAACATGTGAAATAAAAGAGAGAGAGAGACAGAGAGACAGAGAGCAGAGTGAGAGCAGGAGCAGAGGAAAACCAGTAGCAGAGTCCCAGTGAGTCAGGTCAGGACTGGGAACACTGGTCTCTCCTCAGCGTCTCTGAGACCAGAGTCTGGGAGCCCTGGGTGGCCTCACAGGTCACAGAGTCCAGCTTCCTCCACTGGTCTCCACATAGCGTCAGGGTGCTGCTCCAGCTGTAGAGGCCGTCCCTCCCCAGCACCCCGGGGCTCCTGCTCTCCTCCCAGTTGCTGCTGCTGCTGCTGCCGTCCACCTTCCAGGACAGACTCCAGTCTGAGGGGAAGCCCTTGTTGGCCAGGCACGTGAGTGTAGCCTTCCCCTGCTGCAGCTCCTCGCTGGAGGGGGGCAGCACCGTCAGGGTGGGACGGACGTCACCTAGGAGACAACAATCAGCTTAGAGGACAGGGAGCACACAGCTGTCAATCAAACAGAAGCCACTGGGACACCTTTACTGTGTGACAGTGGATTTTGTGTCAGGTGGTTTTTCTGCTCCACCAGTCACTCACTCACACATTGTTTCACTTCCCTTTAAGAAGCCTCTCATGCACATCAGCACAGAAAGATTCCTCATATGAGCTGAAATATATCAAACTACGCTGGAAACTAAACAAGCTGATTGGACATTTCAACAGCTGCATTTTACTGGACTTTATGGAATAATATTAATAATAATACATTTTATTTGTAACACACTTTACATTTGAAACAAATCTCTAAGTGCAACATCACAATATTTTAAAAAAGGCAAATAAAATGTAGGTGAAAACATCATCATTTCATGGAAACAATCAAATACTGTTGGAAAATATTACTGATGATTTTCTCCAAAGTCCCGGTTCATTTAGAATGAAACACATTTACAACAAACAACAGTTAATCAGATCTACAGTTAAAGGACATGATCAGCCTCAGATCACTGACGACCACATTCAAACATCAGACATATAGAAATAAAAAAGAAACCAACAGCCTCAGAAAACTTCAGCCTCACTGTTCAGAATCATTTCAACTCAACTTCCAAACAATTTCACGTGTAAAGACTAAAAGTGGAGTGAAGCTGCTTTGAGTTCAGCTTCAGGCTTAAACTGGAGAAATGAACAGTAACATAGAGATTTTAAAGTTTTTTAAAGATTTTAAAGATCAGAAGCTGAACTGATGAGACAATATTTAATATTTGATCAGAAACTTACTTCCAACATCCAGTCTGGTTCCTCCACCAAAAGTCCACCACAGTGACACAAACTGACTGAGTGGTCGTACAAAAACCTCTCACTGTGCAGAGACACGGCTCTCTGACTCTGTCTGACAAAACTACAACTACAAGTCCTCAAGTTTCTGTCGTCTAAACATCTGATGACATGATTTCTATGATGGACCAAACACTGATCATGTTCTGATTCATCATTTACGCTTTAAATACAAAACTGTTGTTTTTGATGTCAGCAGAAAATTCCAGGAAATTATGTAACTGAAGATGTAAAATCACTTATTTTAGTTTCTGGATAAAAATGTCAGAGTGAAACACAAAATATTGTTTGTGACATAATAAAATACATCAAAAATGAAACTTACTTCCAACATCCAGTCTGGTTCCTCCACCGAACGTGTACCACAGTGATACAAACTGACTGAGGCGTCGTACAAAAACCTCTCACTGTGCAGAGACACGGCTCTCTGACTCTGACAACAACAAACTCTAATAAATCACTTCCTGTTTTTTAATTTGAAATCTAACTATTGATAATATTTGATAATTGATCGTTCTCTTTCTGAAATATTTATATTTTTAATGTATCTCAAACTGAAATTGATCCTTTGAGCATCAAAGGAAAACAGATAAAAGGAGGTTTTACATTCATTCAAATCCACATCAACATGATCAGTGACACATTTCTAATCAATACTGTGATCAATGGATTGATCCATTGACAAACAGCATGATCAGAGTGATCAGGTCCCTGTTGGAGTCAGTCAGAGCATTTCCATAGAGAGCCACTTTGCATCAGCAGCACCATGCTCCAGTGCTCTGGGAGAGTTTATAGTCCTGACAGTTGAAGACTGGATGACTGACAGCTGTCCTTCATCACAACAGAAGACACACAAATCCTCCTCATCACAAACATGACTCTGGTCTCCGTCCTCATCTGGACTCTCCTCTGCTGCTGCTTCACAGGTAAAGTCCAGAGAATCAAACTCCTCTCCTCTATCAACATCCATTCCTCTGAAATGAAGCCGACAAAACCATGATTCTGCTTTATGTTTGTGTCTCTGTGTCCTCAGAGTCCAGAGGACAGGTCACAGTGACTCAGTCTGGAGCAGTGAGCTCTGCTCTGGGAGCCTCCGTCACTATCACATGTAGAGTCAGTCCACAGGTTGGTGTGGGATCATCAAGTGGTAAAGAGCTTTTAAGTTGGTACCAACAGAGAAATGGAGAAACTCCTAAACTACTCATTCGCTACATTAACGAACGAGCATCAGGGACTCCAGGTCATTTTACAGGCAGTGGATCAAAGACTGACTTCACTCTGAGCATCAGTGGAGTCCAGCCTGAAGATTCAGGAGTTTATTATTGTCAGAGTTATCACTATATCAACAGTCAGCGTGAGTTCACACAGTGAAAAAGTGTCATACAAAAACGTCCCTCAGTCACTGAACAGAAACTGAACTGACTGATACAGTTCACTGAGGACACACACAGACACACACACACACACACACTGCATGTGAGTCAGCAGAGGATCAAATTCAGCTCTGGACACACACATGAATCAGGATTTTAGAAAGAGACTTGATAATTAATGTCTGAGACTTTAAGCTGCTCTACCAAAGTCAGATTTCCTCTTATTTCCATTTGACTGGTGAAAATGTTGATGACAAGAATTGATTATGAACAGAGAAATTAACCATGTTTATCAATCAAAGTCACTCAGTGACATTAAAATGTACAGCCATGTGTCATCTGCATACAGAATTAAAGAAAAAAACATCATCATTAAAGTTTAATTACAGAGGACCCAGGATGGAGCCTTGAGGAACACCAGAACCTCTTGTGATAGTTGCATCATCTCTGTCTGGGAGATAAAGACTGAACCAGGTCAACACTGTGACACTGGAGGAACATATCTACAGTTTATGTACAGACAGGTGACAAGTTCAAGGAAAAACCTGGCTGAAGGCTGACAAACACACCTTATGTTGTTACATCAATTACAGAATCTAAAGAAGGTTCTAGGTGTTACTCATGAGGTTCTAGTGGTTATTGAGGAGGTTCTCTGGATCGTTTAAGGTGTTTTTATGGTCAATGGGAAGGTTCTAGAGATTCTTTAGGTTGTTCTAGGGGTTGTTCAGAAAGTTTAATTGGTCTTCTAGGAGGTTATGGAGGTCCTTTACAAGGTTGTACTGTCCACTTAGGAGGTTCTTGAGATCCCTTAGGATATTCTCTGGGTCTTTTGGATGTTTTAATGGTTTTGAAGAGGTTCCAGAAGAACAGAAGAAGAAGTGGGCAGTTAGGAGGCTCTTGTCTCTACGGAGGTTGTAGCGGTTCGTCACAGGGTGGGGTGGGCTTTTAGGGGATTTTTACAAAACTAAAATGTAGTTAGTTACTTCACAAAATACTTTTGAAACTAAAATACCATCATCTTCACCTTAACTGGATGTTCTGTATGATCAGGAGTGTGATACAGTTTTCTTGGCCTAAATATCTCTCATGCATTAAATTGACATGGTGCCATTATGATACTGTTTGTGTTAGCACAACTGTTCTGAAAGAAGATATTTTTATGAGTTTAAATTAGTTGAATTAGAGAAATGAAAATAATATTATTGTATAATTATTTTAAAACAGGGTGGGGGCCACTCGACCCACTGGAGGAGGGGCAGAGACAATATGAAGAAAGTTCAGACAAAGAGAAAATAACCTCCACCCTGTTGGTTGCAGCAGAGGAGGCTGCTGCTTCTGCAGGTCGTCCTCTGATTGGATGAAACTGCTCTTCAGTCTTTCACTTCCCTCTCTCAGCTCAGTAACCACGGCAACAGACAGGCATCACTGCTGAACCATGGCAACAGACAGGTTTCAGTACTAAAGATAAAAAGTTCAGTTCCTCTCATGTGTTAATGTTTCATCTCAACCTTAACTGAAATTTTAAAATCACTTGTGTGACAGTGATGTTGATTGTTTGTCAGTGAAATTTGAGGGATTTCTACAACTCAGGACTTTCTGAAAGAAAGTTTCATCATCATCATCATCATCATCATCATTATCATCATCATCATCATCATCATCATCATCATCAATACTGTGATCAATGGATTGATCCATTGACAAACAGCATGATCAGAGGGATCAGGTCCCTGTTGGAGTCAGTCAGAGCATTTCCATAGAGAGCCACTTTGCATCAGCAGCACCATGCTCCAGTGCTCTGGGAGAGTTTATAGTCCTGACAGTTGAAGACTGGATGACTGACAGCTGTCCTTCATCACAACAGAAGACACACAAATCCTCCTCATCACAAACATGACTCTGGTCTCCGTCCTCATCTGGACTCTCCTCTGCTTCACTCAGGGTGAGGAAAATCATGTTTCTGTCATGTGAAAATCATTTGGAGTGTAGCTGAGTTTCACCTCACCATCTCATGTCCAGTGTTTCTTCTCTCTCCTCAGGCTCTGTTGGACAAAATGTTGTCGTGACTCAATCAGCAGCCAAATCAGTGCAGCTTGGTCAAACTGTCTCTGTTGACTGTAAGGCCAGTCCAAAAGTAGCTCACTCCTCTGGTTCACAATACTACCTGTCCTGGTACCATCAGAAACCTGGAGAAGCTCCTAAACTTCTGATCTACAGAACATCAGACAGAGTTTCAGGAATCTCCTCCAGATTCAGTGGAAGTGGAGCAGGGACGTTGACTTCACTCTGAGCATCAGTGGAGTCCAGGCTGAAGATTCAGGAGTTTATTATTGTCAGAGTTATCACTATATCAACAGCCAGGCTGTGTTCACACAGTGAAAAAGTGTTGTACAAAAACCTCCCTCAGTCACTGAACAGAAACTGAACTGACTGATACAGTTCACTGAGGACACACACACACACACACACACACACACACACACACACACACACACGCATACAGACGCGCGCACACACACACATACACACACACACACACACACACACACATACAGACGCGTGCACATACACACACACACACACACATACAGACGCGCGCGTGCACACACATACAGACGCGCGCACACACACACACACACACACAGTCATTCTAAGTGTGGTTGTGAAACTACACTTTACATACAGCTTCTGATTTGAATGTCTTTGTATTTCTTGTTACTTCATTAGGTCTCATGGTCTCACGTTCAGCCTGACACACAATGTTTGTCGTATCTCACTAATAAAACTGTGTTGCACTTCGTCTCGTTCAGAAAAACCAGGACTGTTAGAAAATGAACATTTAAGTGAATAGTTGCGGTGAAATTCTGTGATAGAAAACAGTAAAGCAACTAAACCAGTGACGTCTGTGAGGATGTTGGTGACACTGACAGAAAGTATGAACTAATCACAGCCTGATAATCAATAAGGTACACACTGGTGATGACTCACACTGACACACAAACACACACTGACACCTGCTGGAACCCAGTCAAACTGCACACTGTGTGTGCAGAGCTGCTGGTGATTCTTCCAGAAGTTTCTTCATGATCCTCAGACAGAGAGAAAGGAGCCAGAGAAGATCTGAGACTTCCTGCTTCACTTCACCTGGAGAATCAGGATCTCTGCAGGTTTTCCCTCCGAAACACAGGACACACAAAGAAGAAACGAGCTGCTGAGATTTAGATCAGACAATCACACAGAGGCTTTCAACAAAACAGCCCAATGCTTCCATGGAGTCTGTGAGTGCGTTATTATATTTATTTGCTTTATATTTCTTAATGGTGAGATATTATTTGTGCAGTGTTACTGCTGATGGAACAATAAACCTGAGGTCTGTACTGTGGATCTGAGGTTATCGAGGTAACTTCAGGTTTAAGTCTGAGTTTTCAGGCCTGGTTCACTTGTTAACGGGGTAAATCACCATGGTAACTGATCCTGACCTACTCCAGAGCAGGTTCCCTTCAGAGGAACAGATCAAAACCTGTCGACAGCGAAGCTACTGACCAGTCAGATCACAGGAAAAACTGAATCATCATTCCTACAGGATCCTGACAGGGACATAAAGTGATAAGTAGTAAAGAGCAGTAGATATTTTATAGATCAGTCGTTTTGCTGTTTCAGTCTGTGTCCAGTCTGGTTTTAAAACAGAGCTTACCCTATAATCTACAGGACGTGAAGTAAAATCAGGATAATGACAAGTTTAGCAGCATAATTACTGGTCGTTACTGTAAAATGTTCAGTAATTACAGAGTAAAACTGAAGCAGAATAAAGAGGGTTGGAATGAATTGTTGTAGCGATCAGTACAGCCCACACACAGGTTAAGACAGAACACTGGGGAACATTGTTGTTCCCCAAAATAAAGGCAGCAGACAATTTCCTCTGATGTATGTGTAATTATCACTGTCTGACCTATTATATCATGTTATTATTACAAAGATATTATTATTATTATCATTATTATCATCATCATTATTATTATTATTATTATTATTATACATATGGTGTATGTTAATTATTGCACATGGTGAGCTCTCAGGTCTGAGTGCAGTTTCTTATGATAATTAATAATACACACATAAATAATAGTAAAATGTTTCTTCATATGAGAATCTTGATAATTTATTTTGTTTACAAATGATAAATAAATGAGTTAAAGCGGTGTCAGAACAACGGAAGGAGCATTGATGAGTTTTATTTTGTAAACTTTCCCCGGAAGTGACTGCTCAGATGACGCTGCACGCAGACCCTGCGGACCATGTCCAGACTCCGGGCTCTGAAGGTCTCCATCCACCAGCGGCTGGCCGCGGCTCTGGACGAGATCTTCGGACTTTTACACGAAACAATAACCGAGTATGAGGAGGACATGACCCGCCAGCAGAGGCTGCTGGACGCGGCTCTCACACCGCGGAGAACAGGTGCGTTCCGGCCGGAAACGTGTTTGTTGAAGGAGAACCTGGCGCGTTTTCTGCTGTAGCTTTGTGTCGTTTTCACTTTGCTGTCGCCACTTCCGGTGCTGAAATTCAGTTTGACCTCCTGCCTCTGGCTCTGACCGGAGGCAAACACGCCACAGCCGCCTCCGGCAGCTCCCGGTGCGGGGTCCCGGTGCGGGGTCCCGGTGCTGTACATCCGGGGCGGGTCTGCAGCCTGCATGGGAAACACACCAACACACCGTGTGGTAGCATGTTAGCATGTTAGCATGTGTGTGATGTTGCAGCTGGCCCGACACTAAAACTGCTGCACCCAGGTGTAAATCGCCACACTGGCGTTTTACACCTGGGTGTTTTAAGCTCTGCGCTGTAAACTGGGAGAAGTTGTGGCAGGAAGCCTCTGACCAGTCATGTGACAAGTTTTATTTATTTAGCCCTGAATCATAACAGAGTTTATCTGAGGGCACTTTTCATCAGAGCAGGTCTAGACTGAGCTCACTATAATGTATATCCTGTATGTATATATAAAAATAACTAAAGTTAACAAGTCAAAGTCTAAAAATAAGTAAAAGAAAATGCGAGAGAGGCCGACCTCCTGTTCTGTGATCAATAAAGGGTCAGGATTGGTGGGCAGCCTGACCAAGAGCTCGGCCCATAATGGCAAATATTAAGAGATGTGTAGGTGTCAGATTATTTCCTTCAAGGAATAAACGTCTTTGTGTTCATCACTGTTCTCAATTATAAAATGTAATGTTGGGCCAACATATGTTTTCCATCATCTCTGCGTTTGTCTTCTTCAGGATTTCATGCGGAGGTCCAGCAGCTGTCGGTGAATCATGAAGAGGTTTCCTCCGAGCAGCAGCTGCAGCAGTGGAGCCCCGGTCAGGATCAGGAGGACCCCCCCCACATTAAAGAGGAACAGGAAGGAGTCTGGACCAGTCAGGAGGGAGAGCAGCTTCAAGGGCCAGAGGAGGCTGATGATACCAAGTTCACATTCACTCCTGACCCTGTGAAGAGAGAAGATGATGATGAACAGGAAGCTCAGTCCTCGCAGCTTCATCAAAGCCAAAGTGAGCAGGACAGAGAGAGGGAGCAGAAACCAGGAACTCAAGGAGAGGACTGTAAGGGATCAGAAGCAGCCAGAAATTCAGATCCAGATAATTATGTCAAGACCTCTGAAGAGACAGAAGACAAGAATTATTATTGGATGGAGACCAGAGACCCTGAGCCGGATCTAAATCCTCTACACAGCGATGTGGTCCCTTCAGATGACAGGGAGTCTAACACTGGAGTAAAACCATACCGCTGCTCAGAGTGTGGTAAAAGATTTGGCCACAAGGGGACTCTGCAGAGACACGTCCGGTGTCACACAGGAGAGAAACCCTTTGGTTGCACAATTTGTGGTAAAAGATTCACACAGAGCGGACCTTTGGTGCACCACTTCCGGCTTCACACGGGAGAGAAGCCGTTCACCTGCTCGGTCTGTGGCAAAAGGTTCACGCAGAAGGGGAACCTGACGTGCCACATGACGGTGCACACAGGGGAGAAGCCTTACAGCTGCAGCGTTTGTGAGAAGCGGTTCACCAGACAGTCACGTGTCAAAAAGCACAAGTGTGTCGCTGAGAGCAGCAGCAGTCTGCAGCAAACGTTCTGAACTGAAGACTGATTTAAATACACACCTGAGAGGCCGCACCTGGGAGAAACCTGAGGGTGGGATGTTGATGGGGAAAGGATTTAATGCTGGTCATGATCATTCAAATTTTTTTATATGTATTTCCCACAGCAACAGCCGACCCCATAACAATACTGGTATAATCATTTGTATGTTCATATAAAATTGATTGATTGAGTGCTCGGTCATTTGTGTCCTATTATTAGTGAATTTGTGAACACAAACTGCTTCATGGATGTGTCAGGTGGTCTGTATTCAGCAAACCCAAGTGCAGCCCAAACCAACACTTGGTTAGTCTGTGTCAAAATCTTTCATTGGTTCAGACTGAAGAGGTGTGTGTGTTCAGATTGTGTTGGTTGAGCTGTGTGGTCACTGTGGAGGATGTGATTGTGCTGCGAGAGATCTCAGACAGGACGTCCCTCTGACAGCAGGACGTTTCCACTCCGTCTCTGCTGCAAAGACTCGATGGATCCGTTCACCTTTGAGTCGTCGCTTCTGTTTTTGCAGAGGGTAACCCAGGGTTAGAATCAGGGGTGGGGCTACGGGATTCAGGTCACTGATTTGTAGACATACCATCAACCTGGATATCAGCGACCATGCAGTCTACAAATGTAGTGCATCATTTCAAATTAAATATATTTAACATATGGTATTTAGCAGGCGTCAAGGTGTCTAATGTGTTTTTGTTTTTTTGCTTTAATCCCTCTCTAGAAAAATTAAGGCAGTAAACAGACTGAAGAATTGGCAAAGATAAATCAAGGGGTAAAGAGAAGGAAGTTAAGTTTTAAACTGTTAAGAGCCAGTGACCCATCAATTGGCTTCCACTGTAGTTTATTACAGTACAGCAGTTACCGTGGTGTTGCCTTCGTTAGGCTCTCAACCATAGTTGGGAGCGTGCTGGTTGTTTATCCTGACTCTGGTAACCAGCTTTCAGTTCAGACCCCAGACTGTCTATAAACCTGGACGTAGACTCTGGGTCTGAACAGTGAGGCCAGTGCTGAAGAGCCTTAAACCTCCATCTCTCCACCGACCATCAGGGGGCGACTCCACTGGCTGTAAACAGAGTCTGATTGTACTGAAGTCTGTGTGAAAATGTCTCCACTTCTCTCTGATTTATCACCTCAGGAAACGTTTTCCTGATGAGTTTATGTCTCAGTCTCTAGTTTCAACTCTTCTTCAACACAACATGATCATTTTTTAAATTATGCTCCATTTACAGGAAAATAGGCCATAAAGCAGGGGATGGATTAGGGCGGGGCTACCGTGTGATTGACAGGATAGAGGACAGAGCAGGTCAGCTCCACCCCTCACTCCTCAGCTCCACCTTCTCCTCCAAATATGGTTTCTTCTGGTTTCAAAAAACCAAGATGGTGACGGACAGATTACAAACTGGAGGCTGGTCCTGAGTCTGTTGAAGACCGATGAGATTGTTGCTGACCACCTGTAGCATGTAGTGTATGTGTCCCGCTCACACAAACACATCTAACACTTCAGTAACACAGGTCATCCACAGGTCATCCACGGGTCATCCACAGGTCATCCACGGGTCATCCACGGGTCATCCACAGGTCATCCACGGGTCATCCACGGGTCATCCACGGGTCATCCACGGGTCATCCACAGGTCATCCACGGGTCATCCACAGGTCATCCACGGGTCATCCACGGGTCATCCACGGGGCTCCAGGGAAAGGCAAGGGTCAGAAGACATCAAACCGGAAGTGTTTACCTTTTTTCTTCATAGATGAAAACAGTGGATATTTTAATGTTATATGTCAGTAATCTGGTGACCTGTAGTCTACACCACAGATACCACAGGTTAAACCTCAGGCCGGTCTCTGCTCTCTCCTCCCCGCAGGACGCTGCGCAGGCCGGGTGCTCTCCGGGGGGTCCGGTGTACGCACCTGTCGATAAAGCGGCTGGTGGCGGCCTTACCTCCTGGGACTTCTCTGATGGGAAGAGAAGGACTCCTGTTGCCGCCCTTTCTTCAATCATGTCCGTCGTCGGCACACCTTACCGGGAAAGAGCGTCGGTGAAGGAGTCGGGCGGCAGCCTGACCCCGAGCTCCCTGCTGTCACATATGGCGGGTCGGTCCTCAGCCAGAGACAACTGGCCCCGTCTTCACTGAACGGAGCTCCGGGTGCTGGGGGAGTCAGTGAGATCACATGTGGGCTGAGTTTCACGGCTGCTCTAACAATGTGGAAAAATCTTTAGTGAGCAAAGCACATTTACATTTAACTCAAAGCATCTGGAAATAAAACTGCAGTGAAGGACAAGAACAATACTTTATACCAAAAAGAGACGTTATAGCTCATCTATTTTTAAACGGTTTCAAAAATGTAATGATAAAGCTTATCTATAGTTACGTTTTGTTGTCAGGCGACATCTAGTGGCAGAAGCAATTATGACAGGAGCAGAGGAAGAGGTCAGGTGACAGCGTGAAGACGGGAGAAGTCCACCTTAAGTTAGATGAATAGATAACATACTTCATCGAGTCCTTGGGGAAACTGAAATAGGGATGAAGTGGATGGATGTTTCTACTAAGCACAGGAATCTCACACAGAGGCCGGTGTTTGGTTCCTCTGTGAAACCTGTGCTGCTCCTGTCACCATCACTACGACCACTAGACGTCGCCTAGCAACAGAACCTGACTCTGGGTCATAGTGACCTGCTGACAGACGACCTGGGGGCTGTTGTTACAGGACACTCTCCTTAAGGAAGTAATTATTTTAACCCAAATCAAAATCTTTTCCTAAACCTAACCAAGTATTTTTGTGCTTAAACCAAATGAAGCCATGACCGTTCCATAAACAAAGCTGCATGTTTATTATTGTACCCATGACAACCAAGGTCTGATACATCTGCCATGATTGGGGTGTTATTTCTTAGGAGACACTATAGGTCGTATCAGAGGGTTGGTAACAAACAGGTCGGAGGACTGGTTGACCGTCAGGCCACAGGCAAACAATCTGGGTACTTAATAAAAAGTTATACTGTAGGTATTTAACTGATCAGTAATGGAGTACAGAGTACAGTCTGACCCACCCAGCATGTATAAAGATTATAAAGTGCTCATCAGTGGTCCTCAGCTTTGTAGCTCCTGTTGCAGTCATTACAATAAGCATGTGTTTTTTATCATTTTTGAACACTGGAGGGCATGATGGGAGGGTAGATAGGTGAGCTCACCTGGACAGGTGGCAGTGATTGGGGCTGGGGTGAGCGCACAGTTTTGGCCGTGCAGCTGTGTTGTTTTGTTAATAACTAGTATTGCAACCGAAGAACGTCGTTGTTGTTGAGCGCTCGCGTCCAGACGAGTTTTTACCCAGTGGAGCAGTCCCTCCGTGTAGTCACCACAGCTCCTAAGCCTACACTTTGGGAGTGACATCACTTTGTCATAAACACAGTTCTGATGATGGTAGAAAGTCCAGTCAAATCAAAAGGAAGAAAAATGAGACATTAACCATCTCTTCCATGTTAACAGAGATCATCCCCTGCACTAAAATCACTGGTCCGACCTCAACCCTCATCGCCGGCAACAGCACGGCCAACCTCAGCTGTCAGGCAAAGACCGGCTCCATGATGACCAGGACCTGGCTGAAAGATGGCAAACCTCTGGCTGCCAGCTCCCGCCTGGTGTTCTCTGCCGACAGGAGCTCCATGATGATCAGCCCCCTGCAGAAAGAGGACAACGGAGACTACACCTGTCAGCTGACCAACCCCGTCAGCAGTGACGCAGCCTCCTACAAGATGGTGGTCAACTGTGAGTGTTGGTGTGAACGTGTGATCGTCAGGGTTTGTGGTTTTGCTTTATGAGGCTTTGTTTGTCCTGGCAGTGATTTGATATTAATACAGTTTGTCTTGGATCTGCTGCTGTGTGTACAAAACTTCCTGCCCTTCCATCGAGTAGATGCTGAAATGTTTCACCAAATAAAGGTGCGTAGAGAAGAGATGCAGGAATGAATTTAAAAAAAAAAAAACTGAATATATTTTTAAAAATAAATAAATGTCATCAAATGTCATGTCTGTATTCCTCTAATTCCACTATCACCATCTGACTGACCCCAGAGGTCGTCCATGCAGCAGCTTATTACAACCCAAACTTACTTTTTAAGTCATTCTGACGGGAGCACAGGAGGAGGTCAGGTGACATAGTATAAATCCACCTTAAGGGGAGGTTGATGTGGATGGATGGGTCATGGTTCGATTCCTGTGTCAGGAGTTTATGTTGTTTCTTTTATCCATAATGATGATGATGATGATGATGATGATGAGCTTTATTGTCACTGTAACAGTACAAGTACAATTACAGCCCACAGCCTTAACCACGTTGTTATTGTAATCATGACAACAGAGGTCAAACTAACTCCACAAGCTTAGCTGCTGTTTGTTACACTCTGCATGTTTATTATTGCAACCATGACAACCAAGCGCAGGTACGCCTGCTGCTGGAGGGCTCGTACCAGGGGGTTGGTTTCCATCATCTGCTAGAAACTAATGAATGTTATGATTTATTCCTTAACGTGTTCAGAAAACCCGACCCTCTTCTCTTCCTGTTATGTCTCCAGTTGGTCCTGAACCAGTGATGGTAACAGGTCAGGACGCCGTGGAGGTGAATGACCACCTGACGCTCACCTGCTCCGCTGCCTCCACCCCCCCTGCCAACTTCATCTGGAAGTTTAACGGCATGATGACCGACATGAAGACGGCGCAGTACACCATCGAGAAGGCCTCTGTGGGGGACGCCGGGACATACACATGTGTACACCGCGGTGTACAAGCACACTCTGTCTGTCACAGGTCAGATCCACGTCTAAGTTTGACATTTAAGGTTTAATTTCTCCTTAACTGGAGTGTTGCACACAATCTCTTAAAAGCTTCCCTTAGTTAAGGAACAATGTTAAGTCATTTACAGCAGTGAAAGAGATTTTATAGCAGTAAAATTCTACATGTTTCCATGGCGACCGTTGATTTGCTGCTGTTAGCGCTTTGGGAAGCTGCTGCAGAGCCTCCTGACCTGGTTCTGACAGGAGCTTCACCTCAGTGTTCAGCAGAGGGTCAGAGCATTTAAACTCTGTGAGTGAACCAAACACCTCGACAACACCTGCCCAGAAAGATCATGTGACTTCAAACTGTAGAGCAATTATTAATAACGAAGGAGCTGGAAGAGCACAGGTGTGGAAAGTAGAAGGATCTAAGTCCAGACGGTCGGACAAATGATAAACTGACTGCAGGTCAGATCTGTGATGTAGAACCAGTTCCTTATTGTTACAGGTCCACTGGGTTCTCCCACTCCTCCTGGTATGTGGTTCTTTTCTCCATTTATCATCAGGAACTCAACATGCTGGGTTAAGATAGAGTCAGAGGTACCTTTAGTTTTTTTTCCTTAATTTGGTCTCTAAGGTCTTTTGTGCAACAGTCTAACTGACTTTAAGTGATTCCTTCAGTGTGCGACTAAGATGAGGAGAAAGGGCTGACTTCTCATTCAGGAAATATCTTGTGTTTTTATTTTAGTTTTATAAGACAAGCAGCAGACAAGAAAAGACGCTGCCTGGCTGCAGCGAGTCGTGACCTTGATGATGATTATTCAAGGTCGTCTCTCAGTATCAGTCATTTCTCAAGTTGGAATCAGTTGTTTGTTGCTCAAGTGTTAAATTTTCCACTAATTAACAAGTAAACAAATTAGAAAATAAAAGTCTAAAAAAATGAGAATCTTCATCAGATTTCTGTTGCGTTAGATCTTTGAAGCGATGCTGCCGGCCTGTCTGTGGTCGGATCAGTGTCACTGCTCACTTCACAGAGCACGAGACAGTCACGACACGACATTATCTGATCGTAGGTGGTGATTTCAGTCGTCAGTTTCATGTTCATTTTTCTCTCTGCTCACAAACTGAGTGGCTCTTTAACAGGATCTTCATCTTGATTCGATTCAGAATCAATTCTCAATCTGAGAAACAGAAAAGAGAAAAGACTGTTCAGAATATTATGTTTGTATGATTATGAAATTTGATCCTGATGAGAACTAAGTCTTCAGTCAGAATAATCTCCTCTCTAACCTCTTCTCTGGAAAACTTCATCAGGTCAAGGGAAGAGATCAAGGAGAGTTCATAGGAAACGACAAGAAAGAATCCGACAGCACTTAGATTCAGCTTTTTTAAACCAACTTTATTTATAACGCGTGGACAATATATTTTTCTTTTCTAACCACAAACACAAAAGAAGCAGGGCTGAAATGTTGAAACATGAAATTCAATTCAATTCAATTTTATTTGTATCGCGCCAAATCATAATCTACATTATCTCAAGGCTCTTTACAGGGTCAGGTCGAGACCTTACTTTGTTACAGAGAAAAACCCAAGAGTTCCCACAAAGAGCAAGGGCTTGGTGACAGGAGGGAGGAAAAACTCCCTTTTAACAGGAAGAAACCTCCAACAGAACCGGGCTCAGGGTGGGCGGGTCTGCCTCGACCGGTTGGGTTTAGGAGGAGAAAGAAGTTGAGCCATTGAAATAATGATTCAGTAAAATTAAGGATAAATATGGAGGGTTTCTGGTCAGTGTTGGATTGTGCCACAATAAAACAGGTGCTCTGTTGTTTCTGTATTTATGAGGGTGAAACTAAAATGGTGTGTCACTTTAAAAGCTGTCGGACATCATTTCCTCCTTTCTTTTTGTAAAGGAAGCTGCAGTGTTTCTTATGTTAAAGAAGATAAGATAGAAACCATTAAAGCTCCTTATCAGACTGCTGCTGAGACACTTCAGGTCATTTCTCAGTGAGGAACCTTCCTAAGAAAAAAAGACTTTTTGAATAAATAAGGTATACATTTATATCAATAATATTTATCAATACATCAATACATATCAAATAATTAAGATGTATTTAGTAGCAGCTGTTAAAATGCAGCCTGCTGCTGTAAATAAAACTTTACTCTTGTCTCCCCCTGCTGCCCTCTACAGGAACAACACCCTCTTCTTCTGTCACTGGTTTCTAAATATGAACAAATTAGACAGTTCAAAGTTTTCTCTAAGGTCTTTCTCACTAAGATATTTATAAAATGATGTAGCAATAATATATTATTGTTCATTTTTGTATGTATGTAAATTGTTCACAAGCTCTCTCTCCACCCCCCTCCGCACTCTGCCTGTGTGTCTCTCGCCCAGTTTACTTCCCGTCTCTGGTTGCGTGTGCGGTTGTGATCGTTCTGCTGTCGGCTGGTTTTCTGCTGCTCCTCTTCACAGGGATGAAGAACA
>NW_027273867.1:25470000-25552500 GCF_046630095.1 Trachinotus anak | reverse complement strand
GAACTGTGCAGTGTCTTCTGGGTAATGTAGTCTTACTGCAGGTTTATGGTAGGGCCCCTGGTGTAAATGATTAACTAATGCCGGTGCATGGCTCTGCTCGCTCAAACACCCATGAGCCTCATATTGGTGCAGGTGGAAACAAACTACAGTACATTTATTCAAAATTAACCCAGAATCCAAATGTGAAAGGATTGAAGCTGAATGATCCATTTTGTGTAATATTTAGTTGCCCATTTAACAGAAACTCATGATTGGACATTTCTCTTTGAAGTCATTGTTGACTTTTCTCCTTCACTTTTTTTTGGCTTTTTTTTTTGGTCCACAAGCTTCTTGTATTTTTTACTTTTCATGAAAAAACCAGATGTTTTCACCGCACAGCTGTTCGTCTTTTGTCTTGTGAGTTTCATGTCCATTCACGACTTGAGCAGAGAAACGTGTCAGTCATCTAATATTTTTTATGACAATATGAAGCCTGTTTCTAACAAAGTCCGGGCGCCAACAACAACAACAGTTAAACACTTTTCTTAATTTGCTTCTGCTTTGCTGTTTTTTTCTTGTTTTGCTGCATTAAATCACTTTCAACAAAACTCAGCACTTTCTGCAGACATTTCACAGAAGATCAGGATCATGTCAGTCACTGGAAGCTTTTAATATGAAACATCTGTACAGGAAGTGTTGGGTTTCACTGACAGTAGCTTAAGGGTGAGCCATGGGGAAAAAAAAAACAAAACAATAAAGTTCCTATCGTGATGAAATTAGCCCTTTGGTTAAATGTATAGAGGGAAATATGGTCAAATAAAGATACAGGTCTCGTCCTCTGTGCTGTTGAGCTTTGTATTTATTCATTGAGCCACGACCTCCTCCTCTCCTTTGGTTTCAGTCGTGTTTTTTCAGATTCAGTCCTGTTAATTCATTTGTTCCTAACACACAACAACCTCCATGTGACTCTGTGCAGAGCCGGTGTCCGACGTGGTCATCAAGTCCAACGTCCCTGAGGCGATTGAACACAACTCCACCGTGGTCCTGAACTGCTCTGCTAAAGGCTCCTTCCTCACCTTTACCTGGATTAATGGCACCGCCCCCATCGTGGCCGACGGCAAACGGCTCACAATTAAAAATGTCAGTTTATATGTGTTTTTAAAATCTACTTTTTAAAACTTTGTTTGCTGTTTGATGAAACTGGAAATTCTGCAGGGTACCTTCATAGTTTAGTAACGAACGCAGTAATTGATGTACTTTCTCCTTTGGATTGTGTCACAGGAGGAACTGTCCAGCGCGCTGACCATCACAGGTGTTCTCAGGTCAGATCTGGTCGGTCCGATCTACTGCGCAGCCGCCAACAAGCTGGAGAAAGAGATGAGCGCCCCCTTCAACCTCACTGTCTACTGTAAGTACTGCAACCACGCTGCTGGTTTCCTGCCTGGTGGCTCCTCCCACACAGGAAGTGACATGTTTGGACACAACAGAAGAAGTTGGTTAGCATGAGCAGTGATAACCTTCATGACATCACCTTCAGAAAATTCATGTACTCTTTTTTTTAGCTAATTACTCGGCTACTTCTTTATTGAATGAGTGGTTAACTCTTAATGTGGGCGGTGCCTAGGTAATATCATAGTTTGTGTCATAACACCCACGCTATTTGATTGACAGGTGATCTCTGGGATGTTCAACTGATTTATCTTTTCACTCCCATAACACAGCGCGACAGTTAAAGGTGCAGGTTCAGGTGAGGCGAGTGTGAAGCTGGTTTGTGACAAACATACGCTCACTCACCTGTCACTCAAAGAGGCCACGCCCTCAATTCTCTATAACTTTAGTCCTTAATAAAATGTAAACAGGTGAGTTGTATAAAATTCAGCCGTACAGTCGTCATGAAGGAGGAAATGATCTCCAGAGAGCAGAGCAGTTTCTGTACCAGGCTGTAAACATGTTTCTTTCTGCTGTAAAGTTGGACATTTGAACATGGGAGTCTGTGGGACTGACTCACTGCTGGAGCCAGACTCTAGTGGTCGTTAGAGGAACTGCAGCTCTCAGCTTCGCATCTCAGACCTGGAGGTTGATGCTTCATATATAAGTACAGAAATAATGGAGTAGTTTGGCATTTTGATCATCAGATACACAGATACAGATAAATCAACTGATACATCAACCAGGCCACTTCACTGATCTGGTTATTTTATTAAATAAATCCTCCCTTGTAGTAGTTTGACAGTTAGAACTTCACCCACAGACTTGTTTAATCTGAGCTCTTAGTTTAAATGCTGCACTTCACTGAACGAGCTCCACACCCATTCAACAACAGAGACGGTCACACATGAGTCAGTCTGTCACTGCTTCACAGCTCAGCAGCTCATTGGTCCTGACTCACCTGACCTCTCACAGTAGATCTGGATCCACTACAGGTGAAACTCAGATTCCTGAAACACTCAGGTGTAACTGGACGTGTGAGCTGCTCTGTGTGTGCACGGCGCTCCCTCTCAGCCTTTACACTCTGACTAAAACCACACTGTGTACACAGTGACTTGTGCTTCCACTCCTTCCCCATGACTAACCCGAGAGGCAGCGAAACCACACCGACCGCTGGTTAACTCTGTTATTAATTAATCTGCAGCTCCGGAGCTTTTCATCTGGTCAGGTCTGAAAGTTTAAGTCACGTTTGAATCCAGTGAGTGACACAACATGAGGAGGTGCATGAAATCAGATTAAAAATGTTTTTTTACAACATGTTGCTTCTTCAGTAGAATTTAAAAGACTTTAATCATAAGAAAAGGACATAGAATAAAATAAGGTTTCATTACATATGAATGAGCATAAAAGATCCAGATATATGTTTAGAGAACTTAGATAATATAAATACAGATATTAAAAATCATGCAGGCCTGTATTTGTCTTATTAATAGTTCATCATTCAGAAATGAAAGATGCTTAGTTGTTTACTAGTTTAGATTTGATTTATTATTATGTACTGATGATTTCAGTACTGATGTTCGAGAAAGTAAAAATATTAAAATAAAAAAAAAAAAACAACTTCCATTGCAAAAGCATAATGGCAAATATAAAGAGAGTTTTTCCACTTACAGATCTGAAAACAAAAGGCTGTGATAAGTGTTTCAAGTGATTGATGAGTAGGAATCGTTCTTAATTAGCCTGTAATTGATCATGAAGAGGATACAATTGTTTTACACTATTTTTCATGACTGCTCCGCTCTGAGATTATTTTCTTCTTGAAACGGTTCCTTATCCGTCATTATCACAAATATGTGTGTTGGGACATTGTGGCTGTTTCTGAATACTTTTGATTTTGCCTGAATAAGTTGGATTTTTGTGTCTGCACACAGCCAAAGATCATTTATGAGGGAAGAGGCTCCGCTCTGTAAGTCAGATACAGGTTTAATCAGCTTCTTGGTTGTTTGTTTTCAGCTAATATTCAGAATTAAAGGAACTGAACTGGGATCAGGTCCAAATGAAGCTGTGGTGTAGTGAAGGTAGAAACCAGTCAGCCTCTTGGCTGTGGGGATTATGCTTGTGTTGACCTCTCACCCCTCTCCACAGACGGACCGGATGAAGTCACCATCAGTCCCCCAAGTCCTCCAGAGTTCATCAAATCCGGCTCCAACTTCAACCTGTCCTGTTTAACGAGCTCCAGCCCGCCCGCCACCTTCTCCTGGTACCACAACCAGCTGCCGATGGAGGCGTCGGGTTCCGTCCTCACTCTGAAAGTGATAGAGGAACACGGATTAGGGATTCAGAAGGAAGGATACACATGCACGGCCAACAACGCCAAGACGATGCGCACCGTCGCTTCTCCTGCTGTTTCCTTCGCTGTGATGGGTGAGTCCTGCGGCGGAGCTCTCTGAGGTTTCAGCTGCACCGAGCGCCACGCGTCAGGTTCATCAGTGACAGACAAGCTGAATATCTGATGTGAGTGTTAGCATCCGGCAGTGATGCAGGGAGGAGATCACTGACCTGACACGAGGACAGAGTGAAACCTCCTCGACTCAGTGACGTTCCTGTGAGTGGACTCACATTAGTCATAGAAGCTGCTCGTAACACGTCCAGTTCCCACAGCAGCAGCGACCCACAGACACACTCATCAGCTTTACCTGGGGGGTGTTGAGCCGCCGTCTGTAATTACTGCCCAGGAATGTTCTCTTCTTGTTTTTGGAGGATGTTGTTTCGAGTTGGCAGCAGGCCAACTTCAAAATGTGTATGTGTGTATGTGTGCGTGCGCGCACACACATACACACACACACTTGTACTTCTATCTTTGTGAGGACTCTCATTGACATAATGCATTCCCTAGCCCCTTACCCTAACCTTAACCATCACACCTGAGTGCCTAACCCTGACCCTGACCCTAACCTTAACCTAAACCTAATTCTAACCATAACTCTAAAACCAAGTCTTAACCCTCAACATGTGATTTGAAGGTGTCTCAAAAAGTGAGGACCGGCCAAAATGTCCTCACTTTCCCATAATGTCCTCACTCTGTTAGTAAAATACTTTTTTTGGTCCTTACTATGTAGCAAGTACAAGTACACACGCGTGTATGTGTGTGTGTGTGTGTGTGTGTAAGTAAACCTGCTGGGTGGGAAGATGGTCTTACATTTTCCCCTGAAGAATGTCTGTGTTTTCTTTCTGGAGGAGGAGTTTTACTCTGTGGTGAAGCACTCTGAGCTCCACCCCCTGTGGAAGGTGCTTCATACATAAAGTTTATTATTACTTTTATTATGAAAAAGGAAAAGACAGTGAAGAATAACACAACATCACAGGATGAGCTGCAGGTGAAATCTTTAATCTTTAGATGAACTTTATTTTTTAAAGCTACCGTGTTTTTAGTCCACTGACCTGCACCATGAACTGTGCTAATAAACAAACATAATAAATATCAAATAGAGAGGCTCAGATCCTCTCCTCTGATTGGCTGACTGACCTGTTGTTACTAGAGCTCCAGAGAGAAGCCTGAGAGAGGAGATGTAAAACTACACTGAGATGGTTTTTGGTTAAAATGTGGAGCTTTACTCTGTCTCTTGTGAGTCAACTTTATGTCTTAAATCACCTGATTACTCCTTTAATGATGGTCTTTGACTTAGAACCTGGAGATTTCTCCACTTTTCATCACTGTCATTTATTTTAATTAGTTGAAATTAATCAAATGCAGCCAATTAATCTGAAAATGATGATAAGCATTAAAGTAGAGAAATAACATCTCTCTATATGTTTTATGTGTACAGAGCCCATCTCAGGGACCACAGTCACTGGTCCGACCTCGACCCTCATCGCCGGCAACAGCACGGCCAACCTCAGCTGCCAGGCGACGGCCGGCACCGTGAAGGAGAGGACCTGGCTGAAAGATGGCAAACCTCTGGCTGCCAGCTCCCGCCTGGTGTTCTCCGCCGACAGGAGCTCCATGATGATCAGCCCCCTGCAGAAAGAGGACAACGGAGACTACACCTGTCAGCTGACCAACCCCGTCAGCAGTGACGCAGCCTCCTACAAGATGGTGGTCAACTGTGAGTGTTGGTGTGAACGTGTGATCGTCAGGGTTTGTTGTGGATTTGTCTCGAGAGTTTACACGTAATGAATCCTCTTTTATTTCCACTCTGTGCAGTTGGGCCTGAGCCGCCGACGGTGAGTGGGAATGGTGCCGTAGAGGTGAACGACCCCGTGACGCTCACCTGCTCCTCGATGTCCGTCCCACCTGCCAACTACACCTGGAAGTTTAACGGCACACTGACCGACGTGAAAACAGCGCAGTACACCATCGAGAAGGCTGTTTACAAAAACACCGGAACGTACACGTGTGAGGCGCACAACGCCATCACCGGCAAGACCGCCACGCACACCCACAACCTGTCCGTCAAAGGTGAGATACACACCTGTATCAGCTGCAGTGCAACGTTGGTGCAGATCTTTAGAGAGAGGCCACTGGGCTGCAGCTGCAGGCTGATTCTGTAAACCCAAAGTGGTTCAGAGACGAAGACAGAAGCCGGTGTTTGTCCTCGTCCTCTCAGGACAGACTCTGCCAACATGTGACAGAAACACTTCTTTGTCTTACATCATCTCACCGGTTTAAAGAGACTCGACCGGTTCATGACTCAGCTGCAGTCTCCTGTGCTCGTTGTCATTTATTTATAACCTCACGGCTTCTGCCGTGCAAACACTTAAGTTCATGACAGGAAACCTCTAAGAATAAAAAGCAGCACCAGGCTCTGTGCTTTTTGCTAATGTTGGGATCCTGGGTCACACGAGTCGGGTGTAGACCATACACACCATGGGGTGAAGTTTCTGTTCAGTTTCAGCAGCAGCTGTGTGATTGTATCTCGTATATCAGAGTGAACAATCGCTTCCTCAGAGGCTCTAACCAAACTGCCCCGTCAATCAGATTGAGTCATGTTTCATTTCCTCTGTGTGGTTTCTGTTCTGAGTTTAGTGAAGCTGCCTCAGACTTTGCACACACGGTGCACAGGGGCCTCTTTACATTTCTCTTTGGTAAACATTTGTTTTTGTTGATTTGCAGATGTTTGCCAGAATGCTAGGGACCCCCCCCCCAACACACACACACACACACACACACACATGATTTACCAACATTATATGAGAGTGATACCTCTCTGAAGGACATGATCAAATGAAATAATGTTATTTGTGTTGTCTTTGTAGAGGAGGGAGCGTTGGATGAAGGTCTGTCAGACGGAGCCATCGCTGGAATCGTCATCGCCGTCCTCGTCGCTCTTGGTGCCGCTATTGGCTTAATCATTTACTGCCGACAGAAAGTCCCGTAAGTACTCTGCATTTTTGACATGTGAAGGACAAGGTAGACTTCAGAACACGCTGTTTTGGTGTCTGGCTAAACCTACTGACTGAGGATGTGGACTAGTTTGAATGTGGTTACTGGCTGAAACTCTGCTCTAGGCCCCTGCAGGTCTCACTGATCTTCATCTTCTTTTTTTTAGATTTTATTATTTCATTTTTGAGTCTTTCCTCTGAGGTAGTTTCCTGAGACCGTGATAAAGCTCAGCTCCAGCTCATCCTGAAGATGTTGGGTGGGTTTGAGATCAGGGCCAGGGGTTGGTGCAGGGGGGGTCGCGCGCTCATGTGGAAACAGGAAAGAGACAAACTGTGCGCACAAAGTTATCAGTAAAACTTCCTGTCAGCTGAAACACAAACCTAGACCTCAACCAGAGCAAAGAGACCCAGAAGTGTCTATATACTTTTGGCAGAGAAGTCTTTGTGTGTTTGTGTTGCACAGACCTGTTGTCACTGAGGACAATGCTTCAATGTTAAAATGTGTGTGTGTGTGTGTGTGTGTGTGTGTGTGTGTGTGTGTGTACTTATCAGTTATTTTCTGTCTGTCTGTATCGTGTCAGCGACTTCACGACCTTGTAGGAAATTCTCCTCATTCCTCTCGCGCCTCTGCGTCTTGCAACATGTTAAACTAATGTATGCACACACACACACACACACACACACACACACACACACTGCCACAGCTTTCAGCACACTGCAGCAGTAACTAACCGTCATATTTGCACCATAATCTACAACATTTCCCGACTTCAGAGATTCTGTTTGTGGTGAAGAAAACGTCTCCAGCTCTCGTCTCCACGAAGCAGCTGCACTGAAACAAGAGGACAAATCAGCTGATCATCAGTTGATCGTCCCAGGGGACAACCATCATTCGTCCTCAGACATAGTTCAAGAGAAAAGCGTCTCCTCACTGAGTCGGAGCTGACGACAGTCTGTCTGTCCGTCTCCTTCTGGTGGCCGAGATCTCTCTGTGCACTCGTGTTTGGAATCAAGGATGAATTGATTAAATTTTGGTTGTCAAAGATCAAAGGTCAAGGTCTCTGTGACTTTTCACAACATGTGTTTGGCCATAACTCATACGCTAATGATGACACTTTAACTCAAATGTCTATAAGGATAAAATGAAGTGAAGCAGAACAGCTACAAAAAAAAATTGGATTTAAATAACGAAAATAAACTTTGAGCTACTAAAATTCAGATTATTCTTAAAGTCTGAGTTTAAGTTTCCATAAAATACAAACAGTTGCACAACAAACCCTGAAGTCTCCTGTTCACTTAAATATTTAAGGTTTTCACCTTATCTTGGTGTTATACTTAAGAAATCACTTAAACCGTTGCACAAAAGACGTTAGTGACCAAACTGAGGGAAAACACTGACGCTACCTCTGACTCTGTCTTCACACAAAGAATAAAACTTGACAAAGCTCGAACGTCTAATTGTTGGACTCAGTTGGTCTCAGTTGTGTGAAAAACTGATATTTCCAAAGTCTTTCCAAAAAGAAATTACAAAATGCTTTTGCTCGTGAAGACTTCAGAGCGAACAGCAGCCGTTGCAGCAGCGTTAAGCAACAGAGTTTGACGAGCAGCAGCAGATCACATCTCTTCACACCTGAACACCACGTTCTCCCCAAACAGCGGCAGTGATGCAATCCTGTCAGGTTTCAACACAACAGGAAGCTGCTTCCCGATGAGTCAGTGACAGATGCAGCCTCTGACGAGCCCGGACCTTCCGGACCCACTGTGGTAATCTGACACTACAAGTCTCAAAGGGTGAGACCGTCACCTGTAACGCTGCTGGTCATATGAAAGCTGAATAACTTCTCTCCTCCAGCTTTGTTCTCCTCCACGACTTCCTCCTCTTTTCCTCGAAATCATGTTGGGCAACAGTTGATCCTCCTCCTCCTCCTCTGTGGTGACTCAGTAGCTGTAGATATGAGCATGGACAGACAAAAATTCATCTGCTGGTTATTCTCTTGATTAACTGGTTAATCATCAAACCTATAAAATGGACGAATAGTGGAAAAGTTTTCCGAGCACAGTCACTCACTTGACTCAAGCATGAAGAAGATGAGTTTTTGAGGCTTTCAGAGACGCTGCTGGACCCGTTTCAGTCTAAAACTCCGGGTGGTGCTGTAGTCTGGACGGACACAAACAGAGACCTTCAGAAACAATGACACTGTGCTGTCTGTCTTTGCTCCTCGGTCGTTGTATTTTCTGCTGCTAATAAACTGCTTCCTGTTTGCACCAGCTCGCACATGCCCAGTGTACGTGAAAGGTCATGTGATGTGGTTCAGGTGTGTTACTCTAGACAGAGATTGTTTCTGATTGTGGGGACGCCCCGGGGGCTCATACCTTGTAGGCTCGTCCTCACCACAGCGTTCACAGCGCTGCCTTTGAGCACAGTGTGAGCAGCCTGAGTTCATTGGTCAGTGGGGAGATCATGACCACATTTCCTGTATCTGGGCTGGTTGGTGGCGCCAAACAACCACGAGGCAGTAATTCAAGTTCTCTCTTTGAAAACTGTCTCTGAGTGTGTGCGTGTTAAATGACCCCTCCCCCCACCAGGTGTCAGGTAGAGCTGGTGGTGTACAGCGGTAAAGAGCCTCTCAGGGCCCCGGGGCCTCAGACCGATTGACACGTCTGTCTCTTCGTCATTTTATCTTCATCGCCATCATCATCACTGTCAGACGGTGTTAGCCCTGCTGACAGGAGGCCTTTGTTCTGTGGTGGGCCTCCGTGTTGGTGTTGTTGGTGGGGGTCTGGATGAAGGATCCAGACTCTCTTGTCTCTCTGACAGCTGAAGTCGATGCTTTGGGATCAACTTGAGATGTTTGGGGGGATTTAAAGCTGAGAGGAGACGTCTGGACTTTTCTCTGACAGTGACGTGTCACAGCAGGAAGTGGAGGAATCATGAGGTTAAGATGGAAAGATGAGGAGGGCTGGACGTTATATTAAACCTGAAGCCTGTCCAGATATTAAGGTGTGTGTGTGTGTGTGTGTGTGTGTGTGTCCTCCAGTCCACACCTTAAAGTTGGAGCCGGTGATCTGATGATGTCATCGTGGACGATCTTACTTTGTCATATGATCAACTTTTCAGATGAATCGTCATTAAAAGTTTCTACATTTAGATATTTAATTCAAAAGTTCAGTCGCTGCTAACCAGACTATGCTAACTGGTAAACAGCTAGCAGCTAACCAGACTATGCTAACTGTCAAACAGCTAGCAGCTAACCAGACTATGCTAACTGTCAAACAGCTAGCAGCTAACCAGACTATGCTAACTGTCAAACAGCTAGCAGCTAACCAGACTATGCTAACTGTCAAACAGCTAGCAGCTAGACAGACTATGCTAACTGTCAAACAGCTAGCAGCTAACCAGACTATGCTAACTGGTAAACAGCTAGCAGCTAACCAGACTATGCTAACTGTCAAACAGCTAGCAGCTAACCAGACTATGCTAACTGTCAAACAGCTAGCAGCTAGACAGACCATGTTGTAAGTGAGAAGTCTGGTCTTCTTCTGTTTCATTCATGTGACTGAAGCTCGTGTTCCTCACACTCATCATCATCATCATCATCATCATCAGTGTTTCGCTCACGCAGCCTCGAGGAGCCGCAGTTTGTATAACTGCACCAGAGTTAATCAAAGCAGATGATCTTGTTTACACCACGGCCACTTGATGTGTGGTGTTTATTCCTGTTTGGGGTGAATGTGAACTGTGAATCTAATCTGTGTGCTCATCAAGCTGAACCGACGTTAATCCTGTAACGAGCAGGAGAAGCTGATCTGAGAGAGTCCAACAGGTTTTCATTTAAAAACAGGACTTCCACAGAAAAGTGACCTCACCACACAACGATGTCCTTGTCCTGAAGGTCTGGAGCTAGAACCGGTTTTATTCAGGTTACAGTATCACACACACACCTGTTGCTGTGCAGCATGGAGCAGAGGCATGGATTCAAAATAAAGATCTGTTCTGCTGATACTCCACCTGGAGCCTGTACACTGCGAGCGTTCAAGGAGAAGGACGGAGCAGATCCAGGTGCAGATGGAAAGTCTCTGAAACTCTGACCCAGACTCCAGATCCACGTCTGACAAAACTCCTCCAACTCCAGTCAGGAGAGGATTTAACTGCTAAAAGCTCACAGCTCCATCACAGCTCTGACAGCTCTGTGCTCACGGTGAAGCTCAGCTTATTTACAGTGCAGTGAGGGAGCGAATCTCACGACTCACTTTAAAACGACGGCTCACAGTTTCTCAGGAGGATCGGGACCTGGACTGTGTCTGCTTGTTCTGTTGGTTACAAACAGCAGCACACAGCAACAGTACAGCCGTAGAACAACAACGGTAACATGACACACACGCACACACACACCCCTCTCATTGTTCATGGCCTTGTCACCCAGGACCAAGTCTGTGTGTGTGTGTGTGTGTGTGTGGTATTTTGAACACACGGTCTGACTGCATTCCTTCGCTCCCTCCTCCTCGGTGACAGGGAGGGGGATGGGTGGTGTTTAGGTGTCAGGAAGTGTGTGTCGCTGCCTGAGGTTTGATTTTTTTTTTTCATATGCAAATCCAGTTTTGAATCACAAAACCAGAGGCCGTCATCAGTGTTATCAGCTGTGTCACTGAAACCGTTCACACCTGTTCTCAGGTGAGCTCACCTGTCCCTGTCACTGTTAAACATGGGGCAGTCATGTGAGGGTCATGTGACTGCAGATGGATTTATATTGATCCAACAGAATAATCAGGACCATTGAGTAGCTGCATGTGGAGCTTTCGATCTGATCGCATGATCTCGTGGATCTGAAATATTCACACATTTGAAACGTGTATTATTCTCTAATGTTTATTCTAACAGGCTAAATGCTGAAAATATAAATAGAGTCAGATTAACAGAAGATTCAGCTGCGACTGTTTTGAAAATCGATAAATCGTTTTAGTCATTTTAAAGTAGAAATATCAGCTGATGTTGCAGGACAGTCAGTTGAATATTTTTGGGTTTGATTTGTAGGAATTATGACAATTAGTTTTTTACCGACCGAATGATTAATCAATTAATTGAGAAAATAATTGGCAGGTTAAATAGATAATCAGAGAAAGACTAATTCTGACTGTTATTTAAACCAGTTGTTCCCAAACCTTTTTGGTTTGTGACCTCTGGAAACAGAGCGGGATCTGCCTGTGAGCGTCTCTGTCAGTTTAGAAATAAAAGAAGGCGTCAGGTGAGGAAACAGCGGCTCATTTCATTCATGATCCTGCAGCGTTTGTTTGAGCTGAAACCAGTCGACCTGCAGACTTGTTCTTCCTGTAGCTGCAGGGGAACCAGTCTGCAGTGAGATCCTCGTCTCCTCAGTGACTCTGTAGTTCAGTCAGAAACCAGTCAGACCTCCTCTGCACAGCCGTTCATTCAGAGCTGTTCTCTGTGTCCTCCTCATGATGCTGCATTCAGAAAAAAAAAAAGACAAGTTGCCTTCTGGGCAGACCCGTCCACATCACACCCGTCAGGGATAAGTACAGGTTGGATCTGGAGGAATTTTTGCAGAAACCAGCAGAAACAGCGGACACTGAGGGGCCACTGAGGGGCCTCACTGATGCAGACACATCCGAGGATGAAACATCACGTTTCAGACAGCTAAGCCAGAGCTGTTTGAACTGTTAGCTTAACGATAGCATAGCATCAGTGAGGAGGTAGTACTACTTTAGTATTTACTCTAGTATTCCTGTTTGTCTGTGATCCAGAGTATTTCAGCTGGAGCCAGCTGGACAGGTTCATGGATTTTCTCTGGAAAAGGGAAAATAACTTGCGTCAATTATAAAATGTGACTGTGCAGGTTGTAAAACGTAATTTACTAACTGAGAAAATCAGGAGAAGCTGATTTTGTGTGAAGCTCCTCTCAGGTGTTCAGAGACAGGTGACACGTCGACCTTTCATTTGGTCAGGTTCATACAGAAGAAACAGTTTCTGCAGCAGGCTTTGAAATCCAGAACAACGACCTTTAACGGAGGATTTTGTTGACTGTAACGAGGGCGAGGCCTGTGTTTCACAGAATGGCAGGAATGTCACTGTCATGTCTGCACTCGTCCTCCTCAGCTCACGTTGGTGTCGCCTCTCGGCTCCTCTGTAACTGCCTGGTTTCTCTTTTTTCTTTATCTGGTTTTGCTTCTGCCTAATGGAGCCGCCGTCACCTCTTCCTGTTGTTTTCTCTTCTTTTCATACTGTGGCGTTTCACCAACACTGCTCCTAACAATATGTGGTAGATGTACATGTGAGGGCTCCTCTCAGGAGACAGAAGAGCTTCACAGAATGAAATAGGAACAAGAAGGTTGAATATGAGGCTCAAACTACAACACATCTTTAAATCCTCTGATAAGAAGAGATATTAAAGGGCCATTATGTCTTTTTTTTTGTTGAGAGAAGTAAAAACTCAGTCGACCTGTTAGAAATAAAAGGTTCATTTCATATGTCTCTTCTTAATTCAACGCACTCAGTACTGCTGCTACAGGCTCTGACCAGGAGCTAACAGTGGCTAATGTTAGCAAACTTTATTGGTGTGAAAAAGGTGCTCATAAATAACCACAATTTCCCATAATCCTCAGTTTTGTCTTCATGTTAAAATCCATGAATATTCAGCAGAATTTATGTCTTGCTGAATGATTTCAAACTTTATTTTGTGCAGACAAACAAACAGGTGGCTCCGCCCTCACCTGTCGGAGCCTCTCAGATGTTTCTGTGTAAACTCTGATCTTCTGTTGTAAAGTGGATAAACAGCTGCAGGACAGTTGGTGAGGTCCAGCTTCTCTGTCACTTGCTCCTTCATCCAACAGCTTCGCCGCACTCACTTCTCTGCCTCTGACCTTTGACCTCTTACAGTGTTTGTTAACTTATTGCGTTGCCGGTGAACTTCAGTGACCTCTTTTCCCTCTGGAAGGTTTGAACCCTGATGTTTTGTCTGCAGCTGCTCTTATCAGCGGCTGAAAAATGTATCTGAGCCTCTGTGATAAGGTTGAGGCTGCTGTTGACTTCCCCGACTCCCACAATGCTCCTCTGAAACCACACAGGTGGCTTCATGAAAGGTGAATGGAAACACGGCTGAGGAGCTCAAACATTGTGCAACAGTCGGAGACCGTGTGTGCACATAAGACTCTGCAGCTCTCTTTAAGTCAGAGTGAATGTTAGTGAATATCCTTCACCTGTCAGCACTTCATACACTGTCATGGCTGCTTTAACTTCCTGGGGCTCCCTCCTGTCGGGCCCCTATTGACTCCCACCATACACCTCACTGTCTCTGTTTGCACATGTGTAACACGGACGAAAACAGTGAAGGTTTTGACTCAGTTGCTCGACCAGACCAGGACCACGAGCTGGAGGATGAGGATGGAGGATGAAGGAGCTGATGTGGCTGATGTTGAACATTAGCTTTGCAAATTTGACATTAGACAAAAATTATATAGACTGCACCTGAGGCTGAAGGGCCCCTGGAGGTTCTGAGGCCCCTGGGCAGTTGGTGATGCAGCCTTGGTTTCAGTTCATTCAACTCCTTGAATCCCTTAAAGCTCCAGCGGCTCCACGTGTTCAGACGTTGGTCCAGTGTGTGGTGTTTTCTTCCAAATCCTAAAAGTTAAGTGTGGTGAATAAACACGTGAGGAGAAAGCTGTTCTCTCTGAGCAGTGGATCTGAAGATGGAGGCTGTGTGTGAGGAGATGACTTCATCCTGAGGGTGTGTCACGCTGTCAGTGAATTATCAAACCACAGACGTTTGGCTGCAGAATAAAACACATTCCACCTGAAATCAAGTTTTCCTCAGACGTGGAGGAGGTTTGTGTCAACGACGATAACGTCAGTGAAGAAATTAAAGCTCCACCTGTTCTTTAAAATAACATCATTGATCATTACTTGACCAGAGTTTGAAGGAAACTCTTCATGTTTTTATATTTAACCTTTGTTCTCACCGTCATCACAGCTGAAATCTCACAGACTGTGTGAACATCATGACAAAGTGTCGTCACTGACTCGATGATAACAAACACCAGAGCGAGGTCACGTTGTTCTAATCACTGTTTTCTGTTGTGTTTTTCAGGGTCGAGTCGCCGTACTAAAGACTAAAGACTAAAGACGCACACTGCTGGTAAATCTCTCTCTCTTCTCTTCACACTGTCATTTACATCATGTTCCTTTGTATTAATGATGATGGTTATGAATTAGATTTAAAGGGCCCTCCATGCCATTTAGGATCACTTACATACAGAAAACTACAGAGTTGATTTACAGATAAGTTGAAAAAGTGCTGATGCTGTCAGCAAAAACAGTAAATTATAGAGATGTTACCACACAATCAGCTGTTTATACACTTTACCACAAAGTAAAGAACCAGGTTTGTTGGTGGATGTGACAAAGTATATTTTTAACAAATCATTAACAAGGATTAAAAAAAGTAAAAACACATCATTCAGGTCAGGTCAACCACTGCCTGCCTGTCTTTAAAACAGGCAGTGGTTTATATTTCACCACTTCCCTTTTATCAAACAGTCGAGAGGAAATAGAGCATTTACTGGGGACTATTTTCAGCAGCGGATTAATCCACATTCATGGTAATGAACAGACACTGATGTGTTTATCAGGCTTTGATACAAACACAGTTATTGTTTGGAGATTTGACAAGAAAAAGTTTAGAAGATCATCAGACGTGAAACGAGACCTGAAGGAGCTGCTGCTCTTTAGTGACACTGATGCTGTGTGTGTGTGTGTGTGTGTGTGTTTTGTCCAGTTGGCCGGTCAGTGATGCTTGAAACAGAAGCTGTCTCCACTTGGTTGAGCAAACAAAGCCTGGAGGGTGTGTGTGTGTGTGTGTGTGTGTGTGTGTGTGTGTGTGTGTGTGTGTGTGTGTGTGTGTGTGTGTGTGTGTGAGAGTCTTTGATGTCCGGACCCACGATGACAGACAAACTGAAGCAGACAACAAACATGGGGAGCTGCTGAAATGTTTAAGACGCTCAGTGTTGTCACTGCTGCTGGTAAAACAAATGTAAACGCTGTAAAATAAGAGCAGAAGAATAAACACAACAGAGAGTGAAAGACAGTGCAAAGAACAAACTGTGAACACATGAAGGAAACTTCAGGGCACCTGTTACCAGGTAATAAATAATAATTAATAGTAAAATATACAGTATGAATGGAAAAAAAATAAAACCCAGCCAGAAAATTCAACATAAATAGTAGATTTTATGAACCTTACTTCCCAAACTGAAATCAGCTGAACTCAAACTGAGAAATCAGAATTAATCTGGATATTTTAAGTCTGACTTCAACTTTAAAGGTCCCATATAGTATAAAGTTTTTGTTTATTATAAAGCAGGTCTAGGTTCTATATTAATACTGTGAAAGTATCAAAGCCTCAGTCCACAGAGACCTGCTTTATAATGGAAAACACATGGACATCCACCTTTAGACTGAGGAGCTTTAACACAAAGACAAGACGCTGACTGACGGAGACGATGTGGCAGAACATGCAGGAGGTGAGACGAGATTACAAAGACAGCTAACAGGACGTAAAGGTGTTTACAGTCCAAATGACAATCAAGCTGATAAATAGAAGGAGTGAAGAAGAAGAGAGGGACCAGGAGGTGGAGGTGGACTCTGCTTCTTTCAGCTCTGTTAACATTTTCTTCTTTGTCTTTCTTCAGGTGATCCGACTGTTTTGTTTCCCATGATCCATCTGTGCAGCTTGGAGGGGACCTATAGGGGTCCACCTGGTTTCCTGTGAAGCCCTTGCCAGACCAGTTTTCCCATCATCCCTCTCTCTCTGTGTCTGTTGCTGACGAGGACAATAGAAACTTGATTGAACCCAAACGGATTCCATCAGCGTTTGGATTATTAGCTGAAATCTTCACTGTTAATCTTTTTTTTTTTTTTCACCTTCACCTTCCTCACAAATGGTCACCGGATCATCCTCATCCTCAGTGTAAACAGACGTCGTCCGTCACCTTTTGTCTGGATCACTGCTGAAAACACAGAAACTCTGAGACGTTTCCTGATGGACCGACGGTTACAATGAGTGACTCTCTTTATCCTGCTGGAAACCTGAGGAGACACACACACACACACACACACACCCAGGCCACACACACACACACACACACCCACACACACACACACACCCAGGCCACACACACACACACACACACACACACACACACACAGGCCACACACATAGACATTCAGGGGTTCTGGGTTGAAATAATGAAATGAAAAAGTTTTTGTGGTTTGATTTATCTCACTGTCTGTGCCAGGTGGGTGGAGTTTGCCTGATGAGGGACGTTTCAAGTGGCAGCGTCACCAGAGGACGGCTCGATCCAAAATACCTCAGTTAGCTCTGTGCTCGCCACTTTGTACGAAGTTTTTTGGCTGTCGGCAGTTTAGATTTTTTTTACTGAGGTTTCTACAAAACCTTATTAGCACGTCTGCCTCGTCTCTGTCCCTCCCTGTGCAGCTGCTTTCTCTCTTCTCACATCGTCCAACAGAAACCATTCATTTGTCCATTTTTAATGTGTGAACATTTCTGTGTAAAAGCATTTTAAAGCCCCAGATTGTGGCAATAATGAAAAATGAGATGCCCCAATATAACATCCATCCATCCAATAATGACAATCAATAATAATCATATAACCCTAACCCTAATCAATAATCATTTTAATTATAGCCCAAAACAAAGTCAGAGAACTTTAATTTGAAAAATGAGTGAAACTATAAAATAAGAGCAAACAAAGTAGAAGATGACAGTAAAACAATGACTAGAATAATAGAATAATAATACATGTCATCATTATTTCTCGATACTTGAGCTGCTTCACATGAAGTTAAAACATGAGTGAATGAATGAATGAATAAAAGCAGTCTGAAAACAAACAGTTTTTAGAGACTTCTTGAATGTAGCAAATGCAGACAAAGTGTTTGGAGCCCCATTAGGGAAAAGGGGCCCCCGATGGCCCCTCAAATTGGTGCATTTTGCAATGACCACTAGAAACCCCCTTTAAACGCCCCACAGAGACACATAGTGCACAGCTGTTGCCCCAAAACCCTGAGAACGTGTGCTGCAGCTAGCACCTACTGATCGCCTGCATAAGAGGCGTTTACGGGACATCTGTAAATTGTAGTGTCTGCTAGTAAGCTGCCTGTGTGGTGGGGTAGGGATTGGTCTTCACTGAGCTTGTGTTCTGGGAGGGGGAGGGGACATCAAGTCAGAACAAAACAGGTTAAAACTAAATTAAAATTTCTCAAACTTATAAAAGTAACTATTTTTATTATTTAAAAATGAGTTTTGAGGTGAAGATTTGTCGATGATGAATGTGTTACCTCAGATCTTACTCATGGCCCCAGACCTTTAAATCCTGCTCTAAGTGTTTGTACTCTGTTTAACTCACATTAAAAAATAGACAAGTCTCCTTCCATCATCTTTTAGCTGTGATTCTGGTTTTCTTCCAACCTTTTCCTCTCATGCTTTACCTTCATCCTCGCCCTTCTGTTTGGCCCAGGATCGTCCTCAGTCTGTTTAAATCGTCCCTCATCGTCCTCGGTGGAAATGTGTGAGAGCAGGAGATAAAATTCAAGGCAGCACAGACAAGATCTGACATGCAGGGATGAGTCAGCGTGGTGAAGGTGAAGAAGAAAGACACTGAAAGAAAAAAAGTAGCGGAAAGGTGTTTTTTGTCGGCAGCGACATTCTTTGAGTTTTGGAGGGAAAGTTTGGTGAGCTTCAGGGCATTGCTACTGAGTTTAAAAAAATAGATTTTTCATAATCTAGACTAAATTATACTTTTGCAGGTTAATGATACACCTGCCAATCATCTGAAAGTGTCAAAGAAAACAAAGCCCTCTTTATATCACCTGAAGTTCAGTTTTTAGCCAGATTACATGTCTTTTTTTGAGTATTTTGTCATCAAACCTCAGATGATTTTCTCCTGCGCTTTGTGCTGGTTGATGATTTTTTTTGTTTGTGTGGTTTGTGGTTGTTTGTGATCTCAGACTTCAACATGCACTGCAGTCTCTACTGAGAAAGTATTTATTTTGTTTAGTTAAAAAAAAAAAAACCTTAATAACTGGAGCTGAAGATCATAGCTGGTCTGGAGATCACACATTCAGAAGCTCATTAGCTTTTTTGTGTTTTTTCAGTTTGTGCATTTTCACTCTCAATCTGTTCTTGAAAACACTCACACTGAACTTAAAACAGTCTTTTAAATTAATGTGTAACTTTCAACATATTTATGTGTCCAGTCAGGACAACACACACAACACAGAGTATATTAATAACAACATGTAATCACATTTGTTGTCCTGAACAAGGCACATTTATATGTTCGAAAACCACGCAAGCAGCCTTCAATAGAAACTGCCCTCATTGTAAATAATAGAGGTAGATGTTCTACACTGTAAACATTATTGTGACTTTTAATTGTATGTGGGTTTTTATTTCTCATCATGATTGAATTTTTTCAGAGATGCTTTGTTTTGTTGATGTTTACAGAAAAGTCCTGTACCAATCTGCAGAGATGAAATAAATATACCCTCGGTGAAATTCACGTCCAGTTAACAGCAATGTAAAGCCATAAAGGTTTTGGAAATATTTTCCTAATCTCGTCCTGTGTGTTGCGCTTTTATTCACTTGTTTTCCACTGTGACTCTGAGGTTTCTGTTCAAAACAGGAAAACAGCCAATCAGAGTCTGTGCATCTACAAACCATCCAATCACAGAGAGACGTGACCGTTGTCTTTGAAACTGTTGGATGATTGTGTGTCTGCATGACTGTGTGTGTGTCTCATTGATCCACAGCCGTAGGGGGTTTTCTGTCTTTCCTCACCTGCCACGCCCTCATCTGACAAGAAAACACACACACACACACACACACACACACTCTGTGAAAACTATGTGTCTTAACAAGTCGTGTCATCTCAGTTTCATCCTCTAAGACATCGTCTTTGTCCTCACAATCAGGGACTTACAGGTAAACAAGAGAGAAGCTGCACCACAGTCACTCCCAAATTCTTGACAGGTTTTTAAGTTCATAGGTTAAATCCAAACAAGCTGTTAAAGATTTGCAGTGCGCAAGGTTTTTATTGTAGATTTTCAATTAAGTGGACATTTGGACGTCAAGATGATGAGGACATGATTTATGTCCAAAAAGTATTTGCTGCAGTTCATTAAATAGTAATTTAACACCCTGTGAAACTCTGTCCTTCATTGCTTTAACTTGTCGCCTCGCTGCAGTGATGCACATGTGTACTGCAGGGCACTGTGACATCACTGGTGGGTGTGGTTACAGGTGTCTCACATTCCATTACACCTATCAGTGATGTTGGGCGTGGTCAGAGGTGAAACAAGCTTCAAATTGTATGCTAGCTTTTCATTGTGGGAACTTGAAGGAGCTATTTGTATGCTATTGCTACAAAGCTAACGTTAGCATTAGCAAGACCTTCAGCCATCATTGAGTTTAGAAGACAAAAGCTTCAAGGCAGACTGGACTCTACAGTGTGGAGATATGGGCCACTGGACCGGAGCTAGCTGGTTAGCATGCTAACTTCAGCAGAATACAAAAAGTGTTAGAAATAGAGGCAAAACAAGAGCTAACACTGGTGTTTGTTTCCACCTGTGGAGACATATGTTGATGAGTAAAAGAATGAAGTTTGATGGTGAACCTCTACATTGGTAAATAAACAACTGCTAATGCTAATGTTAGCTATGCAGCAATAGCTAAACTTACAAATAGACCACACACACACATTGGTTCTTCTACAATTGTGAGGCCCCTCAAAGACATATTTAATTCCAGACCTGACATTACTCTGTGAGGCCGAAGTAAAGTTTACATGGATACGAGTATTCTGCAGAGATCTAACCCCTGTTCATCAACATACGTGTTTAAATCTTAGGTAACTCAGCAACATGAACAGTCACGGTAGGACGAGGCTCAGGCAGCAACACACCTGCAGTGAATCAACAAGTAAACATGCAATAAAAGAGACAACTTGACTTCAGGGCCGAACATAAATCATTGGGTTCACCTGACGTTGTGTCCAGATACTTTTTGCCACATCACGTCCCTGAAAGGAATTGAGTAATTTTGGAGAGATGAGAGATGAAGATGAGGAAACTTCTTTCCTGTTTTATATCCTGTGTGGTCACTGTGTCACCCGTTAATCTGATGACGACACAGTTCATGTGGAAATGTTGGTTTACGCCTGTGACCTGCACACAGTGACCTCCTTCTCCTCATCTGTCACAGCTAAAACTGTGGTGGGAAGACAACCGACACCACCTCTGAGCCTTCGTGAAGCTCAGAGAGGTGCTGTAGTCGGATCAGTGCGAAGCATCAGCTTCATGTTCCCTGTTCTGTAAAAATGAGAGCTGCAGGTGAGTGGATGGTTTTGTAGTTTCTGTAAACACAGCAGAGAAGCCAAATCAACACAAACGCGCACCAAGGCACCGACTGTTTGCACCAACACAGGGTAAATAATGGCTATTAATGCACACACAGACACAGACCCCTTGGAAATTGAAACCATACATACACACACACACACACACATACATATATATATATATATATAGTGTGTGTGTGTGTATATATATATATATACACATATATACACACACACACAGTGTATATGTGTGTGTGTGTATGTATGTATGTGTATGTACACATACATATGTATACATACATACCTTCATACATATGTATGTAGGTATGAAGGTATGTATGTTCATATGTAAATACCTTCATTCACATTTACAAACATACATACTTTCATACTTTCATCCCTACAAACATATACATACATACATATGTACATGCCTACCTACATACATACATACTTCATACTTTAATGCATACATATATAGATACATTTATACATATATATATACACACAGATATACATATTTAAGTACATACACACACACACACACACACACACACACACACACACACATATACCTACATACATACCTATCTATATGCATACCTGCATTTATACATACAGACATACATTGCATGAATATTTACATACATACATGTGGTCTCCTGTAGACGTTTGACCTCTTGACGTGAAGAGAGCACGTTACCAAACCACCAGTGTGACCTTTGGTTGAGAAGCTGTCAGACAGTCTGGTCTCCAGAGGCTCTGTGCTGCGCTGTTAATCACTATGTGGTAAATACATCCGTCGTTCTCTCAGCTCCATCTCTAATTATTTTGTTCTGGAAACACATGTACACAGAGATACAAACATCTCTAGTTGAAACGTGACCTTTGACCTGCAGAGATTATGAATCTGTCTGACAGGTGAATCCACCTGATGAACAAACTTGTGGATGGTGTGTGTCTGTTCTCTGAAAACCCGACAGCTGCAGATTTAACAGGACACAGCACCTGAATGTGTCTGCACCTGCACACACAAGCAGAGTGTGTGAAGCCCTCGTCCAAGAAGTCGATGATGTAACGTCCCTCCTGACTGGAGCAGGTATGTTTCACTATCAGACCTTCAGTTCTTTTCCATCAGGGAGACTTTCAGCTTCTTCCCGGAGGCAGCGAGGTGTGCCGTTAGGCCTCTGTCATCACAGCTGGGTGGGGTTTTTTATCCCGATAAGCTTCCTGTGGGATAAAATGAAACTCAGTGCGGGAAAAGCACCTGTTTCCGCTCATGATCTCTGCAAGATAACGATAGAAATCCAACTGCAAACAACCTCACTGCAAACGCAACTACTTATGTCAAGACTTGTGTTGCTCAAACAAACACTGCAGTTGTTAGATCATGTAAGTTAACACAGAAACACAGGACTCCCCTGGATAATGTAACATCCTTACAGTCAGTGTTGTACAAGCTCACACTCGACAGGAGCAGCTGAGAGTTCACACAGACGAAAACGACTGAGGTTCATTTCTTTTATTCAATGAGCTGCTCTGAGCTCTGACCATCTCTCTCCAGCACTAAGAAGTCTGAGCATTAGCCGCATGCTAAGTGCCACCCACAGATTATATATAAAGTTTGACGACTCTGTGGCGTTTCTCAGAGTGAGCTCCCCCGTCGTCGCCATCTTGGCAGTGGGGGGGGGGGGACCTTAAATAAACTGAGAATAAAACTGAAGGGGTAAAAAACAGAGCAGCATCTCTCCTCCATGCTTCTGAACACACACAGTTTGTCTGTGTGTGTGTCTCTGTGTGTGTGTCTGTGTGTGCGTGTGTGTTTAATCAGGTATAGCTGGATAGCAGGACTGAACACGCCCGCAACATTTAGTCAGGAATGTGTGTTACCTCTTTGAGTCAACAGTGATCCTGGGGGGGGGGGGGGGGGGGGGCTCCGTGTTCAGCTCTTGTAACTGTTCACTGAAATCAAACCTTTATCTAAAGATATTTGAACATCACTTCTCTCACTCTGCTTCTTCAGTATGTGTTTTTTTCTCGAGGCACATTGACCCAGTCCCCTGGTTGTGACCTTGGTCATATCACCGGGACCACATGAGCACTTCACACTCTGCTGTTACAAATATATGACACATGTTGGGTTTTTAAGGCTGATTCAGATATTTTTAGTGGAAATATCATAGAATTAGGTCATAATCCTATTTATGGTTTCTCCAGCAAAAACCATTAAATGTATTTACATTCTGCAATAATATCTCTATATATTCATTTTTAACTGTTGGTGTTGAAATCCACTGTTCCTGCACAAGAGGAGTTAACATTAAAGGACTTTATCTGGCCTTCAAATTCAGGGTGGCTTTTACATATACAAACATATTTATATACATATTCAAAATGTAAATTCAAAACCATCAGTAGCCACTTGGAACAGATCCTTCTGAGCAGTATGTTTCAGTGTGTTTACCCCCCCCCCGGTGGTGAAACAGTGAAGGTGGACGCATGTTTGCAGTCAGACTCATTTTACTCTGCAGGAGGAGCCAATAACAGCAGGTTACACTCTACCTGTGTGTGTATATGTGTGTGTGTGTGTGTGTGTGTGTGTGTGTGTGTGTGTGTGATTACAGGGTACAGTAATGATGGCCTTGTTGGGTGGAATGGAAGAATGATAACTCACAGCTAAAGATCATCTTTTCTGTTTTTCTCTCTCTGGAAGTTCACTGAGGAAAAAAAACACAGATATAAAATCATCTGTGTGACGTATTCAAAAACTTTAAATGATTGTTTGTCACAAAATCAGCTTTTTCCCAGAAACATACACTGTATGTATGTATGTGCATATGTTCATGTGTATGCATGTAAGTATGTATGGATATGAGTATGAATTAATCAGTGAATTATTCAGTGAAGTTATGTGTGTATGTAATGTGTTTGTATGTGTGTAGAATGAATGAATGTATGAATGTATGGATGGATGCATGTATGTGTGAATGAATCAATGAACTTATGTGTGTATGTGTTTTATTCTGTCTGTACACACACACACACACACACACACACACACACTCTCTCTCCTCTGAGCTCAGCCTTCACACATTTGAGAAGTGTTTAAATTAAACCTCTGCAGGTTTCAACAACTCAAATATGTAATAAACAAACAAAAAAAGCTCAGAAATAAAATATTCCAGGAATGTATTCAGTCTCCAGGGTGTGAGAACCCTTCCTGGCACAGTGATCTGTCCTGACATGATATTTTCTAACTGATGGGAGTGAAGGACGGGAGAATTAATCCAGGTTAATCTGTGTGTATTAATGTGTTCACCTTCACTGGAATGCCACATTTTTTGGAAACAGCAGGCTCGTCTCCAAACCCAGACCCGTCCTCTGCCGGAGTCAGGGCGTCCCCTGGAGGAGCTGATAGTGGGATCCAAAGGAGAGGAAATGCTGCTGCCAGGTCTGGTCCAATTACTGGAAATATTTGTGTGATGATTCATCTTCTGAATCAAATGTCAGTTTCTGTGTCAAAGGGGAAAAGCATTTAGGATGGATTCCATGGTTTGATTTTTGTATTGTTGCGCAGCGATCAATGTGGAATGAACAGAGCAGGGTGAGTTTAATGCAGAACGGAAATCCACGACAACAAAACACACATTTTATCCTTTAAATGTGCTTAATTCCTCCAACAAATCTTAAACACAGAACTGTGGCTACAAAAAAAAGAAGATAAATATCTCTTCTTTATGCAAACTGTGTCCGGGCAATCTCACTCCAATAGGTGTGTGTGTGTGTGTAAGCAGTGCAGAGAGATCAGTTTACTAGATATACAAGCACAGGTCTGTGTTGCATGAAGTCTGGATTGTGTCTGACTTTCTGCAGCATCTGCACGTGGCAAATAAGGTCAACCGGATTTCCCTGTGACACAAAGGGTTCACTGAGTCCTGCTGTGGATGTGCTCCGACGTCATCGACACCTCTCTGCAGGAGAAACACATTTATTCCTGTGTCACCTCCAAACATTATTGCTTGACTTAAATTGTGAGGTGTAAAATTGTCCAGTCTGGATGTGATTTACAGGGACACGCATCTGCCGGTGGGGAAGTCATGTGATCACCAAAGACAGTGGGACTCATCCTTGGAAGACCATGAACCTCTGCACAAAGTTACATCCTGCAGGTAGCTGCTGGGGATTTACGGCGGGAAAACATCCACCTCTTTTGCTTTTTATTGGCCGACTGAGTGCAGTGACCTCACAGCTCCACCCACCTTCAGCCTGAGCAGAGGTCCAATCAGAACAACTGTCTCTACATCAACCTGCTGATGTTCATCCAAAATATTCAGATTATCTGTTCTTCTGTTTCCTCCTGAAGCTCACTGGTGCCCCTTCGCTCTGACCCTGACTCGGTACCAGGAATCATGGGATACGAACTGCTCTGTGGTCGCCCCTGGACGCCTGTGAGCAGTTTCTTATCTGTTGTGTCTGCAGCTTCACTCTGTTTAAACTCCACTGAGGAGACAGAGAGGAGCCAGACACTATTTGCATCAGCCTGTTATTGACATACAAATGAAGAGTTACAGGCTGAAGGACAGGACCGACCGGATCTGACTGCACCAGAAAAAAAACTCCAGACTTCAAACATCCATCATCGGCGTGATGATGAAAATGTACCTGCATCCTCAGGTCCCTGCATGTTACTCACTGTTTTCTGTCTGAGTTTCAGGATTAATGAACCAAGTTTCCTCTAAATCCATCCATCTAAAACCTCTGAGCAAATTTAAGAGTTTAACAGCACAACAACAGGTCACATTTCCTACAGTCCACACAGGTCAGCTTTAATCGTGCCTGTGATGGATTCTCCAGGCAATTTAATTCCACCGTCCCAGCAGTGGGACAGTTTGAGCTTGGTAGAGCTTCTAGTCTTCTGGTCTGGACTGAACTCTGACTTTACACAAGCTTGTTTAATACCTGAAAAGGTATCGTGCACCACCCACACCCGTGTTATTTTCTTGTTATTAATAAAAAAAAAAACAGGAGTGATGTCATCGTGACAAATGCACCAAACCACTGTCGCACATTTTTCCACTTTGAAGACAAGAAGCCGAGTTTCACAACATCACAGTTTATCAGCAGCTGCGTGTTTACACAACACAACAGGTCAGATACACGCTATCTTAGTGTAGACTTACAGATACACACTGTAGTTAGTCATAATGCTCACCTCCCTCTGACACAACAAGTTATACAACACTCAAAGATTTTGTTTGTGGTCACAGATGTTATATCACATTGATGGAAATATTTAAAATGGATTATTTATTTGCTTTTGATAAAAAAAAACAACCTAAAAACAAAGCAAACACAGAAACTGTGGAAGAGAAGAAGACGGCCACAATCTCCCTGACAACCTGACTCCGCCCACTTCCTGCAGGTAGAGACTGTTCACGATGTCCGAACGTTAAACAGAAAAATGAGCTTTAAAGAAAAAAGCAGCAGAAGACAACAGCAAAGAGAAAACACTAATGATAATAAGACGAAAACTAAAACTGTGACACATTGTCATCAGACAGTGTGTGAATGAGTGTTTGCAGTTTCACAATCACTCCCTGTGATGATTTCACATTGTTGAGAAGTCAGACTCGCACTGGATCCATTTTTGGAAATCAACAATCCAGGAAGTATGAGCTTCATCCTTTCCTTGGTTAACAGGAGTTAATATGACTCCTGGCTGTGGAAGCTCAATCGTGCCAGAAGAAGAAAACAATGGACCACAGGTTGGTCACAGTAAAAATAAAAAGCCTCATGGTGAATCAATATTTTAAGTAAATCAAAATTATTAGATTTCATGGGTCAACATTTTGACCCCAAAAGTCAAAATTATAATATGAAAATTACAAGTCATGTCATGTTATGAGAAAGTAAAAGATATAAGATAATCAAAAGTATAAGGTGAAAAATTCGTATAATTTCAAACATAAGAAAAAGTGTCTTAAAATTCTGAGATGATAGAGTCAACATTTTGGCATATGTCGAATAATGAAATCTCAAATTACACTTAAATGATAAAGTTATAAAACAGGAGTTTGAAGTTGAGAATAATAAATGAGATAAGTTAAGACTGATTTACTGTAAATGTTGGAGAAAAAAATGAACTTACCATGATTTTTATTTCCAGCAGGCTAACTTTTTTTTTTTTTTTGACAAAACTTCCATACATGACTGTTAATTCTGGAAATCAGATCCTGACTTCAGTCTGTGGTTTGTGGTCAGTAACATCAACTAAAACTCACAGTTTCCTGTTAAAATGATTTGAACTGTTACGTTTTTATGAATTTATTTTCTCTCTATTTGTTCTTATTTAATAACTTTAAAGTTTAATGCAAAATAGGAGCTGGTTCTTCAGCCTGAAGTAAGGTTTAGGTTTGTTATGATTGGGGTTAAAGGGTAGTTTAGGGTTTTGGTTAAAATTACCTTGTTAAGGTGAGGGAACCTTGGTTGTCATGGTTACAACAACAGACCAATTTTGTGCCAAAAAAATGGCCCCTAAATAAAAAGCATCTTGATCGCTGTCATAACCTGTGAAATGAAACTCTTCAGCTTCAACAACTAAAAACTCCAAAGGAACCAACACTGAACCAAAGTTACAGAGACACAAACATGGGAAGAATGTGAGTTTTTTTGTGTTATGTGCAGAAAACATAACCACAAAACAGTCAGCTGCTGCAGTGTGACGAGGGCCCGGAAATGTTTTGCACAAACAGAGTTGGAGGTTTAAAGCTTTTAACTTGTGTTCAGCACAAACTCAGGTAAAAGTCTGATTTCTCATTTTGACACTTTAACAGCCTAAAGTTGAAAAATCATCTCCACAAATAATGTACAAATGTTCTCATGATTGTTGTAGAACAAATAATAAATCAGTATTTATACACAAATACAATTTATAAGAGCAGACACAGAATAATCCTTTTCACGTCTGTGTTCCTCATCAGCACAAACTCGACCGTCACCGTCAACAGCTGCTGCTTTTTCCCAGAAACACTGTGAGTCTATCAGAGAAGGAGCAGACGCCCACACACACACACACACACACACACACACACACACAGCACAATGAAAAAGCAGAACAACAGGTCACATACTGTAACTGTAAATGTATGTTCCTGTTAACAAAGAGCCACAAAGCAAACCAGAGGGGGGACCATGCAGGATCTGAGAGAGAGGATGGGATTCATCAGGTCCAGCAGCCCAGGGAGCACTCATGATTATCAGAAATAATACAAATACAAACAGTTGATTTAGATAACTGATAACTTTGCAGCAGACATCAGATGGAGATGTACTGTCCACTGTGTCACAGAGGAGCTCATTCATTATAACACAGTCCACTACAACAGAAACATTTTATAGGCTAGCAGTTTCCCTCTGCTTCCAGTCTTTGCTAGGTGAAAGAGATCATTCTTCTCATCTGACTCTTGGGAACAAGAGAATTTCCCAACACACTTCTCTGCTCCTGAACTTCACCGGTCATCAGTGACCTGGTGACCCGGTGACACGGTGACCCGGCTCAGACGTGCTCAGCCTTCAGTCGGATTTCTGCCGTTTCTCAGGCTCCACATTTATCACAGTCAGCTTCAGATAAATGAGCAGAGTCTGTTTGTTCAGGAAATTAATCTGTGATGCAACTGATTCTTCTGAACACTTTGCTCCTCATGAGGACGTCTCTTCATGACTTAATGTTGAGCTGCTCAGAGTGAATCATGTGATTACTGACATTAGAGGAGGAAAAACACTGAACTACAGAAATACAAATGACTAAAAATGTCTCATTTCTCTTCTTCCTGTTTTATTCTACGTTCACATTTTTAGACGTCTTTTATAAAATGAATGAAACCAGCTGAGGATCATAATCAGATGTAGCTGATCTGAATATGAAACACATTCCTTCCACTTATCTCAGTGACATGTTTGTCTCTTATTCACCGTGATGTGAGAACTGGCCTTGAGATAAATGACCACAGAGATAAGAGATAAATAAAATAATCTTCATCGGGTCAAATTAAACATGCAAACAATTGAACAGTGATACACTTCTACTGTTGTGTTACACAACTTTTAATATAAAATGACAGGTGTGGTGTTATGTGCGTATATGTGTGTGATATGTAACATACAGATGAAAAATAGTGACAGAGTGAAAGCTGAAGTAAACAGAATTCTGAAATATATTCTTGTATTATTAAATTATAATATGTTTAATAAATTATAATTTCATTATTTATTACAGTTACATAGACTTTAGATTTAGTTTTTCTGTTCATGTAATTGATTACTGAGTGTTGTGTGTGTTTTACCAGTTTCTTGTCTGTGCTGTTTTTCCTCTGGCCTGCTCTGCCCTCTGCTGGTTGTTCACTGGTGCTGCACCAGCTCCTTCAGTCTGAACACAAACCTGTGATTCCTCCTGAGTCACTGGAGACAAAGCTTCTGGTTTTGTGTTGAATGAAGCTCGAAGATGAAAAAAGTTAGTTAGTTTGGTCAAAACAACAAACACACTTAAAAAATCTAAATAAATAAAATACAATACTAAGAAACTCACAAAGGTAAGAGTAAAAAAAATAACAAAATTGGACCAAAAAACCCCAAAACAAAACAAAAAAATTGTAAAGAACTACAAACTAACATGACAACACAAAAACACCCACAAACAAAACTAAATAAATAAAGAAATTATATCGGAAAAACTACATAAGAACAAAACAAAGATAACAAAACTACCAATTCAAAGAAAATCCCAAACTTACAAAAAGAAACAAATCTTGCAACAAACCACAAAAATACACAAACAAAAACCAGAAACATTCAAAAACACAAAAAATGACAAACAACAATCCAAAAACAAGGAAAAATAAAAACAAGCTTTAATCAATGTGAATGTAAATCAACAGTGACTATGTGCTTCAAATTTTCCCTTGGAGCTCACCGTAACTGCGGTTCTACAAACCCATGGACTGGACTGGACTGGACTGGACTGCAGCTGACACCGGCCCTCGTCCACTCTCGCTGCCCTCGATCCGTCTCGTACAGACCTGCAGCTCACGTGCTGCTGAAGAGGCCGACTGGCAGCTTCAGGGTCACACTCAGTGCTCGTTAACCATTAGCCTGTTAGCCTGTGGATATTACTCCTGATACCTGCTCCCTACAGACTCTGGAGAGACTCAGTGCTGCAGTTAGGTTACACAACTTTTAGCTGCTGTTAGTGTTAATAATTGTTTTGCATTTTGATTTAAATACTTTTATTGTCTCCAGGTCATTTTTTATTTCCACTTCTGTCTTGATACAAGATGAGTTTTGTTTATTTAGGATATGAAGGATGTGGTTTTACTTGCAACTGATCCATCACCTCATGTTAGTGTGTCCTGCACTCTGTGGTTGAGGGGTGGACACAGTATTCACCGAGTGGGGAAAGGCCAGAATAAAATAGCAGAGCTCACCTCACACCTGAACACACCTGAGACCTGCAACACAAGCTTTCGTAGTGTTTTCAGCTCAGATAAATAAACACGTCACCAACAGTGTTTTTGGTACATTGACTGTTTTTTTTTTTTTTTTTATTCCAAACGTGTGTCTATATATTGAACATCAGAGGGCCGGTCCCCTCCTACAGTCACCCCACACGTCAATATCAATAATAATGATAACAACAGAATCATCAGAATAATATTCATCTGTTGTCTCCGTCCTACTAATCAGCTGAGCACTGCTGGTACAAATCTGAGAGGAGGAGCAGAAAAAACATAAACAGCTGACAATATGATCAAACGCACAACAGGATTCACTCTACACACACACACACGCATGCGCGCACACACGCACTGAAATCACCCATTTAAAGTCACATTTTACATCAACATTCCTGTGCGTTTTTATAACAAGTTGTTCACCTCGGCTGCTGCTGGATCAGTTTCTAAACAGATTCTACGCAAGAGGATGAAGAAGAAAATAACCAAACAAACAAACTACAGGCACTGCGCTTCAACAAAATAAGTGTGTCATTGAAAAAAATGTGTAGGAGTTGATTAATATTTGGCTCCTTTGTGTTTGTACATTGCAACCAGGCGACTGTAAAGCAATGACACAAGGAAATGACAATCAATATCAGCACTTATGTTGTGTAATCGGTCGATATGATTTGTGGATTGTGTGTATGGATCCGGGAGATTATCAGCTCTTCAAAGTGGTGAATGATTCATCGTTACATCAACTCAAAGACTCGAGGTTCCCATGAAAATGAAAAAAAATTAAAATAAAGAAAACAAGCAGTAACCAGGTTGGACACAGGAAGGAAATTACAATCACAAATTTTGTTTCGTTTTTTTCAGTTTGGCCTCGAAAGTTTATGTAAATATGTGTGTGTGTGTGGTGTGTGTGTGTGTGTGTGTGTGTCTGTATGTGTGTGTGTGTGTGTGTGTGTGTGTGGTGTGTGTGTGTGTGTGTGTGTGTTTGTGTGTGTGTGTGTTTGTGTGTGTCTGTATGTGTGTGTGTGTGTGTGTGTGTGTGTGTTTGTGTGTGTGTGTGTGTTTGTGTGTGTGTGTATGTGTGTGTGTTTGTGTGTGTGTGTGTGTGTGTGTTTGTGTGTGTCTGTGTGTGTGTGTGTCTGTGTGTGTGTGTGTAGTCTGGGCTCCACTGTTTGGAAAAGCTTTGATCACAACAGCTTCAATACTCACCTAAAATATACAAAACTATACTAAAGGTAGCTCTTCTTTTGGGGACTGTATGAAAATTACTGGATAGAGGCTGAACTTCTACGTTTCATTATTAAAAAAAAAAAAAGCCAGGGATTCGTACATCATATGACCTAAGGAACCAATCTGTGTCGGCCACTGCCAGTTACAAGCTAACAACATAAACTAATAAAAGATGCTAACTATTCTAACGGTTCTGATCCGTCTGCTGGTCTCTGATTCTGGTCTCACCAGACTCCTCATCTGAGTCTGGGTCTGACTGAGGCTCCAACATGAGGCTGAGTCTCTCTGATGTTTCCTCCTGCGTTAGCATGTCTGACGTGTAATTAAGAAGATGTCTGATCATTTATTTATCCATAGACGGGCTCTGGGTATATTATATTTTTATTTTCCAGCTCACCAATGATGATTCAGGCGTCTCCTGACACGCCCCTTTCTGCAGACCGGAACCGCCCCCTTTTGCTCCCATAGACTTGTCATGAAGTATCTTGCTCCGCCATGTAAAACCTTTGTAGGAAGTGTCTGTGGCAGCTTGACAAAAAGTAAGGATGCTTCAAAGGGTCAAAATAGTAGCAGCCAAAGATTCTAGAACGTAGCGCTCTTAATGCTAACATCCCTAGAAAACATGTTAAACAAGATATGAATCACCGCAAAGGATTTTTACAGAGTTTAAAACTTCAGCCTCCAGTTTGCACAGTAGAAGAGGAAAACAAATCAGAATATGATTTGATACAATAAAGGGAAGGTTAGATACGATAATAAAGATAAAAACAAATCTGCTCCCCTGCTCTGCTAAAACATGCAAAGACCCGCCTGCCTTTAGCCAAAATGATAATAATAATAATAATAATTTTCATACAGTCCCTCACAGTCAATGTAGGTAACAGTTTTCTAATCTGAACTTCTGGCGCTGTATTTTCAGATGTAACCCGGCTTCAGCCAGATTTGGCCTGAGTTTGGGATAACTCCAGTTAGCAACAGCCGACCGAACCGGAACTGGACCAGAACTTTAGCTGCTTTGTTTGTGTAATTCAACACGGGTCTGACATGACTTTGGAAATCAGATTTAGCTGACATGTTCTGGCTACATGGGATTCTCATGACATTTACTTTGAAAAACCAATCAGCAGATGCTTCCTCGCTCTTTGGCGGCAGTGTACCGTTCGCTTTGTTCAAACCTGACAAGAGTCGCACAGCAGGAAATGCACTTATTTTCTGAGAGGGAAATGTTTAGGAGGATATCAGTCTCATGTCAGGATGTGGTTAGCCTAGCTTAGCATTAAAACAGGAAACGGGGAAACATCTGGCCTGTCTCTGTCCAAAGGTCAAACATCGTCCCTCATGTGGTGAATCTGAGGCTACATGTGAAATCAGAATTACCTCAGCTCAGCTTCGTACACTTGAGGTGAGTCTGTACAAACAGCAACAGTTTAAGAGCTACGTCCAAATGATGAAAACTGTACAGCTGTTCTGGTGCTGCGTGTGTGCGTGTGTGTGTGTGTGTGTGCGTGTGTGTCCCTCTGTACAAACACCTGGTTCAGTATTCAAACAGTAAAACTTCACTCTCTGTGTCTCTGAATCCTCCTCGCTCGGCACCGAGCGTGATGATTGCCTGAGGCCAGAGGTGGAGGACTGAGTGTGGGCGCAGCAACCGGGAGCCAAGGGTGGCGTCCTTTTGATGGCCACTTCCTGTTTGTCCATCGTGTGATCAGGAGACTGCGAACACCTCAGCTGGTTTAATCTAAAATGTAACATATTTCTTCCTGCTGAGAGGTCGGAGTGGTTGAGTCCGTCCACCCCTGTGGGACAGTTTCTGGTACGACCCACTTTGTTTTAGTGAAAGACCCTGTAAACGGGTCAGAATGGTTCCTCCCCTCCACCCCCACTCATTGGCCGGTTTGGACTGAACCAGCTGTGTCGCTGGGGCCAAAATGTAAAGTTCACTGACCCCTCTGATAGCGTCCCTCAGCTCAGTCGTGCCCCCCGAGTAAGTCTGTCGGTGGGTGTGTTGGCGTCTTGGCAGGAGGCAGCGGCCGGGGCGGTGGAGCAGGTTTGGTTTGACCCCACTGAGGGCTTGCCGTGCCCCCACCCCCGTCACTGTCAGCTCTATCTGTTGGCATTGGGGGAGGCGGGGGCGGCAGGCGGGGCAGCGACATGGAGCCGTGGTGGTAGTGAATGTGGTGAGGGTTGTGGCGGCGGTGGTGGTGGTGGTGACCCGGCGTCATCACTGAGGGAGGGATCCGGGAGCAGGAGGAGGCGGAGGAGGATGAGGAGGGTGGAGGAGGCGGGGGAGGTGTGAGCGTGGCCGGCCGCAGACTCTGGATCCGCCGGCACTCCTGGCAGATCCGAACGTGGCTGCAGCTCTGCAGGAAGCTGCGTGGCGGGGCGGGTGGAGCCACCAGGGCTGACGCCGGAGGTAGGGGAGGGGTCGTGCTGGTGGTGGCGTTGGCGCCTAGCGGGTCCTCCAGGAGCCTTTGTGGCCCCGGGCCCAAATCGGGGCCTCCTGCCATACCTCCCCCCAGCCCTGCCAGCCCGCCCGTCAGCGGGCCGGCGCCGCTGTACAGTTTGCCGTTGCTGAGACGCATCTCACGGACCAGACGGATGGGGCGAGGGGCGGCCAGAGCAAGGCGGGACGGGTGGCGCAGGACTCCACCCCCAGCGCTGCTCAGAGGCCGGCGGCGACGAGAGCGGGAACTCTTCTTACAAGAGACGGCGTTACGAAACTCCGTCAGCATCTCCTGACAGACGGAAACCTGAGGGAGAGAGAGAGACAGAGAGAGAGAGACTTACATCTACATCAAGCCTCATGACATCATCAGTATTATTAATACAACTATTAACAACATATTTTATTTCTTATTTTTTTCTTCTTTTTTCTTTTGTCCTTGTTTTGGAAAAAACTACCTGGATAAAAAAATGTGTGTGTGTGTGTGTGTGTGTGTGTGTGTGTGTGTGTTCATGTGTTCATATGAGGGGAGAGAGAGAGTGAAGGTATGAGCGAGCAGGACGTCAACACATTATGTTCTGGGTGTTTTTATCTGAGCCAGTGTTAATGCTCTGCAGCTTCCCTCAAACCAATGTTATCTGTAAATATGGTTTTGTCTGTGTGTGTGTGTGTGTGTGTGTGTGTGTGTGTGTGTGTGTGTTTGCCCTATAATCTGTACAATAGAAAACAGCCGTGGCAGAAAGTCAAATAAATGACAGATAAAAAAAAGAGCAAATGAAAGTCAGAAAACTGACTCTGCAGAGGACGAATGAAGGAACAACAGACTGACAGCTGGAATACAGAGAGAGAGAGAGAGAGAGAGAGAGAGAGAGACAGAGAGAGAGAGAGAGAGACAGAGAGAGCAAGAGAGAGAGCGAGAGAGAGAGAGCGAGAGAGAGAACGAGACAGAGAGAGAGAGAGAGAACGAGAGTGAGAGAGACAGAGAGAGAGAGAGACAGAGAGAGCAAGAGAGAGAGCGAGAGACAGAGAGAGAGAACGAGAGAGTGAGAGAGACAGAGAGAGAGCAAGAGAGAGAGAGCGAGAGAGAGAGAGAGAGAGGCATCTCTGTCTTCTTCCTGTTTGAGAATTCAAATTCTGATTCAGGTTCATATCGAGCTTCTTTGTCAAGCCACACTAATCAATATTTAATGAGAATTTGGGTTTTGTTGCTCAGAAGAACAGGAACTCTTACTGCACCTTAAACATATATCAATCGTATCATTGTTCATACAGGAAGACGTGTTTTCTGTAGTTATGATATTCAGGAGTTATGATATTATGATATTCACACATGCTTTAATCGAGGCAAATAAAATAATAAAATACAATAAAAATAAAATTTGCCACCGAGAGTGAAACTTGATGAACTGTATCATGATTTTAAATCTCACAACACAATGCAAAACAATGCAACAAATAAAAAAAATGTAAATTAGAATTTGTCTGCTCCACAATTTGCCTCCTCTGAGTCTGGACAACAGGCTGCAGTTGTTCCTGTCTGCTGAAGCACTGAGGTACTGACAGGAAGCAGACGCAGCTGAGAGCATCAGCACCATCGCCATCAAGCGTCCTGTACCATGTTACACAGTTTGCCCCAAAGTCAGCTTCACAACAACAACAACAACAACAACAACAACAACAACAACAACATGACTTTAACAATGGAGCCATTCAGCAGAATGGACGAGGTTAACGAGTGACTTGAATGAAGCTCATTCTGATGACACTGGACAGGCACACAGGCGAACAGGCGGACGACCTACTGAGGTGTTTGAGCTGAGGTTGAGGCCAGGGGCGGGGCAGGAGGAGGAGGAGGACGAGAGAGGAAGAGGAGGAGGAGGAGGAGGAGGATGATGAAGGTTTACCTCGTCCGTCTCTGCGGTTCGACGCGTCGACCACACAAACTCCATGATGGCCACGAAGACGGCGATGATGAGGCCGCAGATCAGGACCACAAAGATCCCACCGATGTTCTCCATGCCGAGGCCTGAGACACACAGAGAGTGATGACATCATTCTCATATTAATCATTGAAAACCACAAATATATCTTAAATATCTCTTCTATTGAAACTATGTTGAAAGGCATTGTGGGAAATGTAGGAAATCATCTTTCAGGCTGTGCTTCAACAGATTAGCCAGCATGCTAACATGCTGATGCTTAGCAAGTATAATGTTTACCATATTCACCATTTTAGTTTAGCATGTTAGCATGCTAACGTTTGCTAATTAGCAAAATATTGCTGTGATATGCTAACCTTCGCTCTAGCATGCTAACACCACCCTTAGTAAATGCTTCTTTCTCCTTCTCATCCTGAGAGAATCATGTTTGAGTATTTTTAAATAATTCTCTTTCCTCTTCCTGTAAAAAAAAAAAAAAGTTGTTCTCGGGATCAGTTACATAATTTTATCCAGTCAAATGTGATGTGGGGCGAGTCGCTGACTTTTTAAGCTGGAAAAACTGTGGTTGAGGTTTAAGCATCCTCCTCCTCCTCCTCCTCCTCCTGTAATGACACAGGTGAGGGAGGTGTGTGGAGCCACCAGTCCTCTACAGCTCCGTAATGTGCTTTATAAATACAGATTATTATACTGTGTCACAGATCTAGTCACATGTAAAAGAACCGATCAAAATCCTTCTTTCCAACATATTTCATTTCACATTAAATTCACAATTTCACTGTGACTTAAAACTTATTATGAAATCAGTGTGTAAATAAATAATTTAATTATAAAATGCTATAAACAAGGTTTCATCTGACAAAATGACAAAGAAAAATATACAAAAAAACCCCCCCAAAAAAACAAGCTGGATTTTAGCTTCTCATCTGAAAGGCCTGAGCTCATAACATGTCTTCAGAGAAAGGACTGAAAGCTTTTAATTTGGAGGATTTTCCTCACAGTGTCTTTCTATAATTGTGAGGACATGTGGGGCCTAAAACAGTAACACACACTTACTGTAATCAGCAATAAAAAGACACTTCATTAGTCTTAATGGGTCTTAACAGGATCTCAGTGGCTTCACACACACACACACAAACAGACACACACACACACACACACACACACAGACACACGGACACACAAACAGACACACGCAGACACACAGGGACAGTGACACTACGTTCCCGCTCTGGGAGCTGTATGAACAGATGACGGAGCAGCGGATCAATACTCAGACTGGACTCACATTCCTGTTACGATCGACTGATGAAACTATGATCAGAGTGAGAAAGTCGAACTGTCTCGTCTCATTACAATGAGACAAAATAAACGTACGTGGATCGGTAATGGAGACACTGAAGGAAAAATTCTGTTGTCACAATCAATTGAGAAAGAAAGACGGAGGATCGATGGAGGCGGACAAAAGGCAGAGACAGAGAAACAGGACGGTGGATGATGAAGGCTCTGTGGTGTCTGTTTTATGTTTTTGTCTCATTATGAAGACGAACAGGACATCAGCCTCACACACTCCCCGCTTGTCTCTTTACCCCCCCTGACATTTGTTCACCATGCTGCCCCACTTTGCTCAATAAAGTTATTGAAGATGGAAACTAAAGCTCAGCGTCAGTTAGCAGACTCCAGGCAGGGGACGTACGGTCGACTGAGACCATCACTCTGTCTGCAGACCACTGCTCTTGTCTGGAACAATAAGTTCAACTAATAACCTGCCATAGCTTCCTCTATAATGGACTCTCTGGATCTCTGTCCACTCACAGAAATGTCTGTGTTAAAAAATCCCCGAAACCTCCAAACGTGTCTCCACAAACCGACATCACAGCTGTTCTCCTGCAGAACATCTGGCTGCAGAGTGTGCTGACTCTGTCTTCACACTCTGGTGTTACATGAACACTCAGACGTGGAAACAGCTAATTGTTGTGCATCTTTTAATGATTGCACCATCTGCTGCTGCAGCTCGTCTCGTTCTTGAGGTTTGGTTGTTTGGTTTTAGAGCAGAAAAGTTGAATCACTTACTCAGCAGATTTATCAATGACAATTTTTATAATCTGTGAATCTATACAGGCAGCGGTTCCCGAACCTTTTCTGCAAGGCCCCCTCTTTTAAAGAAACACACTCTCAGACACGTTCTTCACTTCATTGTCTGTAATTAGTAAATTCTGCAACTTCAGTGCAACATCTTACTGAAAGAACTATATAAAGAAGAATAGAGTCACTTTTTGAGTGGAAGCTATTAAAAGCAACACTGCAGCATGTATCTGCTGCATCTGCTGCTTTCAAAAGACTTTCTCAAAACTGCCTCACTGCACAAAAAACTCCTCGGGAATAAAAACCTGAACAACCTGCAACAATTCCACTTCCTGGTGCCGCAGTCTTTTCAGTGTCTGCAGTGGGCTTCTTAGTGCTGCAGAGCTTCTCATGCAGCCGTCACTCTGAGCTCATCCTCAGCGTCCAGCTCTGATCTGGATTTTGTCTTGACTGAGGCGACTGCAACCGCTCACACAGGTGGGAGGAGGCAGAAGGAAGGAGTGTGTCAAACTGCAGCCTCGTGGTTGAATCAGAGGGGACATCGATGAACCGTTCTTCTTCTGTGGTGCTGTTCTTGTGAGTGATGTGATTTTATCTTCCAGCCGTGGAGGGCATGTGTTGGTGCCCTGCATGTCCAGATTTAGTTCACAGAGTTTCTGAAACAAACATCTGAGGGGTAAAGAGAGATGCAGTGACACCCACCTTTGGCTCGGTGGTCCTCCTCTTTGGGGCACTGTCCTCCCTCCCACCAGCGTCTCTTCAGGATCTCCAGCCGGTTGCTCTCCTGCAGCTGTAGAATCCCCAGAGTGATCTCGTCTCTGTACGGAGAGCCTGAGGAGGAGGAAGAGCCGAGTCAGATTCAGTCAGGACCCGAGTTACTGAGGTGGTCGTTTTCTCAACCCTTGGATATGGCCCAGAGCAGTCACTCCTGAAGTAGCGTCCCAACAGCGGCAGGTGTACCAGCCCTTGGTTGTCATGGTTACAATAATAAACACAAGGTCTGTACCAAGAGCGGTGTACCTACCTTCGTCACCATGGTTACTATAATAACAGTCATGTCTTGGTTAGGTTTAGGTAAAGATGATGATTTGGGTTAAAATAAGTTCTTCCTCAACATTAGACGATCTTTGTTGCCATGGTAACAATAATAACAACGAACGGTCATGGATGATAGAAACAACATAAACTGCTCCTGTCTCATGGGAATCGAACACCGCTCTCCTGGGTCATATTCATCCATCCACCCCAACCTCCTCCTGATGTGGACTTTGTTGCTCTATAAACTACGTCACCGCACTTTCCCCTTTGCTCCTGTCGTCATCACTACGACCACTAGATGTCGCCTAGCAACAGAACCTAACTATGGGTCATAGTGACCTGCTGACAGACGACCTGTGGGCTCGTTTTTACAGGACAGTCCGGAAACTGAAACTGTAAGAAACGTCTGGGTTTCAAATGTTTTAATATTCAACCACAGAGTTTCTCTGTAAATCCCAGTCAGGTCTGATGAACACTCAGCGCTGCTGCTTCAGCTCTTTACTTCAGTGTTTTCACTGAAGAATAAAGTCACTCTCAGCCCGAGTTCACCTGCTCGCCTCTGCTTTGTTAAACGTGTGTGGAGCCGCACTAACAAGCGCAGCAGGCTGAAACGTGAAGAGCACAAACAGAGACGAAGCAGCAGCTGCATCTTTTATACAAATCCAACATGTTCTCATCCTGCACCTGAGGTCTGTTCACCGCCCCACCCCCCCACACCCAGAGGTTATTCTCATGTCACTAATGTACAGCAGCACAAATGTCTGTTCTGTTAGCTTCATGCTAATATAAATCCTACTGCTCCCTGTCATTAATACTTTGTTCAATGCAGCTGTAAATTAGTGAACCTTCAGCCTCACTTCCTCTCTCATCCGTTCCTCTTCCATTAAAATGTGACACTGACTTTCAGAGTGACAGACAGCAGGAAGTGAGTGGCTGTGTTGTCAAGGTAAAAGACAAGTGAAGTCTCTGACACAGTGACGGCTCTGTAACTGGTCAGATGTTCTATATTTCACAGATATGGAATATCCCTCCTCCTGACTTCCTCTTCTTTCCTCTCTTAACAAAACTGATATATGCCTCTTTTATGAAAGACTGGAGCCTTAATCAAAGCCTTGAAGCCGAGTACCTCATTTGACAAGTAAAAAAAAAAAAAAACTTTTTTCCAAAATGGATGAATATGACTTCAGACATGAAGCCTGTTTTCATCATCTCAGACTCTTTGGGCTCTGTTTTAACAACCCAGAGCTCGTGGTCTGAAGCACTGAGTTGGATGGAAGTAGTTTGGGTTGGATGGCTCCACTTTCAGCTCCCAGAACACAAAATGACTCTTTATTTTTAAAGCCGCTGCAGGTTTTCTATGTTTTTCATGGCACTCAGCAGAGTTTCCCCAGGAGAGCACTGCCTAACCAGGGCACCGGGGTGATCCTGCTGCTTTTATTTGCATCAGTTAGCACAGGGGCTGACTGACAGGCCGGTCTCCCAAAAACTCTCCCGCTGTTCCCTTCCCTCTCTCCACATCTGCTCGTCCACCCTCCATTAACTATGCTAATGTATTCACTAATACTTATCACCAGAAACAAGTCTGTGTCAGACGACAAGGTGAGGGGCCAGACGCCGGCAAAAGGCAGAGCCGGTGCCAACCTGGCGTGAGGATGGATTTAATTTGCCAGGAACAGCAGCTGCACAAAGAATATGACCTGGTTAACGGCTGAAACAGAACCAACACACAAGGTGATGCACCGGGCGAAACACACAGCCTCAATGTATTACACACAAGATGTGATGTGACAGGAGACGAAACACATCCAGACTAACGTTTACACTTCATCTCCAGGAGGATTTAAAACATTCATCTGGTGGAAATACAGTTTTATTTTAATTCATCTTAAAGCTCCACACAGTCTAAAGGTAGTGATTGCTCTCAGCCCCACCCCAAGCTCCGCCCACCTGGGCCCACCATCCAACCTTGCAGGATTTCTCTTCTTTGGTTACGTTTGCTATATTTTTATTGGATAAGAAAACAGTCTGTGCCTTTAATTTTGGTGAAATTATGTTTATTCCTATATGAATATTTCAAAATCAGTTGAAGTACATTCCAGCTTCGACCTGGCTCGCTCGCTGCCTCCTACTGCCACCACCTCTCTCTCAGCTCTCATTAGGCCGGGTTATGGTCCCGTCCACTCACCCAGAGGCATGCCGATGCCGTAGCCTTTGGTGTCCAGCAGTCCTCCGATCTGCGTGAGGTTGCAGTTGAGGCTGCGGTAGTACTCGTTCATGGTGCTCTCCATCAGGAAGGCGTACTTGGAGTTGAGGACGCGGGCGATGCCCTCCTCAGTGCTCTTCACAAACACGCTGGGCTGCTTGGAGTACATGTAGTTCCACATCCGCTGGTACGTCTGGTACCGCGAGTTCTGGAGGAGGATCAGAACATGTTGGGTTGGGTGTTTGAAGTTTTTAAAAAAAAATTTATAACCTGTATTGGGTTACAACTGTTAAATGAAAACATATCACGATGTGTCTGACATATGTAGTTTACAGACAGGGCCAAGTCTTTGTGGGGCCATGAGGAGAATTTGATTTGGGGTCCCACCCCACTGCCTTAGCGCCTCTAATACTATTGACTCTTGTTGGTACTTGATCGTTCACAAATGTGCTTAGTGGTTTAACAACTTAAATCAAAGAACATGTTGCCAAGGACTATACAGCTAGGTGTTGTGCATAATAAATAAATACAATGAAAACACAAAATTAATAATGCACAGTGTATTCTTCAGTATATTTAAATACAAATGAATGAGTCTCACCATGAAGAAGGTCATGGTGGAGCCCCCGTGGATGGTGCCGTACTGGATGTTGGTTTGGTCAGCTAGATCGTCCGCAGACTCGATGGGAACCTCCATCCTCTGGACAGTGAGAAACGCTGCCAGGTTGGCCGTGTAGGAGGAGATGATGATGAGGGTGAAGGCCCACCTGAGAGGAGCAGAGAGGAAGAGCGGCGTTAACCTTTATTTACCCCGAGAAACTCTTTTTTCTCTCTCTCTCTCTCTCTCTCATTAAGAGCTGCAAGTGGAAAAGCAGGAGAGAGACAGATGGAGAGCTCTGCAGGAAACGTCAGGAGCTTTAGGTAAAAATCATCAACCTAAAGATGAACTCGGGCTGTAGAGACGAGCAGGACGTCTCCGCTGCAGAGGAAATGAGACGGAAGTGATGAGCAAGGGAATTAGGAGGAGAGGGGGAGAGGATGGAGGCAAACAGAGAGAGGGAAGGAGAGAGAGGTGAGGAGAGTCGTTATCATTGTCATGGACTAAATCTAACGTACACCACACCGTCTCTGGCAGCGTTCCCTCTCTTTTCTAAAGATCATTTCCAGGACTTTTCCAGGACATTTCAGTTATGACTCATATGACAGACAGGAATCACACCAACATGTTCCTGTCTGTGGAAGTCTGATTTAAAACAAGTGCAGTTTATATTTGGTTTATCTATGAGATTATCTCCTGAAATCATCATCAATTCTAGTTTATAACCTAAGCTTTTTTCTTATGAACTATATTAACCATTGCTGCCTGAACACCAATAACTAAAGAGTCTCCTACAGTTTTTCCTGCTGACAAATTGAGACCGAACTTTAGCTAAATGTAGATTCAAAGTTGAGTTAGCTCAGATTATTTACTGCTGCTGGGTCTGATCAGTTTAACTCACTTTAGCCTCTTTACTAGTAACAGGAAGTGACGTTATTAACCAGGTTAACCACACCCACTGTGAGCTACTGCTCATATCTTAAGTCATATTATGGTCTGTTTCACCTGAACAACGCAGCATTGGGTTTGAAGGGACACTAAGATGCCAGCAAAGTAAAACCAGCTGTTAGCGAGTATTTAGCATGTGTTTGACGAACACACAGTTGGCTCCTGTTCATTGCATTGACCTGGCTTCACATTTATTATTATCAACTCTCAGCAATGACCAACACATCTGAAACCTTTGAAACCAGAGTTGAATCACAAAATTTAAACCTTTAGCTACAGGCTAAACAAGCTAGCAAGCACCTGAGCCAAACATGCTAACACATTATTCAAAAGTTTTAAACAAGTTCATCTATATACCTGATAAAAATGACCACAGTTAACAACAATAGAGACATTTAAAGGATAATGTAACTTTATTCTTCAACCTGCTACTTGATATGACTTCAGGGTGCGTTCAGAGCTTTGCCAAACAAAACCAGTAACAGCCTATTCAAAATACTGTTGTTCACAAACTAGCCTGAACATCGACATGATCCTGAACATAACTTTGCCCTAAAATAGGAGAATGTTGTTATCATTTTTCAGGACAACACATTATTTCCCAGGCATTTTACTTTTTCTCTCATTTTCTTTCTGTTTTCCATGACTGGAAAACTGCTCAGCTGTTTTCCAGGTTTTCCAGGATGTGTGGGAATCCTGCTCTCATCAGTGTAATGTCACCAGATTCATGACCTGAGTCTGAAGTCATGTGACTGGAGTCCACCTCCCTCTCCACTCATTTGTCGATAAGCCTGCAACTTCAGTTCTACTCTTTTCCTTTGACTAATAGTCAGTCAGTCATCAGGATGCTGCAGTTTGTGCCATAGCTATCATGAGTTTTTATGGGGCCAAGTGCCCAGTGAGGCTGAGAGCTGTCAGAGAAAAGATGCTGATGGCCCCTCCAGTCCCTCCAGTATCACTCCACCATCTGTCTGACCACAGCAACTGGGACTGAGGGAGGCAGGGGGAGGAGAGAGGAGAGGAGAGGACAGGAGAGGAGGGGAGAGGAGAGAGAGGACAGGTTTTGGAGAGTACCGTAATAGTAATTTTCATCTCCACAGCCGACAAGAGGACGGAGGTAAATATTTAATATTTGTAGATTCAGGGTGGTGAATCTACAGGAGGAGGTGAGGAGGAGAGGAAGGTTCAGGACAGAGGAGCAGAAATAAAAAAGAAGAGAAATCAACATCATCATTTTTATGAGCGCCACTTTGCCATCTGTTCATCTTCAGCTGATGCTCCTGAGGGAGGGAGGGAGGGAGGAGAGGACGAGGAAACGCTTGGTTTTAACCACGAGTTAAGTGTCTGCGATGTGAGCATCGTTCACTTCAACAATCTGTGTCTGTCCTCAAATGTTCCTGTTACTGTCAGTGAACTGTGACCGTTAACGCTCCACACACAACATTCACAGAGGCTAATGTCAGCTTGTTCAGGATAATGTAAAATAATTTAGAAATATACAAACATCATTTCTAGGACACAGGGTTGCTCACTGATGATGTGCGGGCTTATTTCTAGGTTTAGGGGAGGAACAGAGTGGGAGAGCTGCAGTGTTGTAGCTTCATCTTCCTGTGTGTGATGTGACAGTTCACTGCGATATGTCTGGTGTCAGACCAGCACACCTGTCTGACACCTGTAACCACAGGAAAGCTAGTTAGTTTTTCTTTCAAACCTTCCTCCGTTGTTGTTGTGGTGTGTTCACACTCTGAGGCTGACCTTGCTTCACTACACCCACACTTCATCTGCTTAATTGCATCTCACTGATTAATTGCTGAGCTTGAGCACGACCGACATTCTGCAGGTACACTGGACGAGTTAGAGACAGAGGTACAGTGATGTAAGAATACATCCTGTCTGCGCCGGCAGAGGAGGGAAAGCACCTGTCACCTCAGTCCTCCATCAGCGTCACACTGAAGGTTCCGGTCACAGTCCGGCCGTGTGCTCAGAGGGACATACGGAGGTGCAGCAGTTGAAATAGATGAAGATAAACTTGAAGACACTCTACGTTTGTAAAGCATGAGTGAACTGTAAGTTGTTATGTTTCTGGAGGCATCTAATCCCACCCCCCCCTCCCCCAGGTACGAACCAGACTCCACTGACGCAGCGTGTGGACAGAGCCCGGGGCATGATCTCTGAGCCCTGCTGCATGAAGCCGCCCACCGGGAACCACAGGCTGTTCCCCAGCGTGTACTGGTTCTCCAGGATGTCCCGCCGCTCCCGCAGACACGGGTGAGGGTTGTACCACTCATAGGGGCTGAGCCTTGAGAGAGAAGAGGGGTGGGGGAGGGGGTGAGGAAAAAAAACATAATCAAAGACGTTAGACGAGATAGCAGAGACTAGACTTAGCCCACTTCCTGAGACATCACGTTCTCTCCAGGGGTTGGACTCTTCCACTGTCACATGACATAAAACAGCTTCTTATAACTGGCACAGTGAGCTCCCCCATCCAACATCACCACACTCCATAATGATTCTGATTAAAATTCACATCTTTTATTCTCCAAATAACACAGAACATGTGCTGGTTCTGCTTTTTAACGGACCTCTCAACCTGTGTGGTGCTTTCACTCAGATACTGACTACACCTGTTTTTAAGATTATTTTCTCAGAGGCTACAGGATGTTTTTACAAATGTGTTTGTCCCACCTGTCACACAGAGTTAAAGTGAAGAGACAGGAAACAGAAAGAAACAGATTCATTCAGATGTTCTACACAAAAGGAAAAAATATAATGACTGTGTTCAGTGTTAGACAGTTTGACTGAGGTGGTTTAATGTTACTGGAAGAGAGAGAGGCAAGCAGCAGAGAGACCTTCACTTACTGAGACTAAAATACAAGTGACAGCAAACCACAGCAGCAGTTTGTCATGTTGTCGTGTTACAAAGACAAACACATCTCAACAATTTAACTGAAACTACAACCTTTTTCCTCTGAGCAACAGGACAAATATTACAAACAGAAACTCAGATTTTCTGTTATTTATAGGTGTAAACATCCAGTGTTGAGTTCTACACTACACTAGTCAACACACACACACACACACACACACACACACACACACAGTAGGTTGTGTTACCTGGCGGCGAGGAAGAGGACGCAGCTGACGGCGAGGTAAGCCAACAGCATGAAGAGCCAGACAGCCGGAGAGAAGGGATCCAGGAAGGAGAAGTAACCTGGTTTACGACCCTGACACACACACACACACACACACACACACACACACACACACACACACACACACACACACACACGATTATTAAAGTTAGTGAAACAGCAGTTTGTTCTTCCAGCTCTTCAGTGAAGCTATTGAATGTTTACACTGACTGAAATATTCAAACCCAGGACTCATGTTTTTATTTCTGTCCCATTACAACAATATTCTATTGGTTCTATCATGTTGGTGTTTTTACATCTGTGATCATTACTGTTACTGCGCAGAATGAATCCACTGTAAGTTTGAACAAAGCTTGCACCATGAAAACCTGAGACTGCTGTTTTCTCCAGGAAAACGACAAACAGCACGAAATGAGTCTGGATTCCAGATGAGGAAATGATCATGAGTCAGTTTCAAATGCAGTGGCTCACAAACTCTTCTGTCATTTATGTGTAAGTACATTGAGACACTAACAGCACTTGTTTTGTATGCGAGTCCACAGACCGGTGGTGTTCTGACCCATGATGCATCAGGATATGTTGCTTTTCTATTTCCAAATGTCAACAGAGAAAAGCAGCAGTTTTATCACATTCACCAGATCCGCTCGCCATAAATACTGTATCTTGACTGCTTCTTCTGGCTTGGACTGAAAAAATTGATTAAAAAAAAAAAAAGTTTGAATGATTTTGCAGGGTTGGGTGTTTTTACAGTATTTACCATGACCACAGTTTCTCTCCTCTCTGGTTAACAGTTTCAGTTTGTTCCACCTCTTACTCAACAGCTGTGTCTCAATTCAAGGACCAAAGCTGTGGCCCTTTGCAGCCGCCGTACACCGTGAAGACCAAACTGAAAAGAGACTGATCCATGGAGGATTTCACTTTGCATCACCAGCTGTACCCACCTGTACTGTTCCATTGCAAGGCTTGACTTCTGTTGCCAAGCAACCTTAACAACACACAACTTTTTTTTTTTCCACAAAACTTGAGGTTTTAAGGTCCTTGGGTTTAACAGTTGTACCTGAAACCCAGTACATACATTTAAAAGCGTGGGCGCTGTGACACAGTCAGTTTTCAGATGCAGCCTCCGAAGGATGAGACCCTGGGACACGGCTTTACTGTGTATTTACTGTACCATGTAAAATAACATACACTCACTGAGCACTTTATTAGGAACACCTGTACACCTGCTCAGTTCTGTAATTATCCGATCGACCAATCATGTATCAGCAGCTTAAGGCACAAAACCTTCAGGAGCTTCAGTTGATGTTCACATCAAACATCAGAATGATGTTGAGGGTGATCTCAGAGTTTAGGGTAGATGAGGATTGAAATCCTTTACCTGTGTGTATTTGCTGGTTCTAAACATTAAATTCAAGTGGAAAAGCATGAAGTTTAACATCAGAGGAAGTTCTTATGTCTGCAGCTGACAGTGGTGAATTGTGATAATGACCATCTGTCAGTCACAGCGGCGCACATAAAACTGTCGACGTCTGAAGCTTAGAAGCACATCCCTGTCTTTCAGATTGACAGCTGTGTATTTTGGGAAATTACAGTGTTGGAATATGATGATTTTCCTTTTTTTTTCTCCTCAGCTCGTCACATTTTCTCAGCATGTAAACCTGCAATTGAAATAAAACAACAAAAACAAGATAAACCAGTAAACTGCAGTTACAAGCTTTTAATGACTGTGAGCTGATGTTCTCCGGTGAGTGGCTTCCCATCGACCCATTTCATCACCTCCCCTCCCCTCCCCGCTGTTTATGATGCCTGGTCCCCCCTGTTGTCCCCCTGAAAAAGGATTTGGCAGCAAAGAGAGTCGAGGAACTCCCAGATTGGACCCAATCAAAACAGATGATTGGAGCTGGAATGAAGGCAATCAACTTTTGTCCATTCTGGCTCATTTAAAAGAACATCATGTGAGGTTTGGCAAATATCTGAGACAATTATCTAATGCCAGGCTGCTTTGTACCTCTGAATCAGACTTAGATGTTCTGTGTAGACAGCTGGATCACATGTTAAAGGTAGTATTGAGAGATGGATTAGTTCCGGGTCTTGCTCACGAGTGAGGGTAAGATGGAGCGGGAGACTGACGGATGGATTGCTGCAGCGTCAGCAGTGATGTGGATGCTGTAGCGGAGCGTTGTGGTGAAGAGGTCGATACACCGGTCGATCTTCGTTCCAACCCTCGTCTATGGTCATGAGCTGTGGGTGGTGACCGAAAGAATGAGATGGCGGCTGAAATGAATTTCCTCTGAAGGGAGGTTGGTCTCAGGCTTAGAGACAAGGTGAGGAGCTCTGACATCTCGGGGGAGCTCAGTGTTGAGCTGCTGCTCCTTCATGTTGCAAGGAGCCAGTTGAGGTGGTTTGGGAATCTGATTAGGATGCTTCCTGGGCGCCTTCCTTTGGAGGTTCTCCAGCACATCCAACTGGGAGAAGACCAAGGGGTAGACGCAGAACTGGCTGGAGAGATGACACATTCCATCTGGCTTGGAAACAACTCGGGATCCCCTAGAAGGAGCTGGAAAGTGTTGCTGGAGAGAGGGACGTCTGCAATACCCTGCTTAGCCTGCTGCCGTGACCCAACCTCAGATAAGTGGACGAAAATGGATGGATGGATGGGTGGGTGGTTGGGTGGATGGGTGGGTGGATGGACTAACATATTGTTGGTTTGAGTCTGTACATGAGATTTGGTGACACTAAGAAAAATAGAGAGTAGCACCGTGGAGCCTTATACTTTCAACAAAACCACAAGCAAACAGACAAAAAAGTTTCTCTCCGTCTGATTAATTTCCTCTGTTCTTTTCAAACTACAGAAAAGAAGAAAAGCAGCATTTCAAAGTCAGCGGCCAATTTCTCCAACTTGACAGCAAAAGGTAATTTTTTCACAAACACTGAATTACAACATCTATTTGCTGTGTTTTGGATATTTCTTCCTCTGCAGGCAATGAAGATTCTCCAGCTACATTACTTCAGTACATGATGAGTTGTGGGCCATAATCCTCAGAGCTTGTTCTGACCTGATGTGGTATCAGGGAGGCGGGTTTATTGCATCAGGACACTGCAGCTGTGGCGCCTATCATGTAAGCTGTCAATCACCAAAACTCACAACACTCTCTTTGAAGAACTTTCCCTGTAGTAACTGGGGCTTTGAAATTCTCCCTGCAGGCTCCTGAAACCAACTGAGATGAACCAAAGAAAGAGGAAACATGCCACATGAAGGTAACAGCAGAGAGATGTCTTCAGGTGTATTATTATTTGTATCTATTTCAGAGGTTTGGTTTTTCCACTTATAAAAACAAACCTTAACCTATAGTGATTAACATGAAACAACATACTGAAACAAGTTTAAAGAGGTTGACAGGAATCTGTTCCTGTGACCACAACATGTACCAGGTTGGACACTTTACAGAGAAAACCTCAGTGCTCTCTGTACCTGGTTCTGGAAGTAAAAAGTCCCACTGAGTTTTCCTATAGACTTGTTAGGTGACTCACAGTTGGAGCTCTTTTCTGACTTGTATCAACAGGAAACTCTCCTGGTTGAATCATCTGCACAAACAATGAACAACTGCGTTAGAAAATAGTGGAAATAAGTCAAAGGTACACCCCTGTGGACAGACACCTTAAGAGAGAAGTTAACTACACTCCCAGGATGCATTTCACTAAGAAACATCCAGTAACAAAGGTTGAAATTCTGTTGTGACAGTGAGCTGAAGCTTAAGGTTATGATGTTCACAAATTCAGCTGACAAAGTGTCATTTTGTCAAAGTGAGTCAAAGGGTGCTAGTTTCAAAACGATGCAGTCATTTCCCGTCCAGCGCCCCCGTAGTTTAAACAGCAAATACTCTTGCGCCCGTCTGAGCACCGATGGGCATGTTGGTCTTAAAATGAGCTGTGGTCACGTGCATTTTTGGCAAATTGCTATGCTGCAGAATGTGACTGTGCAGTTGACCAACAAAAGCTTGATCTGAAGTCAGTGGTGCAGTATGTCACTGTGCAGCTGTTCCACAGTGCTTCACCAGAGCCATGACCCAAGACCGCCCACTGTGTTGACACCAGGCTGCACTATAACCACACACACACCTTTACATCCATCAGACTGGTCGGTTATAACTCAATATAACATGGAGATGCCCACAAAGTCCGTGCACCTAAGACCTACAATCTAGCACTTATAATAATAACAATAATATAACAATAATTTATCATTCAAATATTAACTGAGGATGCAAAGCATGGACTGCATCCTAAGTTTAATATTTAGCACCAGGCCTGTTTGGTGGAAACCTGCTGGTTTCCTCTACAGAGAAGCGCTCTTGCTCACTACCAGGCAAATCTGCCGTTGTAATAGCAGTCTGCTAAGGTGCAGGTGCCCATGATTCAACCCCTCTGAACCATGGACCTGGCACTGAGGCAGTTCTTTTCTGGTTAAAACACAGCCCCACACATGTGCGGTGAAGAAGCTGTTACCATGCGATAAAAACACAGCTGAATAAAGACAAACATGGGCTGATATGAAAAATGACAAATGGCTTCTACTTGAAAAGTTAACAAGCTAGGGATATGAGGTTTTTATGTGATTGCACTGCTATGCCAATAAAGGCCAAAAGTTAAAGATCTAGTTGCTGTATTAAAGATGCATTTTGATGACGGAAATATGCATCAACACATGAAGAACCCTGCAATAAAAGACGAAACACTGAAGACAAAACCATCAATCAATAACTGTAAATATGAATGACCCTTTGTGTCAGTTTTAATCAGTCAGCCTAATTATATTCTGTTAGTAAATTAATGTTTAGCTCCTTAGAAATCTCTGAATAATTTTCCAAACAATAACAAACCTCATTGTTGAGGAAGCAACAATGACAGCGCTGTCACAGCTGTCACAGCTGGTATCTCCATGGTGATGATGTCAGAGCTCCTCGTACGCGCTGTAATAAATTGTGGTTCTGCAGATGCAGTGAATAGCAAAGTGATAATACATTGAGCACTAATGAATTGGGAGCAGCAGCAGACATAAATTTACACTGTTCAGCACCGGGGGGCAAGAACGCTGATAAACACGATGGCACATCACTAATGTGTGTACATAAGTCAACAGCTTGAGCAATTAAATAGATTACCATCTTTAAGTCTGCTCGCAAGCTATTTAGATACATGCTGCATATGTGTGTGTGTGTGTGTGTGTGTGTTATAATGTGCATGAAGCTCTTTATACTTCCCTGCACAACCGTATTGTTTATTTAGTTGCTTCGGGAATCACAGAGTTGTTATGAGATTTAATGTGTTGGTTTGTGTGATGCATTCAGGAGCTTGTACACTCTCAGATATTAATGTACTGCTCATGCAGGGTGGGGGTGGGGTGTGTGTGGATGTGTGGGTTTCCTATGGCGTCCTCCCACAGTCCAGACACACGCAGATTAACTGGTGACTGGAGGTGTGAATGTGAGCGTGAATGGTGGTTTGTCTCTGTGTGTGAACCCTGTGATAGACCACACCTGTCCAGGTGCACCCCGCCCTCACCTAATGTCGGCTGGGATTGACTCCAGCCCCCCCACAACCCAAAAAGGATCAATGTATTTTGTATCATTATAGAAATGTAATTTCTAGGAGATGGGGTTGGTGTGTGTACATGTGTGTGTGTGTGTGTGTGTGTGTGTGTGTGTGGATGTGTGTGTGTGTGTGTGTACTTGTACTTGCTACATAGTAAGGACCAAAAAGAGTATTTTACTAACAGAGTGAGGACATTTTGGGAAAGTGAGGACATTTTGGCCGGTCCTCACTTTTTGAGACACCTTCAAATCACATGTTGAGGGTTCAGACTTGGTTTTAGAGTTATGGTTAGAATTAGGTTTAGGTTAAGGTTAGGGTCAGGGTCAGGGTTAGGCTCTCAGTTGTGATGGTTAAGGTTAGGGTAAGGGGCTAGGGAATGCATTATGTCAATGAGAGTCCTCACAAAGATAGAAGTACAAGTTTACATGTGTGTGCGTGTGTGTATGTGTGTGTGTGTGTATGTGAGTTTGTGTGTGCGTGTGTGTGTGTGTGTGTGTGAGTTTGTGTGTGTGTGTGTGTGTGTGTATGTACACTATCATCAGCATGGCCTGTTAGCCAGTTTATCTACTGTGCATAATGGTGACTGGTGCTGCACTTGCTAACAGCAGCCTGTGTTTAGTGGAGTGAGTTAATGACGCTCCAGCTCAGACTGGATCAGGAGGCTGAAGTCCGGGTCCAGATCTCTGATCTCATCTCTGACTGCTCATTGGTTCTGTGGCGTGAGAGCGTAAACTGCCGCTGTGGGCCGTTAGCATGAGTAAAACGTGCTCTCTGTCGACTTAATCCTGAAATAAACACTGGAGAAAAAAACGCAGCCTCAGCTGGACACACACTGAACAGCTGACTGAGCAGGAGTCAGTACACTGAGGTTCTGACAGTGGACTGGATCAAAGATGGAGGACAGATGGTGGAGGTGAATACTGATGAGTTGCAGATGTACACACATCATCAGTCTAGCCTCAGCGGACTCACATCATTATGTTTAATGACTAAGTTAAGTGTTCTGCCTCTCACTGATCTCTGTCACAGCACAGCACCGACACAACAAACAGCGCTGTCCACGGTTCTGAAACAACAGCCAAGCAAAAGTCCAACCAGTCCTCGACAAATGTATCCCAAATAAACAATTTTCAAGAAAAGTCAATAGAAAATAAAAGAATAACAGAACAGATTAAATATAACACAGTCTACTTACAGATTTTGATAGTGAGAAAGTGCTCGCTGCACTATTAGCTAATGCAAAACTCAAATGGAAAACAGTGAGGAGCTGTCATGCAATAAACTGCAAGTTGACATGTTTTTCACATGTTGTTCCAGCTTTGCCCTCTGACTGTTTCGTCCTGGCCCATCTATCTGGTCATTTTGTGCCTGGGGCAAGATACACAGGGTTGGGTCTCAGGACCATGTCTGATTTGTGCTGAACAACACAACAGTTACTGAATGAGGCTGAAAAACATGAATAAACTATTAAAAACTGTCCAGCCAGTAAAAGCAGTGAAGAACCTAAGATAAAAGTTTCATGTGATCAAAGCGGGAACGTTGGTGAGTACAGTATCTGTTGTCCACAGGTGCTTTATACTGTATGAAAAGTTTCTCCTTCAGGTCATTAAATCCCTGCAGCACCTGAAGGCAGCAGGACACATATGTTGGTAAATCTGCAGCCTCAGATTTGAAAAGTCCCTGGTGACAAATCCTGCTTTCATGTGATAGACCTGCAGAGATTCAGAGAGATTCAGCAGCTTCACGGCTTCTTGCAGCATTATTGTTTTTATTGCATCATATTCTCAGGTATTTATTCCTCATATTTGTCCATCACCTTTATGTTTTTTACACATCAGTCGTCCACACTAAATGTATCCAAGCAGCTGTAACTGAAACTTCTTTAAATTTCAACGCTCTTTCCTCTGGACACAGGACGAACGGGTCATATTAACACATGAAGGACTTGCTGTTCTGTTTGCGTCTACATCTCCAACTCAAACAGGTTCATTTCAGACCAACAGGAAGTGGAGAGACATGAAGCGGATGTTTCATATTCTAGTCAGGGAGGGTGTCACCAATCCTCCCTCAGAGGCTGAAAACTCATTTTTCGAGCAGCAGCTCCTGTCCTGTCCCCCCTCCCCCCAACTGAATCATGTCCTCTCTATGGAAAAAAAACAGCAGAAGAACAAACATGCCCTCCATCTGTGTCCTCAGCTCTGATTTTATCGGCCACCCCCCCATGTGATCTCTCTGGTCGCAGGAATATTTGCAGTTGCTTGGTCCTGAACTCACAGTTTGACCCGAGCAGCCGGGCGCTGCCGTCGCCTCCAGCAGCAGAGCTCCTGCTGAGGAGGGGGCTGCTGCTGTTGTGACTGAAGCAGTTTCTCTGTGAATTCATGGACTCGTTGGCTGGATGGAGGGAGAGAGGCAGGAAATGTCAACAGGTGCAAACGCCCTGTTGTTCAGTTTGTTTGTGTCGGCTCTGCAGGCTGCACCTTTAACATAATCTGAAAAACAAACTGTAAAAACCCTCAGCTGAATGAATCATAGGACGCAGCTGGAAGTCAGGGTTTAAAACGTGTGGAGGACCATTAATGAAAACACATATATGTGAGCTGTTTTAAATATATACATCTTCAGTAGGAACCAATGAACTTGAAGAGGAGAGAAAACAGAGATTGTTGAGAGACGGACTCACACACTGTTAAATTGTGCCTTTTTATGGGACTTGCTGTCAGTAAGAAAAAATATAGCATCACAAAAGCTTTATCCTTCAAATGACTCATCATTACACTTCCATAAAACAGGAGGATTAAAAAAAAAATCCCAAATCTCTGGATCTTATACCTGACGGTGCCGTTTGCCTGGTAAACACCTGAGCTTTTCAAACTCATAAACGTAGGATACTACTCGGCTGATGAGTTAAAGAGTTAAATAAAGATGAAGTGAAAGTGAGTTTACCAGATGAACTCGGTAGAGGATGCTGATCCCCAGAGTCATGAAGGGTTTGGAGAAATCGATCACCTTCTCTCTCTCTGAGGTGATGGTGAAGCCGGCAACCGCCAGGTCTGCTTTCTGCAGAGAGAGAGAGAAAATGTTTTCAGTTTTAGCCACAAATGTCACCTTAACACGACCTGCAGAGGTGAGAGGAAGAGGGAGATATCTAGAGCTGAACTGGTTTGATGATGGAGAGAAAGAAGAGGGAGGAGTGGGAGTGAAAGAGGAAGAAGAGGAGAAGACGGAGGATTAGGAGTAAACAGGTTCTGATGAGAGAGAACACAGACAGAGGAGGAGCCAGTAAAAAAAAATAACATCAAAGATGAGAAAACAGTTGGAGGAGGAGGTCGGTGGAGGTCTGAGAGGAAAAAAAAAAGCAGCAGAGGACGACAAAAGAAAGGAGGAGGTCAAGTGGGGTCAGTCGTCACAGACATGAAAAATGAGCTGATGCACAGGTGGAGAGAACAAAAACAGAAACTGGAATATCAATCGAGTCTATGTGAGATGAGCCTGTGTGGTCTGATCACGAGCTGCCGCCTCGAGGTCGTCTCCCTCCACCACTCACACTACTCTCAGATCACATCCTGTTATTCCAGAGTCATTTTAACCATTCCTGTCTGAAATTTTGTCATAATTGCTGTGTGACTTCTTTGACCTTTGACCACCAAAAATCAAATCAGTTCATCCTCAAGTCCAAGTGAATGTTTGTGCCAAATTGGAAAAAGTTCCTTCAAGGCGTGACTGAGATATTGTGTCCACGAGAATGGGAGGGATGGAGGGACAAGCCGAAAACAACATGTCTCTAGCTCTGGCTGACAGAGATCATGGAGGGGGGGGTCTTTATTCCTCTCTATGTCTAATGGCTCCTCATTTACTCTGTAATGACCCCAACAACCTCCAGTGAATTACACTCATGTTCTACTGTTTTGCATTAACAGAAAAAAACTGTGTTTTTCTGCAGTGATGCAACGTTTGCTCCGAGCTCCGGGCTGAGGGTGTGAAACTGTGTCGAGATGCAAAGCATCAGTGAGATGTCACACTGGATATTTCTATTTCAGACACTCAGCCTGTTTTACATTAAACATTAACCCCTGGGTGATGTTGCTCTGGGGTATCTGACGCCTGCTCCCTGGAGGACTAGTTTAGATTAACAGCCGTCAAACTGGATTCTGGATTTAAAATGTCTAAAACTCTCCATAGGAACTTTTCAGACACACTCCACTTCTTCCTCATCGTCCATCTGTATGATACAACAAGTCCTCCAACCAGTCCTCCAACCAGTCCTCCAACCAGACCAACCATCAACCCTCTGATACGACCCATAGGAGTGAAATAGCGCCCTTATGGTGGCAGGCGTACTTACTTACTACTTACCTTTGTCGCCATGGTTACCATAATAACAGTCATGTCTTGGTTAGGTTTAGGAAAAGATGGTGATTTGGGTTAAAATAAGTATTTCCTCAACATTTGACAGTCTTTGTTGTCATGGTTACAATAATAACAAGTTATATAAGTTAAATAACAGTTTCTGTACCAGGCTGTAAACATGTTTCTTTCTGCTGTAAAGACATTTGAACCTGGGAGTCTGTGGGACTGACTCACTGCTGGAGCCAGACTCTAGTGGTCGTTAGAGGAACTGCAGCTCTCAGCTCTTCACTCTTGATGCTTCATGTTTCACACCTGGAGGCTGACGATTGGTCCTGGACCATCAACAGAAATGAGAACCACCATTTTTGTTGCGGCTCTCTGCGTCAGTGTGAGGATGACGATGATCACTGTCTGTTCTGACTGATTCTGTGCTGAGACTCTGATTAAACAGCCATCTCATATTACGAGGCTGAGCTCCTGATTTTCCAGCCACAGAGCCACAATTAAAGGCAGCACCTTTGTACCTAACGCCTGAACCTTTTTTGCAGAGATTCTGGGGTTTTAATGAAGTATTGATTTTTATTGTGCAGAAGTCATTGTGGAGGGCACGGCTGCTGCTGAATGCATTACAAGTTAGCAGTGAATTGTTACTGTGCAGCTTCCAGGGGACTGATCAAAGCTTTTGTTTCTGCTGGTGCTCTATGGATAAATCACAGATCTCACGCTGGTCCCATTTCAAGCTGAGACCCACTTTAATTTAGTCCACACCTTCATGCTTCTGACAGGGACTTTTCTAATTGTTTCCCCTTAAATAACAAATTCACTGATATCACAGTGACCATGTTCTCATCTCTCGCTGTAGAACGGGGACAGACAGTGAGGAAGACCTCTATGGCTCACACAGGACTTCCTGGACTACCTTCAGACCGTTTGCTGAATCAGTACATGAGATTTTTAAGAACTCGAGCTCTGCAGGTCTGCAGGCAGTGGCCCTAGGCAAAAAAATGTCCAGGGAGCCCCTCCAATCAGCATTCTTCACCATTGTATAATAAATAATCTGACATTTATGAAAAATGTATGAAATGTAAACTTTTTTTTAATTCCAAAAGTTCACATTAGTAGAATTTTCATAATATAAAGAACATGAAAAACCTTGTAATTTTCAAAATATAGTTTTTAAGAACATTGAAAACCTTTAAATAACTGAAATGAACTTCAACATTATCACATTCTAAAAAACCTACTTTACAAGTCCAGTGTTGACCAACACATGAAGCCCCTGTAAGGAGGTTTCCTACTGAGCCGTGTTGGCAACTTTGTGAATTTCTCTCTAGATCTGGTGACTTTAAAAAGCCTTTGGCGACATATCTGTAGACTTGTTGGACAGACCTGATCTCCTGCAGATGCTCTGACGTGGCTCTGGACTGACTATGTTAGAGTGATAGATTTTGATGCACATTAAGGAGCTGCTTGAAAAAAAAAAAAAAAATCAAATTATGTTGGTAATTCCGTCAGTTTAGTTTAATTTAATTATCTTTAGATAAAAAATAATAATATTAAAATAAATATGTGCATGTCTGCAGGGTTGGAAGCATTAGTCTGATGTACTGCTTTAATAAAAGTTTGAATGCAACAGCAATAAAGAACAACATAGAACTGAACTGATAGATTTTCTTTTAGTTAGCTTGATTTGCATCACAAACGTTCTCATTATTCTGGGTTAATTTACATGATGGAAGTTAAAGGTTCACGTTGCAGAGCCTAGGACTCGTTCTCATTATAACAAAATTCTGTGACTGAGCTTTGTTGTGTATTTTAATGAAGATATTGTCATAATACAGATCATAATGTCCTCTTGATTTCCCCTGACAGTGCAGGGCTCCACTGTGAACGCACACGGAGGATCTGGTTGTGTATTTTAGATTTCATCGTCAGTGCAGCAGCTGCAGGAGGAAAACTTGCATGGGCATTTAAATTCCCATTTAATCATTCAGCAGACACTTTATCCAAAGTGACTCACAAGTGAGGAACATCAATAAAGCTTCAGTGCAGGAGGAGATGTTGGTGTTCAGACCAAGCACTGCATCTGTTAATAAGTGCAAGGAGCTCAAGTAAAGAAGCCACTGAAAGTTCAGAGCCAGAGCCAGTTAGACATGTTAGAGTGTTAGGAGAGGAGGTGCTCTCTGAAGACATGAGTCCTCAGAGGACAGAGAGGGACGCCCCTGCTCTGACAGACTTCAGTATCTTGTTCCAACATCAGGGAACCACAGACCAGAACAGTCTGGACTGAGACTGTCTTTGCCAATTGTGTTACAGCAGCACGACCAGGCTGTCCCATTTTGAAAGCTCCTTCAAATGCAGCTGAGAAGTGCGGTCTTCTTTTCAATTTGATTTGGGTGCCATTGTATAGTGACATGTGATCCATTCAGGCTGATGGAAGACCAAACGAGCTGCTGCGTCCTGGACCATCTGTAAGTTTGTCTGTGCACAGAGGAAGACCTGCCAGAGGAGCACTGTGGAAGTGGAGGCAAGAGATAACCATGGCCTGGACCAACAGCTGAGGAGACAGATACAGGTCAGAGAAGGAGAGCTGGACATCAAACACGACACGACGCTCCTCCCAACCTCGGTTGGGGTAAGAGATGAAGAGGGATGCTGATTTTGATATCGTGATGGAGAGACTGATTGGCCGGGATGACCAGTTGTTCAGTCTCAGAGAGGTTGAGTTGAAGGTGTTTGTTCATCCATGTGGACGTGTCACAAAGACAGTGGGGTCGTCTGGTGGGATGTGTTCCAGTTTAAACGAAGAAAACAGCATCAGTGCAGGTTTTCATCGTGTGTTTCCAGCAGCTACACGTGAATAATGAAGTCTCACGTCTGAGTGTGGGTTTAACCTTGCTGCGTAAACACGGCAGAGTGGAATTAAAGTTGAAAGATAATCTCATTAAGGTTAAAGTCAACAGAGAAACGCAGAGTGGCTCCGTAGTGGAGCGTTTATCTGGACCCCAGACACCTCTGCGCTCCTTAATTAACACTTAATTGATTAACGAGTAGACACTTGTTAAACGAATTTCACCCACTTTCATCAGACTCCTGGGCCTCATCGCGGGAAAAAAAGCCTGTGTGTGTGTGTGTATGTGTGTGTGTGTTTGAAAGCATACAGTTGTTTTAAGAGCTTCCACCTCTAAAATTTTTAATAAGAAAAAACTGGACGGGAGAGGGTTACATAGAGATGGAGAGAGAGAGAGAGAGAGAGAGATGAAGAGCATTTGCGACTTTTAACATATTTAAATAAAACACATAGAGTCTCTGGATACAGATAAGAGTGTGAATACCTGCTCTGTGTGTGTGTATGTGTGTGTGTGTGTGTGTGTGGGATCCCGCAGTGTAATTGAAACAGCTCTGTATAATTAGTAAGAAAAAAGACAGTTGATTAGCCTCTTAATGGTCTGCTTGTGTTCCCCATTTTCTCTTTCTGACACACACACACACACACACACACACATTATTAGCGTGTTATTAGCAGTATTAGACAGGAACCACCAACGTGACAAACAGCAGTGCAGTTATGTGGAACAGCTTCACACACGTTGGTGCTTCTACACCTGTGAGGACCAAGCCTTATCTCCAGAACCAGGTCTGAACCTTCAAACAGCTCCAAGAGCCAGAGTTAGCATTAGCACAACCTCTAGCACTGTGTCAGCCACTGCCAGTTACAAGCTAACAAACAACATAAATAAAAGATGCTAACTATGCTAACGGTTCTGATCCGTCTGCTAGTCTCTGATTCTGGTCTCAACAGACTCCTCATCTGAGTCTGGGTCTGACTGAGGCTCCAACATGAGGCTGAGTCTCTCTGATGTTTCCTCCTCTAGCATCTTCATCCTCTCTGCTCTGTCACCTGGACACCTGGAGCCAGCAGGTGGTGGGCGGGGCCAAGGCCTGATCCAGGTGTCAGAGTAGATGAGCTTCAGTTTTTATGAAAACATGTTCAACTGAATATGAATCGTAGCAGAGGATGTTTACAGAGTTTAAAACATCTGGAGGATGATTAAGTTGCATCATCACTGAGTATTTTATGAGACTAATAAACTCAGTCTTGTCTGAGCTGTAAACACCTGAACTGAACCCAGCAAAGTTCCCGATCTGAACCTGTACCACCTGGACAAACTTCAACTTAACAGAACCTGAACTCCTCCAGTCTAAGTTTATGTCTAGTTTAAACTCCAAAGATACAAAAAGTTTCACCAACAGCTCACATGTGTAACTACCATGGAGATGCAGCGTAGCAGCGTTTTAACTAGCGAGCCCTGTGATGACACAGACAGGAAGCGGATGGACTGGATTTTATTCGTTATAATCAAACAGAAGTGTGAACACACAGCAAGGCAACATGCTCACACACACATTAGCACTCTTCCATGATTGCACTGGCTCTAACATTGCTTCTGCGTTAGTTGTTATGGCAACAGGTGGGCAGGGGTGAGGGAGTGCGAGACGTGGGCTCGGAGCTGTTGTCAGTGATGGCGCCCTTAACTGCAACACAAGAGTCAGCCAATTATACAAGTGGCAGAGCGTTAGGAAGCTGCTCGGCCCTGAGCAGCAGAGAGAGAGAGAGGGATGCACACACATAGATACAGACACACACACACACACACACTCACACTGATACAGACACACACACACACACACACACACACACACACACGCACACACACACACACACACACACAGATACACACACATACTTGTACTTCTATCTTTGTGAGGACACTCATTGACATAATGCATTCCCTAGCCCCTTACCCTAACCTTAACCATCACAACTGAGTGCCTAACCCTGACCCTGACCCTGACCTTAACCTAAACCTAATTCTAACCATAACTCTAAAACCAAGTCTTAACCCTCAACATGTGATTTGAAGGTGTCTCAAAAAGTGAGGACCGGCCAAAATGTCCTCACTTTCCCAAAATGTCCTCACTCTGTTAGTAAAATACTTTTTTTGGTCCTTACTATGTAGCAAGTACAAGTACACACACACACACACAGATACTGAGGGTGTATTAAGTGGCTCAGCTGAGGCCAAATTTCCCCTGTTAGTTGTTTTCTGAGGGAAAGTGGCTCATTTTAAGTGGAGTTGAGTCTAATTAAAGCTGTGCAGAGAACCGACTACGACAAGACAGAGACAGTACAGACAATAAGGAGGAATATCGGCAAGTGTGTGTGTGTGTGTGTGTGTGTGTGTGTGTGTGTGTGTGTGTGTGTGTGTGTGTGTGCCAATTTATTTTGTTTTTAGACCTGGAAACTTTTAAAATTTTATCCAGTTGTCACTTAAAGTGACAGTTTCAGACTTGTGTTAGTGCATTTGGACCATTTTGAATTTTACACCCGGGGGTGGGTGATGTGGCCTAAAGATCTTTAGTTGGGTGGTTTAAGTAAACTCTGAGATTTTAAAGTTTGCTGCTTTTCTTCAGAAAGCACCTGAAGTCTCCCCCTTGCTTTAATGTGCATGTGTGTCTTTGATCTGCTGACAACATAGTTCTTGATTACAGGTCTCCGCCCTGTCGTCCAGGTCCTGTCTCTTTACTTCTCTTCTGACCTGGCACATTAGTGTGTTGTGGTGTGTTGTGGTGCTGTTGCCCTGCTCCTCTCACCCTGTTGATCAGCTCTCCCACCATGCCGGTCCAGCTGCCGTTGGGCTCCGGGGCCCCGTACAGCCCATCGTCCACCAGCTTGATCTTGAAGGAGAACTTCAGGATGTCGGCCAACTCCCGCAGCATGTCCACGCAGAAACCCTTGTACTGATCGTTGCCCTGGAAGTCCTGGTAGTTGGACTTGCGCATGACGTACGGGTTTTCCTGTCAGAAGGGATGTGAGAGCATACAGCTGTTTCAGAGAATGAGGACCCAACTACTGATGTTTCATGCTGCAATACGAACACATATTACCAGTATTGTGGTGACAATTAGCGTCTTGTTGGCGAGCGTCTCTGATGCGTTGAGGTCCAGGGAAGTGGAGTTCATGGCCAATGTGTTGTTGGAGTACCAGGTACCGATCTGTTCGAGCAGGAGGAAGAGGAGGAAAAAGATGAGCAAGGAGGAGTAAAGGAAGAGCTTAAGATGAAGGTAAGAAGAGACAACGACAAGAGATGTGTTGAGAAAGAGTTTGACTGATGGTTTCATGTCCACGTTTCAAGACCAAGCTCTGTGAGCGAGGACAAAGGGCAACAAACCGAGTGTGTAATAAAAGGCAAAGATGGACAGAGGAAGCTGAATCGTCCTCACTGCAGAATCGATGCTGAAATCAATGAGGGAGGATCCTGCCCCTCCCGCCTCATTCAGCAGGTTAAATGAGGCCGTAAATACAATCTGCTGACCTAACACTGAACCCATCGCATCTCCTGACCTCATGACCTTACCTGACCTCCCATCTGTTGTTGTTTGTGTTTTTATTGGCTCTTAAGATACTGTGCTGTCACCGAAGGGACGGGCTGATAAAGAGCAGGGGCCGCTCCCTCCCCAGACTAACATCGTGATGGTAAAACTCCTCTACATTAGGACGATCCTCCCGTCCTCTGCTCACTTAAATCGTTTCCACCATTTCCAGTCTGTCTTATTACCTTAGTCCAGGTCCTCGAGGTGAGACTGTTCGTCTACTGTTTCTCCATTTCAAAGCCAACGTGGATGAAATATACAGTTCCATGACAGCTAGGTAAATCTGCTGATTAAGATCATGTGATGTGATCGAAAGCTCCAGAACAACGACTAAATGGACCCTGTGGTGAGATTGTTGGAGTAAGTTGGATCATCTGAACCTTCGCACTGTGATTCTCACCGAGTCGTTACAAAAATCAGGATTCGTGTCTGATGTGATGAAACGATGTCGAGCAGGAATCACACCCACTGTCTGACTTTGTACAGCAACTTAACCCTGGCCTCAGAGCCCATTTGACCCTGTGGTGACCTCAGTTGACCTCTGACCTTTTAATGTTGATCTAAGGTCATAAACCAACACTTCAGCCCATCTGACGAAATCTGTTGGTATTGATTTTATTGATGGACCAATGAAGGAACTCCTTACTGTGGAGCCTGTCAGTGACTGTAACCCTGAACATTAAGGAAGTGATCGTACTGACTCTGAGTTCCCAGCATGCACCAGTTCAGTGGTTCCCAGTCTGGGAGTCAGTTGTTTTGTTAGTTATTATTTTTTCCACTTTCTCTGAGTTTTTCTTCTTCTCTTGAGCAACGCTGTGGAAACAGTCACAGCTTCAGATGCTGCAGCTGAATGCTAACTTAACCTGTCCTCCCACTTGACCCCATTTGACCTCTGACCTCTTTATGGCCCCCAGGGTGTTTCTCCAGTATCTTCAGAGTGTAATTGGTCCTCTGGCCTTTGCTGTTGAACTCAATGTGACCTGTCAGACCATCATACTCCACCTGAGGAGACAAACAGAGAGAGAGACCAGAATACGTTGTTAGAGGAACCAGACCTGAAGCTTGAAATGATTTAAATGAAATCAAAGTTTATTCAGAGCTTCAGGAGACCCTGACGTACGTGGTTCTGCTGCACACGCTCGGCCAAAGTCTCTACTACAGAAAGGTCAATGACCTGAAACCCAAGCAGCCACGGCGAGGAGAATAACGGCTTTGGTACAGCAATGCTAAACTACTGCAGCTCGTAAGCTCCCCACCTCACATACCTCACCGGACTCCCCCCACCCACACTAGAAGACATCTTTAAAAGATGCTGCCTCCGCAGAGCCAACAACATCCTGACAGATGAAACTCACCCGTCTCATCAGCTCTTCACACTGTGAGCCTCTGGAAGATGCTGCAGAGCCCTGAAAGCTGCACCTCCAGCTTCATCCCATGAGCCATCACTGAGCTGAACTCTATTAAACACCTCCTCCCTCCTCCTTCACCACCTCTGCACCACTACAACCTTCCATAATCTCTCAGGACCAGACCACAGTCTGTTTGTCTGATGTGCAAACACTGAGGTAAACTTATATACAATAACACTTGATGTTCTCTTATGATGTTGATGCTCTTAATATGATGTTTTTTTTTGTTTTTTACCATTTATTGAAAAAAGGTAGAGAATGTGTGTGAATGAGTGTGTGTGCATGTTTGCATGGTGTTTTGGGGTTTTGTGCAGCAAATCTCGTTGGACTATTCGGTGCAATGACAATAAAGGTTTCAATTCAATTCAACTCACTCATGCACACCAGACACTCCTGATCTTACTGATTTCCTCTCCTCATACTCTGGAGATTTAATCTGCCGTCCTAATTTGGTCTAATTTGGTTTAATAAACAGATTCTGTATTAATCCTAACCATGGTTTTTGATGAGGACATTAGTGACTGAACTGTTCACCAGCTCAGAGAGTTTTTGTAAGTGACAGCACCAGCGTGTTCCTGACTGGCTGAGGAGTCCCTTCATCACCAAACCTCTATTTGTAGATAAACTTCACTGTGCCACTTTCTGAGCGTGGGACCTCTGAGCGTCACACACGCACACTTGTAACAGCTGAATCAGAAACGTTGATTCAGCTGCAGTTTAATACGACTCACATAGAAACAGATTCAGATTCAGAGTGGAAGGAGAAAAACAAGAAGAAGAAACCGAGCAGACAAAAGCTGTGTCTCACCTCACATTCTTCTCTATGCACGCTTGCTGTGTGCAGTGCACGATAAGAGGTGCTCTCTGAACAGTCTGAAACCCATGCGGAGTGTGTTTTCAAACTTGTGAAAACAGCTGCAGGAGGAGGACACGTCATCAGCACTGATGACGGCGTAGCCTCCACGTCACGTGACACAGGCGGCGCATACAGGAGAGTAACATGTTCACCTTTAAATTACATGCAGAAACCAACTGGCAGTGACAGAGCTGCTGGTTCTCTCTCTCTCTCTCTCTCTCTCTCTCTCTCTGTGTGTGTGTGAGTGTGTGTGTGTGTGTGTGTGTGTGTGTGTAGGATTGTGCAAATGAATGTAAGACTTGTGTGATGCATGTGCAGTTTATTTGAGTAATGTGTAACAGTGTGTGCATATAGTATGGAAGTGTGTGTGTGTGTGTGTGTGTGTGACTCAAGATGAAGTACATCCCAAAACCTCTGTGGCAGACAGAGAGAGAGAGAAAGAGAGAGAGAGAGAGAGAGAGAGAGGTTTCTAGTTGCTGCCAAAAACAGATGAGATGATGAAGTGATGCACTGAGAGCAACAAAAACAATATGGAGAGAGAGAGAGAGGCAGAGAGAGGGAGGGGAGGTAGAGGTGTCCTCAGTGGATGGCAAAAACAAGAAGTGGCAGACAGACAGAAACAGACAGAACAGGACAAGAATAAATTAAATGAACATGAAAATGAAAGCAGGGAGAGAGGGAAAGATGCCAGAGGAAAAAAACTAGAGACAAGACCCCCCCCCCAATCCCCACTCCACCCCCCGTCCTGTAGCTCTGCTGAATCTAACCAACTCAGATCTGATCTGCAGCCTGCAGCAAGGAGAAGACGCCGGTGACTCATCATGTGAGAAATCAGCGAGTTCTCCAAACTAAACCACACAATGTGAAGTGTGGTGTTTTAGCAGCTGCTGTCGGGCCTCTGCTCCGTGGTTCAGGTTTGTTCACGTTCAGCCATGAAAACCACTGGATGGGATGTGAGCAACCGTGTTACATGTCAGTTTGTCGACCCATTCATCCACCTCAACCTCCTCCCTCAAAGCTTCAAGCCTCCACAACAAGACGTCTACCCGTGCTCCCGACAAACATCACACGGCCACTAGAGGTCGTGGTCAGGTAAACACACACCTGAGCCAGCAGAGGAGGGTCTCTGAACACAGACTGGCTGGATTCACAGCAGCTGTGGCTCCTTTGGTTTGTTTGCTTCCAGACTGTCAGAGGATTTTTCATCGCACAGCTACATTAAGACTGAAAACAACAAGCGCCGACTTCACCTGGAGCCCAAGTTTGTGGGAAACTGTATTTCTTCTTTTAAATAGAGCCTAGCAGCTTCTCCATGCTTCCAGTTTTATGCTAAGCTAGGCTAACAACCAGAGCCTCCTTCACTGAAGCTGAAACAAACATCTGTCTTCCCAACCAACTCGAGGGTTCCCAACTGTCTGAGGCTTCCTTTAGTGTTCGGGATGTTTCAGTAAAAACAGTTTTGTGTGTGTGTGTGTGTGTGTGTGTTCACCATGCGCAGGTAGTTCATGAGGCTGGTTCCGTGCTGCCAGATGAGCGGGGAGGTGCAGCTCAGTGGCTTCACTCCGATCTCCTGACTGCGGTTCAGCTCCTGCACGGCGCTCACCACCACGTGAACCGCATCAAACATCAGGGCTGACGACAACTGAAACAACAGGAAGGTGCAAAAGTGGATTCTTATTTTTTTTATTTTTTTTATTTTTTTGACATCCCTAAAGATTCTTGGAAATCACAACCTCCACTGACGTCCTCTTTTTTTAATAAAAAAAAACAAAACTGTAAACTGTAAAATAAAACTTTCTCTGATAAATTTCCAGATTTAAAAAGGTTCATGTTTGGAGTCAACAATAGAAAATGAATGAATTCTGAAGAGATTTACAGATTTTTCAATAATTTACTAAGTTTTTTGACGACTTGGGATCAGAAAAAAACATCAGAAAAAGCACAACTGTATCTCATGTTTACATTATTATTATCATTATTATTATTGATTGTTATTATTATTTTTTCCGTATCTCCTGTTTATCATGTGTTGGCTTCTGCCTTCATCCACATCCAGCAGACACTGTGGTGTTTCCTCAGCAGCTGCTCTCTGATTGTGTGTGTGTGTGTGTGTGTCTGCTGAGCAGGTAGTGGACAGTGGTCAACAGCTGCACAACCAAAACCAGGAGCTAAAAGAGGCTAAAAGCTCTGAGGAGCTATTCATGCAGACACTGAGTCGTAAACAGACAATAGTAAATGGTGTTTGTGTGTTTGTCGTTGCTCCTACAGACGGAGGATGTCGGGGACTGATAGCAGGAAAAAGAAAAACCTGAAGCGCTCCCGCTATCAGTGGCGTTCAGCGTGCGGCTGGTGCGGCTCACAGATCCTATCAGACTCTGACGTTCTGGTCTGTTTGGTCAGTTGTCAGTCAAACCGACTCTTTGGAGGCAGAGCTCCACAGCCTGTCGACGGCTGATAAAAAAAAAAGATGGATGTACGGCTGCGTGTGATTGGAGGCGTCTCATGGAGACGATAGTTTCAGGGCTGGATGACGAGAACTAATTACAGCGTGAGGAGAGAGAGGCAGAGGAGGGAGGACGGGAGGTGGAGAGAGAGGCCTGTGTGTGTTTGGTCCTGCAGCTGTTTCCTCTACTTCACACGTGAACTTTAAGATTATGACCCAACTGTGTCGGGATTGTTTTGTTGTTCTAAGGATTGAACCTTGGTCTCTGGGGTCAAAGTCCTGCATTTTCCTACACCCACCATCCACCCTCAACACCACCTTCACTCCACTTCAGTACAAGTACACAGGACTGACAAAGCATCATATCTAGCAGTTGGAGTTTCCCATTCATGTGCTTTGAATTTACTTGGGATGTGTTGTACAGCAGAGAGAAAGACGCTGCATCAGGCTGTGACAACACAACTGTTTTAATTAATGATTTTTTTAACCACAATAAAAATAATATAAAATACTACCAGCCTCCTTTAAGAGGAAATAACAGGGCTAAAGAGTTTAAAATATCTTGTCACATCATCGAGTCATTTCAGACTCAAATAAACCATAATCATCACAAACATAAAGCTCATTACATTCAAAAGCGCCATTTTATTTATGGGTCATTTCCACTCATTTGAGCACCTTAAGTGAATAACCATGAGAAATAAACCCTGAGAGGAAGCTGCTCTGCAGTGATGAGAGCGTCCTCAGTGACTGAGATGGACATTACTATTATCTGCATTAAAGCCGTCTGCTCAGGTGTTATTACTCTGCTGATAATAGAGCTGTGATTGTGAAGAAAGCTCTGAAGAGACTGATTTGTCCTGATGGGTCTTTTCATTATGGAGGAGGAGTGAGACACACACAGATAGTTAAAGATTAGAGGAAGGAAATAAGGAGGCGCTGCAGCTGCACGACATGCAATCAAACCTGGACCTGCAGACGGTTCACTCTCTCCTTCCTCTTCTTCTTTCATTCCATCTGTTTTTACACGTTATCTCATCATTTTAAACTGTTTTATCAAGAACGTGAGGTAATAATTCTGCCTGAGAGAAACTGCAGAATTTTAACAAACTAGATTTACAATATCATTTTTTTAGAATTATAATTTTTTTCATTGAGCTGGTGACATTTAGTAGAGGTAAAATCAACAGTTCAGGGGGTTGAAACTTCTTCTTAGCTGTAATTGTAGATATTGCGAAATATTTCCCATATTCATGCCTGGAACAATCTTGTGATATGATTTCAGACACCCCTAATGTGGACCGTACCATTTCTTCACCTTGACGTATCGTCTGCCTGCCTCAGTGGCCCCGTCCTAAAGCCTGTGTCTCAAACTGAGACACTGTAGGTGAATGTCAGCAGCAGCAGCTAATGATCAAACTGCTTTAATACGTTTACTCTCTGACCTTCAGAGTTTCTGAATTATACAGCGTCAAGTATCTACAGATGAATGCTAATGTTAGCTAGCTTCTAACTTTAGCCTTGAGTTACAGTTTAACTAACTAATGTGAGCAAGCTTTTAGTAAATTACACAACTGTGAAGTGTGTGTCTGCGTTGAATAAGAATTGATGCTGTTGTCTATTAGCTGAAGATAATGGTGTAACTGAAACACATTCATATGGTAATGATGTTTTAAAAATAACTACAACAGTGAAAATGTTATTTTTTATAAATTGTTATCTTGAGAGAAATAACTGAGATGTCAGGTTATCTCTGCCTCTGCTGACTTTATTTATTAATCAGTTTGAAATCTGCGGGGAAATAATTGTATTGTAATGTGTAAAATCAACTCTGGCTGCTCTCAGTGTGTCAGTGTGTCAGTGTGGAGACATCTCTCACCGCCGGGCCGGGGTACGGGCTGATATCACAGCCTTCCCTCCAGGACAGGTTGAGGCTCCTGATGAACTCCAGGTAGAAGGGATAGCTGCTGTTGAGCATGGAGAAGCCCACAATGTTGGACTGATCGTCCACCACGTCGTCCAGCCGGAGCAGAGGGAAGTCCTGAGGGACAGACAGGAAGAGAGAGAGAGAAAAGGGAAGGGATATCTTCTGGCTGTGTGGTGTGATGTGTGTTAACAGTTTGTTCAAAAAGCAGAAGTTGTCAGACGCAGAAACAACGAGCACTTAAGATCACAGCCTAAACGAGTGAAGGATGAATGAAAGGCAGGAGGAGGAGGAAGACAGAAACAAGTGAAGAGCTTGATTGGAGTTTTCTTTTGCAGGCTGCACAACGTCAAGTCGAATTTTCAAATTCAGAGCAGGGTAGCACAGAGAAAAAAGGGCTTGGGAAAAAAAAAAAAAAAGACGGACATCAAACGTTGGGGAATTTCAAAGAACTTCAAATAGTCCTTGAAGGCGAGTCGGTGTCACGCTGAGCTCTGCTGCTGAAACAAACCAGAATCAAACTGCTGCTCGGCCCTGGGAGGGCTCGTGTTTGCTCGGCAACAGATGCTGACAATGAAACGTTTAGCTTCAGCTGTTCAGTGTTGACAGTCCAGGCAGGTCTGTGTCTAAAACAAGACGCTGCAGGTTCAGATGATGGCTCCTTCCTTTATCAAAATGTTGCTCCTCATGTTGCTATGTCGTGTGTTTTATTCTGTTTCTATGTGATGCCATGATTATAACTAGATGTTGGCATATCGACATCTTCAGAGGGGGACTTTCACCAAACATATAAAGTTCAGGCCAGTTTGGACAATGTGTGCTGGAGTTATAGCAGCTTCCTGTTTCCTGCATCACGAGCAGCCTGTTCAGTAAAGATCAGACCAAATATGATGCTGAGTTTGTTAAAGTACGATGCCCATAAATTGTGAGCACAGTGCCAAAATTGCAGAGGAAATTCAAAATGGCTGACTTCCTGTTGGGTTTTTTTGTAAGCGAATGAAATTTGTACGTGAAGCTGTGAAACGCAGCCTAGAGGCTGTATTTATTAAACTTTCTAGGGGGCGCTATCGAGCCTTTTGACCACTTCCATGTGCAAGACTCATAACAATGAAATTTCCACCAGGCCTGACGTGTGTACAAAGTTTCATAAGTTTGAGTATGTTTAGGCCCTCAAAGAGGTGATTCATTTTTAGTGGAGAAAAATAATAAGAAATTGAACCATTTCAAAGAGGTCGTCGCACTGGTGGCTGCTTAGGCCCTAAAAATCTACATTTTGACAGAAATGTGTCCAGCAGCCGTCACAGTGTTGGACAGACGGAGCGTCATCATCATTCTCTGGCGGGTTAAAGATAATCTGGCTCAGAATCCACCCCGTCTGCAGAAACGGTGTCTGCAGAAGGTCCAGACCGCTGGGCTTCAGTCAAACACCCTGAGGACGCTCAGACCCTGAACCAGCTGCTGACCTGTGTGTGAGGGTAATTCCTCTCTTCCCTGAATCTCTCCAGCACTTATTTACTTAGCCAGGTTCCGTCCAGTCGGCAAGCTGCTGCTGCTGCTCTTGTTGTTGCTGGTGTGGTTGCCAGTTGCCAAATCAATTTCAGCTACAGCCAAGTCTGCTGTCAGACTGTAGGCCCTGCCAGCCGTGACAAAGAGCTGTTGGCTGCAGGAGCGGCGGCGGCGACGGCCAGCTCTGCCGAGGGAGGAAACGCTGCGACAGCGTCCCAGAAGGACAGCAGCGACACTGTGGCTGCAGCAGGACGTTCATTTAGACAGAACCAGGTTCTCAGGAGTCGAGGAAGCTGCTACAAGGTCAGACTCAACGTGGCTCAGATGGATGCGAGTGTGAAACAGCAATAAGTGAGATTTAGATTCTGTCCTGCTCCGTCCTGGAGAACAGGACCATCATATATCTGCAGGGCTTTGATAAGGATATTGATCCATACCCATGAATGATTACCTCACAGAGTGTAGAGAGTTCTTGCTTTTGAAACTTGTTGTCTTTTTCATTCATAGGAGGTCACACTGAGAGGCTCTGATCCTCTCTCCTGATTGGCTGACTGTTTTCTGGGTTATCAAAAAAAAAAAAAAAAAAAAAAAAAAAAAAAATATATATATATATATATATATATGGGTGGAGCTTTAAATTAGATTCTGAACGCAGGTATCTCAACTGTCTCTGCTGTGTTTTGTTTGTCTGCTGTTTGGTTTGACCCTCGTTACACAGCTTCAGGCTGCCTCAGCAGCTGCAGGTGAGACCAGAAGAGATAGAACGAGCGGTGAAACAAAACAAGGAGCTAAAAGAGGCAGTCACCCCCTTCACATTACACACAGTCACTTCAGCCATTGTTCTTTCATCAATCACGCAGGTTTAAGAGCTGTCATTACTTTTTTTTCCTGTTTTGTTTCTGTTTTTCCACCCTCACTAAACTCAGTCATGTCGTAGCCAAACTGTGGCTCCACCTCTACATAACATCTGTCACCTGAAACCTGTCACAGTCAGCAGAGCGTGTTTCAAACAAAGTTACAGGTAGGTCAAACACAGCGCTGCAGGTGTGTGAGTGCAGAAGTGGAGGAATAATTTTACAGTTGGTCTCTATCCAGGGTTCTGCTGAAGCGGCGGTTTCGCCCTTGGTCTGCGACCACCGCGTGAAGTGCCCTTGTGAACGGCTCCGTTAACGTCTGTGACACGACGAGAGGCGGGGATCGAGACAAGTTATTGTCCACGCAAAGTCTCTTCACACAAGGACACGATAACGGACAGGGAAATTATAAAGATGACAAACGGAAACGGGAACCAGCGTGCATCTCTGATGAGAGGGAGAGAGAGAGCGAGAGGAGGAGAGGGGAGTTATGGAGGCAGGGGGTGAGATGAGGGAAGAGAGGGAGGAATGGGTGACAGAGATACCTGGGGAGTTTAGTTTCAGGATGTGACCCAAAAACATTTCTAAAGGTGTAACAGGATCGTTTAGAAGGAATGGTAGGATGAGCGAGAAGAGGAAGGAAAAGGAAAGGAGAGGAGGAGACAAGAGGAGAGGATCCTATGGAACCACCACTTGCACAGAAAAAGACGAGGATCATCGTCTTTACGAGGATACATGGAAAGAAGAAAAGAAGTGGATGTTAATGGAGGTTGAGTGAACGATTGGGGGAGGGGCTGGAGATGCTTCCTGATGGAGGCTTGAAGCTCTTACCATGGTGGTGAGGATGTACTTGTAGAAGGCTGACGTCATCCCGAGCTCGTTCGCCTGCAGGTCACCAGAGAAGAAGAAGAAGAAGAAGAAGGAGAGAGCTCAGTTAAACATCCTCAAACTCCCTCTGAACCATCTGCTCCATATTTTCCACGCTGCACACTCCAGTTTGTCCTAATTGGAGACAATTATGTTTCACCCTGACAGACTGTGTCGGTGTTCCTGAGTCACATGAAACAACCTTGAAACAGTCTGTGTCTGACTTCAGCTGCAGGATGTGTCAGTGATGAAAACGCTGGAAACAGTGAGCGGGAAAACAGCAGCTGGAGGCAGCTCAGCGTGTTCTGATTGGCTGATTTACAGGTTTAATCTGGGCTGAATGTTCACGTCTGAATTATAACATCACGTGCTCATACGGAATGTAGACATTTAAAAACTTTTCAATGACGTCCAGCTGAGTCTCAAACGAGATATCAACGAGTAGTTCACCTGCCAAACCAAAGCAGAGCTGAGAGCAGGTTCTCCTGAGAACTACAGCATCTCCCAGCTCAGCAGACCTCCACCTGACCTCCACCTGACCTCCACCTGACCTCGCTCTTGTACAGACTCGCTGACTTCCACCCTTCCCATTCATGCAGGGCTGTGGCCCAGACAGTGGAGTGTACTGAAGAGACCATCTGGGACCTCTCACCAGATTCATTCATGTACTAGAGTCAGACTTTGTGTTGTTAGCCTGTTAGCCTGTTAGCCTCCAGATATGATTCCTGCTGCGGTTCAGCTGACAGACTAAACTACAGTGTTTGATGCCTGGTGACTGAAATACATACAATACGTGAATACTTTAATTGTCTCCAGCTCATTTCTTATTTCTGCTGCTCACATAAAATATACAAGTTGGTAGATATTTGCTTATTTACCATAAAAATGATGCACAGGTAGCATCAACTCAATTACAGTAGGTAAAACGTGTCCTGATTTCAAACAGCTTCATATTTTGAAAGATAGTGAAACATATCATGTTGTTGTGACCTTAAACATGTGCAACACCCAATACTCAAAACGATCAGGATATTCTGAGGTCTGGATGTGGGTACGCTCAGCTCAGCTACCAGCTTTGCTCCTGTCATGCCTTTTCTGATCTTCTTCACGCTCTTCGCTCATTATTTGAGTCCTGGATGTGATTTGGGTGCAGTACCTGCTGAAATGACTGTTTCTCTGCTGCTGTTTTATCTTGAGCATCTGAACAACACAACAACCCTCCCGCCGCAGATGGGATTTCAACTGGCAACCTCACAGTGAAGAGCCCTGCAGACTGCCTGTGATATTAAACCATTAACCTTTCAGACACTGAGCTTCCCGCCACTTCAGCCCGCAGGTTACTGAGCGCTGTTATTTTGTATTCTGGACTTCTCCAGCCTCCAAGGTTACTGAGCAGAGAGGGAAATTACAACCTGCCAAGAGCTGCTGGATTTAGTTTGGGGCTGTAAAGTCTGTCGACTCCAACGGCCAGGTTGGCACGAAACGAAGGTCCTGTTCTACACTGTAAACACCACAGAGGAAGAAACACACAGACAAAGCAGGAAATAAAGATGCGTCAAACAGAGGAGAGGAGCAGGACGGTTCCGAGTCCCAGCTGAGACTCTTTAAAAGCCTCAGGATGTTTCAGGTCGGCCGTTAAGTGCATTAAACAGCTGCGTCTGCAGAGTAAAATAAGTTCATGTTTGCACTGAGACGTTCATCAGGCCCTGCAGGAGTTCACTTCCCACAATGCCTGCTAATTCATTCAGCTTTCCTGAAAAGATGCTGCAGAATCTGCAGCTCGATAATCAGACTGAAACTCTGCAGGATCCTGGTGGGACTGAAACTTCAAACATTACGTTCAGATTTTATTCTGCACATCTCAGTTGCTGCCTTATATTTTTATTTTCAATGTAAATTCACCTGCTCAGAAACATGATCATCTGGCACATGACCGGACTGTTTGTCTGACAGTGACTTTCTCCAGCATTGACCTCCAGGGCTGAAACATGAAGCCACCTGTTTATAACTGAATCAGACAGATCTGATCCATCATGTAGTTGCCTCACTCATTAACTACTCTGCCTCTGCTGTGAGAATTAGCATCAGCAGCTTGCGTCGGGACATCTGAGCCTCAGTACGTCACTACTATTCTACATTGTTATTATATTTTCTACTGTGCTTTGTTAATGGGAAACGTTGATGTTTCCATGACGTCAGTCCGTGAGAAAAGCTGAGTCGCTGACCTTCCTGAGGATGTGGTAGGAGATGGAGGCGTTGGCGTCGATGATGATGGTGGCCACTTTGTCGTCACGGATCTCCTTCAGCAGAGGGGTGGGGTCCAGACTGTCATCCAGCATCCGCACTGACAGCGTCTCCCTGGAGATGAGGAAGCGGCGAACCAGCTCCTCCAATCGCAGCAGGCCTAAAGAGCGGGAAAGAAGAGTGTAACCAAGTAACCACAACCTCAGAAAATAATGTTTATGGCTGGTGAACACTCTGAGGTTCGTCTTGTTTCCAGAAACTGAAGCGACTCAGAGTCATTAGAGAGGAAAGTAAGTGATGCTGCTCTAAAAACGTCCAGGCCTGAAAAGAGGCAATAAACACAGGAGCGGATAAAGGTGACTGGGCTGAAAGTCCATTAATTTCCCCTCAGAGAATCAACTTGGACCCGTGTGTCCACACAGACGAGACTGGATTCACTTAAACTGACGATTATTACAAACTGACACAATTTAAAGCTTCAATCCTTCAAATTATATACAATTAATCATTTTATTATTTTAGGTTCAAACAGTCAATATATTTACAGTCACTGATCATTTCTAGTTGTTGTGGTATAATTTGTATCAATGAATCTGCAACCTCCCCAAACAGAAATGTAATATATGACATATATGTCCCTGTATCAACAGTGATGTGCCACTTATATTATAATCACATATATACATAAGATATAAGTTCATAACATATGAAATACTGATAGTACAACTTGTATATGTGCATATATTCAAAATATCTATATTATGAATTTTGTTGCAACCATATATGTTAATGATGTGTAATTAAATTATATTTAACTTAAAGATTCCATATGTTTCTATATGTTCTTCTTATTCATTTTAAAGATTTATGTCTTCACATTCTGGGAAAGTGGTCTCAGACTTTTGGACCCTACTGTATATAATGGATATATATATATGTGTACCATGTGTCTACAATATATACATACATACATACATACATACATACATACATAAAAAAGTTTACGTTTTATTTAACTGATACACAAATATTAATGTAAAATACATGTAAAGGAGGAGAAACAGTTAAAAAGATGTGAAAGTTTAATTATATTATTATATTATTATCATTATATTATTATTATATTTCCTGAATAACTTTTAGCAGGCAGCTGCAGCGTTAACATTCAGAGCCGGTTGGGCCCTGACAGAAGCAGCAGGCGTGTCTCGGCTAATCGACGCCATAAAGTGTTCATCAGGGCCCCGCTGCGTTTCACTGGCTGACAGCAGCGTTCACCGCAACAATACAGGCCCATTAAACGCCACCGTTAACAGGCCGAGGATACTGCTAAAGACTGAGAGACAGTCAGAGGTACATTAAAACAGTTAGCCGGGGCAGCCCAGTCAGGTGGAGAGATCAATAAAAGAAGAGAGGAGGAGCAGGAGGAGAGGAATGGAGAAAGGGCAGAGGTAAGGAAAGTAGAACACGAGGAGAGGAGACAAGAGTGTTGAGGAAACAAATGAATAAATCAGCATCTTTACATGATCGACGGCCAACGATCCAGCTCATCAGAGAGACTCTAATCCAGTCTGAGGATGATGCTAATCCACACAGTGACTCAGTGACACATGATGACTGAATGAAAGTTTGACTGCTGATCAGCTCCCTGCAGGATGAAGGGGCACTGCTCTGACAGATTTCAAAATCCTACCACAGGTCTTTAAAGCTGTAGATGGTCTCCAGACCCTCAGGTGATCTGGGACAGGTTCACTCAGTGTTCCCAGAATCAGAAGCAGGTGAAGCAGCTTTTAGTTTCTCTGCTGCTCACCTGTGGAACCAGCTTCCTGAACACCTGAGCTCAAACTGTCAGCTCAGTGAAATGTAACTGTACTCTAGTTTACTCTAAGAAATGCTAAGAAAAAGCAACATGTTGATAATTCAATCTCAATTTCCAACATGTTGCTTTTTTATTTTGCAGTTAAAGCAGCGGCTGCAATAAAACCTGCACATGCAAATCCACAAACTTTGGTGCTAGATCAAAAATGAGACTTAAGACCAAAGATCAATAAACAGTATTGCTAAAGACACACCAATCCCACTTTTTGGGACTCTGGTACTCTCTTCCCTTTCATTCTCACTGCAGGAACTCTAATGTAATGTGGATTGATCATGTGACTCTGGTCATCTGACTGACAAACGATCCACTGGACAGGGTCAGTACCTGCACTGATGGCTCACATTATTAACGGCCACAGGCAGAACAGGTAGAGAAGTTTTCTTTCCATTTTATTTTTGCTTTAGAAAGTCAGTTTAAAAATAGTTTTTTGTGATGCTTGAATCTTTGAATTAGCAGCACCCGTCTGCCCTGTCCTCCCTTTTAGAAACCCTTAATCATTGACTCTCCTCCTCACAAATAAATACCTTTGAATTAACAATCACATCTGGGTTGGAACTCAGTGTTTTCCCACAGTATGTTTAACGTGGCAGCAGTTCAATCTCATGACTCTTCCATCACACTTTTGTCCTTACTTCATATTTACAGTCAGTTCCTGACATTATTTTATTCATCCTGTCCAGTGCACTTCAGCCAACACACCCAACAAATCAAACTGTCTATTTCTGTTGAAAGAAACTAATTATCAGATTTCATCTTCAAGCTTCTCCGAGCTCCTAAATTGATGCCAGAAGTGCAAATGATCTTTATCCCCCAGACACAGGAACCAAACTTGCAAGTTTGCAGAAACTTCTTGTTGTTAATGCGCATCAACTGTCCCTGGTAAAGCACATTCAGCGACTCAGCACTTCCACAAGTACCTAATTCTATCAGGAAACACTGCACAGACTCAGGTTGAGCTGATAAACATGAATAATCAGATAGAAGCTGAAGCTGAGCTCATAAAGTGACCGGAGAACGCAGCACAGCAGCACAGCAGCTACAGCAGCTGTAAAATCAAATGATTTCAACCTTGGAACAGATGAGACGGCGCTGCAACCATCAAACTGAGGAAATAAAGCGATGCAGAGGGACACACACTTCACTGACAGACTCACACTCTGCTTTGGCGCAGATGAGGCTGGCCGTCGGGTAGCCGAAGGAGCGCAGGATGGATCCTATGGCCAAACTCAGGTCCTCGTTGCTCGGGTAGAGGGTCACCGAGGCGAAGCGGAGGTACGGCAGCTTCGGGGTTTCTTCTGGACCGATCTTCACATGAGGGATCTGAGGGAATGAGCGAGGACAAAGAAGAATTATTAGGAAAAGAAACACATGGGAAGAAAAAGGAAATGATGGCATCTGACGGGGTTTCCTTCAGGCCAATGTTCATGTCGGCGACTCAAAAGACATTAAACAGAAATAGGAAAAATGACTGACCACAAAAGGAAAGAAAGGAAAAGAAATATGACTTAAAAAGGAAAAGAAAATGAATATAATACAAAAGGAAAAAGAAATGCAAGAGATTGAAAAAGAGAAAAGGGAGAACAGGTGATGACAGCAATGGGAACAAATATTTCAAAAACCATCAAACCACACAGGCTTTAGAGGGAGCTGAGATAACAGACGTGAAAGCTTTAATCAGACTAAGGCTCTCTCATAATCAAGTCTTTGTTCCGTCTCAAAGAGGAAATCTGAAAATAGAGTAAAGCCCTGATCATCAGCGATATCAGAAAAGTGTGTCATGCAGAAATCTCAGAGAGAGTTTGAAGTTCACTTCAACGCAGAGGGAGCATTCACATCAGGAGCTATGGGGAGGATTGTTCTGGAGAAAAAGAAAGAGAGAAGGAGAGGGTTCGTCCTGTGGGGAGCACGAAAGTGCTTTGTAGATTTCACGGCTTTCTGTCCACAGGATTCTTATGTTTCAAGTGGAAACTGTGGCCTGATGGTGGCACTAAAGAAAGATGATGCTCCCACTGGTGACCATTAACCCGGACCATGACCGTGATCTCTTCTTTCATTTCCGTACCAGTTTAGAAGCGTACTGATAAACAACACATTTCGTTGTTTAGTTTAGGGAACTTATCTGAACTCTCACAACCTTTTTTCATGACAGCAACTTTCCCAGAGGCCCAGGAACTACTGGGCTAGTTAAGGAAACACAAACCTATTTTTGTCAGTTTAGGTTCAGGCAATTTTGTTGTGTAAAGCTTTGAGCTTCTGTCAGGTTTTGATATTTTCAAACGTAACCTCTCCTGAAACAACTTTCTGATGTCGGTGTTGAGCGAACTTTTTGAAAACAGATAATCCAGTATCCTCTCTTACTTCACCCTATAATTGGTCAGCTGTGCAGACATGAGAAGCGGGTATTGTTTGAATTCTTTTTTGCTTCTTTTACAAGTATGTATGGGAAAAAAATGCAACACTAAGGATGTCTTCTATGAGAAACTCGCCGTTATCTTCCTATTTAGACAGTTCCTGTATTTTCCCCCTCTATGACGTCTGGCTTTTCACCCACCTTCAGAGCAACTACAAACACTCTGAGGTTTTATTAATCATTTTATTGTTATTATTTCACACTGACGAGACCCTGAGATGTAGCTTCCAATTTATTTGGTCATTAGCTTTGAATAGGAACCGAAAGAATGACAGATACAAGCGACCGAGATGAGTTTCCTCCGTAAGGTCGGGTGTCTGGGATCAGCCTTACAGATAGGGTGAGGAGCCCGGTGAAGATTTGCTGCTCCTTTGTGTGAAAGGGAGCCAGTGTTAGTGGTTTGGCCATCTGATTAAGGTCCTCATGGGCACATCTCAGCAGAAGGAAAACCCTGGGGAAGACCCAGAACTCCTGGGTGCTTAAACTGCTGCCACTGCGATCCGAGCCCAAACACAGACAGAACTCAAAACCTGGTTCAGTTCTTAGTTCTTGGCCGCCAGTGTGTCTGTGGCTTCTTAATGCTGTTTAGTTAGAACTGGTAGGTTCAAACAAATAGAGGAAAAAGCATATGATCACAGCCAAATTAAACAACCCAAGACCTTTTTCTGTTGATTTCAGAAATAATGACACTGTCTCAGTCCAAACTCCACAGAGCAAAGGTCATGTGACTGACAGCGTCTGTATTTAAGCTGAAAAATTAATGACAAATTGAAAAATTAATCACATCAGTGAATGAATGAGGAATCGGGTCAGAGGCCAAGTGTCCTGTGTGATCCGGTGCTCAGTGATTTGAACTCAGTTCACACTAGAGTGACCATTTCCATAACACCAAAAAGGAGGACATTATGCGGCATATCAATAAATTACTATGATATGCCGCATAATGTCCTAGGGTGATTTCACCCTAGGACATTGTGTAGCTGAATAGGCTACACAAACATACAGCGGCCGGACAGGGCATTGAAAATCCGGACTGTCCGGCCTAAAGCCGGACGCCTGGTCACCCTAGTTCACACCTGCAGAGGTTTAAACGTTAAACTGTAATTAGCTCAACAGGGCTTCACTCTGATCTGCGCAGCTTATTTTAAATCCAAGCTGTGAATTCAATAATATGAGACCTGTCAGGCAAAAAGGAAAAGGATATGAGGACGGTTAAAGGCTTAAAGGCAGATGGAGATGGACTCAGGAAAATGGTTAAATACAAGTTAAATCCTTGAAATAGTTTGACACCTGCTGCCTGACAGGTGAAGCTTTTCTCTGCATCAGCACAGTTTCAGAATCCACGGCCGCACATCAACGACACCTCTCCTAAACATTTCATCTGAGCAACATCATATCTTTATAACTTCAATCATCTTTTCATTAACCACTGCCTCACTTAAGCTGTTTTATAACAATATGATTTGTATTTTCATTCATCGTGTTTGACCTTGCAGCAGAAACATCTGAGGTGCAATGTTCAGAACAGCACTGCAAAAAAAAAACAAAAAACTCCACTTTACTACAGTTTGGTAAAACTTCACATCAAGTCTTTTCTGTTTGTCAAAGTCACATTTTCTTAGAAGTGCAAAAATCCACCAGTGCTGAGCGAATATTTGAAGAATACATGTCCTATCAAGGATTTTGGATTTTGGAGCCTAAACGCAGAAACAAGTCCAAAGCAGAGCTGGCACAGTTCACAGATTTACTAACACAAAAAAAAAAAACAAAAAAAACACCAGAAGTCTTGCTGACAGGTGAAACTGAAAAAAAGTAAAAAAAACTCAGGGACAAACACAAGCACAAGGAGACACTGGGGAACACAGCGGGGACAAATACAGACGAACTGACAAAGACAAGGAGCACAGAGACTAAAGCTGGCTCCTGATTCAGGGGCCACATACTTCAGAGGACACAGTCTGCAGCAGCCTCCACGAAGGCCGACCCGAAATGAGACAGTCTGCTCTACGGACGATTTTCGGTGTGCATCACCATCTGTGAACACCCTCACTGCTGCATCACAAAAAACACGGCTTCTGTCACCTGGCAACCTTGACAACACAACTCGAGGTTTTCAGGTTCTTGGTTTTCACAGTTACTGTTGAACTGAGCTGAAACACAAGACTTAGATTTTACAGTGTGATCCTCAGGCTCTCTGTTGGTGGTGTTTGAGGACATATTAGAGCCTATAAGCAGCGACGGTTGAAATGACGGCTACGTTATGAGGTCTATAGACCTACAGCAAACCAGTCGTTCCCCGAAGTGTCGAGACAGAATCTATGTCATGCTGTAGCCATCCCTTCACCTGTTGCTGCTTCAAGTCCTTATTATTTTCATTACCAGCGCACAATGAAACTTAGGATCCGCCCCTCGGATCCTTCATGGCCCAGGAAATGGACACATTTCTGAACTGCATTTGAAGGAGCCTTTGAAACGGGACAGTCCAATCAAATGCAGCCTATGAAGGACGAGGCTCTGATTTAGGACACAGCTTAAATATACAGGGAGGGAGCAGGTAACAAGACACAGGTGTAACACATCAGGGTGGGACAGACAATCACAATGGAGGGAAACTGGACAAAGACAGGAAGTAAAGCAACTATGAGACACACAAGGGAAATATCAAATATCAAAGTAAAACAGGAAATTAACAAAAGCCAAAACATAAATTCCATAAAAAGTCCAAAAGACAGAAAATCAACCTGTTTCCAAGGTACAGTGCAAGGTGTCAAGACAGCAGAAGCTTTGAGGCCAGATGTGACTCACCTCTTTCTCCCCACAGATGTGACTGATGGTGGACCCGGAGGCAGGACTGGAGGCGGGTCCAATCACTGAGACCACGCCCTTCGGCAGAATCTGACACACTGTCAGAGAAAAACACAAAGACACAAAGGTTTGTGTTTGTGGGCTGAGCCAGAGAACATGTTCAGTTTCCTCCTGTGAGTGTGGTGAGACTTTACTTATCCAACACAGATACAACTGTGGCAGAAGATACTGGTGGAAATTATAACCTTTGAACTCTGATGCACACAGTAAATGTTCCTGTTGTCATTAATTCAGTGACGAGATATTTCTGTTTCCTTTTTTCTGTTTCTCAAAGATAAGAGCAAAAATCCAAGAAGCAACAGATGGACTCACTCAGCAGGTAAGAAACAAAAAAAGCTTTTAGGACACAGACCGGAGCTTCAGTCACATTCAGACTGGAACATGAGCTCCAATCTATTTATTTTTTTTAGTTTGACGTAAACATGAAGAAAACAGCCTTGTTTTTTTGTCATCAATGTTCCTTAAACACGTCACATGTAGACTCTCAGTGGACTCAGTTACTGCAGCTCAACTCCAAAT